>NC_085990.1:55145621-55518121 GCF_030014385.1 Trichomycterus rosablanca | reverse complement strand
TCGTGAGTGACTGTAGGGAGTGCAGGATGGTCTGCGACTCGCCTCGGTGGTCTGCAGTAGGTTTAGAGGAAGTAATAGCTGGGGAATTGGATACGACTAGATTGAGAGGAAAAGAGAAAATAACGTGTGTGTGTGTGTGTTGCAGACTGATGGTGAGGGTGATGAGGGTGAGGTGGAGGAGGATCAGGTGTTGATGGTGATCAATCAGACCGAGTTTATCGACATGATGACGTCAATCAAACAGGTAATTTAATTATAAATAAAAATCTCCTCCCTTCCTGTCCTCTAATTCCTTTTTTCTGACCTCTTCATTTAATACTTGGTCTTCCTTCCCTTGTCCTCTTTCCTGTCCTATATCGCCTCCGTCCTCTTACCCACGTCGGTTACGGTCAGGTTGGACACTGAGAGCTAAGGGCTCATCGTGGCTCACACGGTTATTTAGGTTGGACACTCAGCACACACCTCAGCCGTTGTCGGTTTCACCTTCTCAGTGACCCCCGATCTGGTCTTGATAACAGGTCAGTTTGTTTGGGGACCGAGTAAAACACAAATGTGGAGAAGGAAGTGTAAAGCCAATGATGAGCCTCTGGTGTCACTCAGAATACCCAGCTACCCAGTTCTATCTCCTCTACTGCTCCAGACCCTTGACCAGGCAGAGCCACACCTAAATCGAGGGTTCTTCATAAAGTTTCCGCACTTTTTAAAAACCCTATTTATTAAGAATTTCAATCACCTTCCGATGCATTTTTTCAAGCATCGTACCAACTTTTTCGGTTGAGCTCGTAGCCACTGATGCGCCGCTGCTTTAACATCATCACCACATGAAAATCTTCTTCCCCTTAAAGCTTCTCTGAGCGTCTAAAAAGCTAAATCCCGACTATAAGTGTCTCTCAGTCTCTCAGACACGATTGATTCCTCATCCACCCTCACTGCTTATAACCAACATATAAAAGTGAGGAAACTTTTTGAAGATCCCTCGAACATGTCCTCTCTGACATGTGCAGTAGCCAACCGCTTCTTTTCACCCGCACAAGGCAGAATATTGCGCCAGCATGTGGACGTTAATCCCTGGTATGCACTGCTGTCCGTTATTCCCCGTCTCTGTGCAGCACCTCGACCAGCCAGCAGAGGCCGCAATTGTAGCAGCAATGAGATTCTAGCACAAATGCTGTTAATCATAGCAGTGGTGGGCTAGCGTGTTTTACAGCTGCGCCATCAGAGTGCCAACATTCACTGTTTGCGCTTTGATGTCTACAGACATCATCAGGTAGACATCACACTCTTTAGTGGCCCCAAGTGTCCGTCTGACCACACGTAACGATGCGTTTCATGGTCATGTTCTCTTCCAGGCTCTGATTGGTGAGTGTGAGGGGGCGGAGACTCTGTTTCAGCCGTTGTCCGAGTACTTGAACAGGAACGCGGCGACGGTCGTCTCACTGCTGGTGACGGGCGGACAGCGTCTTCATACACAGTCTCATGCACACAGAGGAGCCTCATATGATGATGATGATGATGATGATGATGATGACCTGTGCCCACGCTCTCAACTTGGTCTCCAGAGCATCGACATCGAAGAGGTCAGAGGTCAAATTTCCCTTTTCACGACCCGTATTGGACTGAAACCTGGACTGAAGATCTTGTTATACAGAAAAGATGTGTGACATCATGAGGTGTGTTTCCACGGTAACCAGGTGTTGGTGTACCTGCAGCTGTACAAGAACGTGTCGGTCCAGTTCATGTTCGGGTGGCAGGAGGTCACTGACCACGTGTGTGCTGTTACAAAGGCCCTGTCCAAACGGCCCTTCAAGTGGGTGTGCACATACACACACACACACACACACACACACACACTGTACGTATACACACACACACTACGTATACACACACACACACACACTGTACGTATACACACACACACACACTGTACGTATACACACACACACACTGTACGTATACACACACACACACACTGTACGTATACACACACACACACACACTGTACGTGTATACACACACACACACACACACACACACTGTACGTATACACACACACACACACACTGTACGTATACACACACACACACACTGTACGTATACACACACACACACACTGTACGTGTATACACACACACACACACACACACTGTATGTATACACACACACACACTGTACGTATACACACACACACACACACACACACTGTACGTATACACACACACACACTGTACGTATACACACACATACACACACTGTACGTATACACACACACACACTGTACGTATACACACACACACACACACACTGGACGTATACACACACACACACACACACACTGTACGTATACACACACACACACATACACACACTGTACGTATACACACACACACACTGTACGTATATACACACACACACACACACATACACACACTGTACGTATACACACACACACACTGTACAAATATACATAAATTCACACATTCTACACACTCAAATCAACTTACACGTGTGACTGTATACAGTCTGAACATATGTGTGTGTGTGTGTGTGTGTGTGTGTGTGTGTGTGTGTTGCAGGAGGCAGTATGATGTCCCTGATCTGGGTTTCTGTGTGGACGGCTCCTGGGCAGGGGGCGTGCGTGTTGACAAAAGTGGGCGTGGTCTCGCTCAGGTGTGGACACGGCAGTTGCAGCAGCTCAATCGTGTCAGTGTTGCCATGGCTACAGCAGTAACAACCGCCTACCCGTCCCCACGACTCCTACTACAGGTCATTCATTCATTCATTTATTTATTTATTCATTCCATATTTATACTGTAACCACATAGACACGGCGTTCTGTGCACTATATAGTGAGTAGGGTGTGTGGTTTGGGACACAGCCTTTGTGGACTAACACTGGTATATATGTGCACTTTATATTAAGTAGGATGTGTGGTTTGGGACACGCCCTTACTAGACTAACGCTGGTGTTTATGTGCACTACATAGTAAGTAGGGTGTGTGGTTTGGGACACAGCCTTTGTAGACTAACACTGGTATATATGTGCACTATATAGTAAGTAGGGTGTGTGGTTTGGGACATGTCCCAGGAGTTAGTGAACCTAATCCATCATCTTACATCTGTAGTTTTGTTTACTGCAGTAGTGTACTACTCTGTGCACTATGTAGGCAGTTTTATGGTAATTGGAACACAGCCCACAGATGAACCCATTCTGTCTCTGTCCCATCAGGCCTTCGAGCATCAGGAGTCACCAGAGGAGCAGCGCAGGTTACTGGCTGATCTTACAGTGACGGGCGCGGCCACAGGGAGGCGAATCGGACCGGAACTGTCGAGCCGCGTGCACCGGCTGATGACTTCCCAGAATCCTGAGCTGGTGCTGGACTAGAGGATTGTGGGAATGATAGAAGATGTTATGCAGAATGTTGAACCTGTAGAGATGAAATCAAATCATGGTGCTGATCGTATCTATTTATTTCACTTTAAATATGAAATCCTGGTGCTTGGGTGACACAGCGGTCTAATAACCCACCACCAGGTGGGGCGGTCCGGCTCCTTTCTGTGTGGAGTTTGCATGTTCTCCCCGTGTCTGTGTGGGTTTCCTCCGGGTGTTCCGGTTTCCTCCCACAGTCCAAAGACGTGCAAGTGAGGTGAACTGGAGACACTAAATTGTCCACGACTGTGTTTGGCGTTACTTGTGTAATGAGTAACGACCGATTCTGTCATGAATGGAACCAAAGTGTAAAACATGACGTTAAAATCCTAATAAATTAATAACTTTATTCAGCTTTGTGTGCTTGTGTGATGTTTAATGATTTTCCTGCCGAGACTTTTTGCTTGAACTAACAAACTTTAATGACCTACAGCCAACAGTGAACACATCTGTGGCCCCTCTGTGTTGATTGTGGCCCCTGATTTATTAATATTAATTATTAGCTGCAACAAGGCTAAACTTGTTTAGCTAAGCGCTTAGAGGCTGCTGAGTCAGCGCTGAGAAAAACAACCTCAGCGACATCAAGTCATGTGACTTTTCCTGGTCACGTTGTGCGCCTGCTCAGTATCGTAGATCTGTATATCATGTCAGCGCGATTGCACGTAGTCAGAGTTTGGTCTTTTGATTTGAAGCTCTGATAAACGAGACGCTCATTCCGCCCTTTAAGCGAGTCGAGTAAAAGAACCGACTCTTCTGGATCTCAAACGACTCTACCGTTGTGTGATTTTGTAAACTGTATGATCTGTAACGAAATATTTTTGCTTAATTATATTTTATATTTTATAAGGCAGCGTGTGGTACTTCATGATTAACAAAATAATTACAAAAAATGCGCAGAAAACTAATTCATTAATTCAGAAGACTAATTCATTCGCTAATTTTCTTAATAAATGCATCAGTTTTAAGTTTTTTTTTACAACAATCAGTATTGAGTGAGAATATAAAAAGCTAAACACTTTATTAGTCTGTTTTTTGACTTTCCGTTCTAATAAACCGCTCTTCATAAGGAGTCGATTCCTAAAGCTCATGTAAAGGAGTCGGTTCGTTCTTAAACGACACTTCACTATATCAGCAGGACTCATGAGAAGTAAACACACAAACAGTACAGAAGTGGAGCTGAGGTTATAAACCCTGTATAACATGGATAAACCGGCTGAAAAAGGTGATGTTTATTATTCTTTATTCATGTTATTTTCATGCAGATGTTGTATTTTTTGTAAAGCTTCTCGTTTGTGTAAAAACAACTGAACTGTGCTGCATCCCAAATATCATATAATTAAAATACAGTGCATTACATAATTAATTGGTGTTTTTACAGAATATACAGCTGATTTTTATTAGAAGCCTGGAGAATTGGTGTCAGCAGCTCCATCTTTTACATCTAAATCTACTAAATCACTAAAACAATGTACTGAATACTAGGCAGAAGTTGTCACCTGAGTAGTGTGTGTGTGCTTTACACCAATATAACTGTGTATCTGTAATGTACAAACCCAGATCAAAAGAAAAGTTTGGGCAGTGGATAAGATGCAAATAAAGACTGTAAGCAGTGATTTGTAATGTATGTTTATTCATTAAAAACAGTTTTATCTTATTAACTTATTAACCTCAGAAAACCTTAGTCAGTAAACACTGTTCATCACTGCATGTACAAATACAGTTTCAAGTTGATTAGATGAAAAACTAAATATTTACAACCCCAAATCAGAAAAAGTTGGGACAGTATGGACAATCCACATAAAATAAAAACACAGAGTTTCTTACATTGACTTTGACTTTTATTTAATTGCAGACAGTTTGAACCCGAGACATTTCCTGTTTTGTCTGCTCAACTTCATTTCATTTATTAATAAACATCGGGGGTAATTTAGGGCTCGTAATAATGCGAAAAAGCAAAGATGATCAGAGGATCCAGTTTGTCCACAAATGTGTGAGCAAATGATTGAAATGTTTAAAAACAATGAACCTCAAAGAAAGACTGGAGGGGATTTGCATGTTCTCCCTCTACAGTGCAGAATATCATTAACCTCTTGAGACCCTGCGGTCACATATGAGGACATTACATTTTGGCTTTGTTATGCCTTATTCCTTGACCTGCTAAACTTAGACCGATTGTCCCCATTAGTGGACACTTTTGTCTGCCATCTAGTGGTAGCAAAAGTACTAGAAAACTAATAAAGTTTGTTTGTTTCTTTATTATTATCACTTTGCAATGTTTGGATCATGGCTGTGATTTATTAGTGCCCTTAATGCCTGGTTCACACGACACGGTTTTTGCCCTGATTTTCGCTCGGCGACTGGTCGGCGCTAGATTTGCCGGCTCGGGAGAAACTCTGCGTTCGCTCGCGATCAAAACTCGGCTCTCGATTGCTATGTGTGAACTACTCAACAACTCTATCCGAAGAGAGATTACTAGCATGTCAAATATCTGGATCCGAGTTGCCCGACTGGCAGTGAGTGCTGTGTCGAACAGCCAATGAGAACGCAGGATACGGGGTGAGGGGAAACGCAGGGGAGGAGTGTAAACAGGTGGGACATGAGCGTGATATAGTTTATATCAGAATACATCAGCACACACACAAGCTTTACAGTATTTCTGACCTTATTGTTCTCGCAATAATATTTATTAACCTCCAACTCACTATAGAACAATCCCTGCTGGTCGTGTTTTTCCTCTTTGATTTTACGCTGCACATCAGCACACAAACTCTGATCGCTCGCTACTTGTTGACGTGTATTTTTGGACGTGGTGTCATTAAACCCCCTCGTCACTTCTCACGTTTGTTTGTGACTAAACGTAGTTTGGGAGACCAGAGAAGCTCGCCTGAGATTCCAGTCGGTGATAGATGGTGTAGTGTGAAACCCCCCATCACCCATCAGTCGTGTAGTGTGAAATACACACCGACTTGAAAGACTCCTGATTACAAGAGATCCAGTCGTGTAGTGTGAACTGTACAGCGACCCGAACACTTGGAAAGTCGTGTAGTGTGAACTTGGCATAAGTCGGGAGGCAGAAGCCGAAATACTGGTACCAGTATCGACTTTGGCTGCATGCTGTTACTTTTCACCTGATACTGAAAAAAATCAACGTAGAGTCATTCCTAAAAAACGATGAACTGACTCAAAATTCATCGTAAATGTAAAATATGTTGACGGAATCATCATGTCATAGAGATGCCTTTAGGCAGCAGGGGGACGAGCAGTCTGGTCAGAACTGATAGAGAAGATCGCTTTCATCTGCCTTCAGAGAGGAAAGCATCAACTAAACAGGAAGTTATAGATCACTGAGTCAAAGCAACACAAATTTAGAGAGGCTCAGTTATAGTTCTGATCTTAAACCCATCAAACATCTGTGGTAACACATCATCAACCCCTACACGTACATTTACATTTGCAGCATTTAGCAGACGCTTTTATCCAAAGCGACTTACAGTACAGTGACAGTATACAGTCTAAGCAATTGAGGGTTAAGGGCCTTGCTCAAGGGCCCAACAGTGGCAACCTGGCAGTGGTGAGGCTTGAACCGACAACCTTCTGATTACTGGACCGGTACCTTAACCTCTAGGTTACAACTGCCATACATATGAAAGACTGTAGAGATCTGTAACCTGTAAGACATTCTAATACTGTGTCTGTGTGTGTGTGTGTGTGTGTGTGTGTGTGTGTGTGTGTGTGTGTGTGTAGTCGGTGTATTCCTTTTCTCCTTTTTGTGTGTGTTGGGTTCCTCCATCTTTGCACTAGGTTCTCATTTTAAAGGAACCCCGTACCTGCTGCCGCTCATGCTCACTGGCCGCCTGCTGTTTGGTTCTGGTAATGGCTCACTGACCAGTAAGTACACACACACACACACACACACACACACACGTCTATAGAACATCTTCATACACCTTTATCTTACAGCCAAAATCAAAACAAACAGAATGATCTTTCTCCTGCTTTATTTACACATTTTGCCCTACATGACTAGCACACCAGCTACTTGGTCCACCAGTGTGCTGACACACAATCACAGCTCTGAACCCTGTGTAAGAAAAAAAGGAATAAAAATGAACGAAAGAGAAGAATTGACTTAACGAACTGATTCTTTGAGCGAAGCTTCATACAAAGCTCTCTCTCTCGCTCTCTCTCTCTCTCTCTCTTGAAAAGAAAGTAGGGAACGCTTCACCAGTCGACTACCTTGCCGACTGAGGTTAGTTGATGACTCTGCAAATTGCCAGAGTTAGCTATAGCACACTACCGCTGATGGTCACTGCAGTTTCTTTGAGATTTGTAGTCCACTTGGGAGTCCACTTAGAAACGGCATCTGATATTCCCAGACCCAAACTCCTGGATGAGATCTGGGTCCAAACTCTGTTGATCGTTTTTCTGACTGGATCTTTCTCTGGTTGCCACCTTTCACCGGCACCGTTCACTGAGCAACCACTTCAGTTACCCCTTTTCCACCGACGCGGTTCCGTTCCGGTTCCCGAACTTGATTTTGAACCGGTTCCGCGTGTTTCCTTAAAAGAGATGAACTGTGTGATGTGTCGTGATAAAAGTGACCCGGACAGAACGAACAACGCTTAGCGTGAAAAATAAAGTGTAACGTGGCTTATTGTACTATAACACTGAGCGATGAATTTGGGCAGTACAGAGCACTTATAACCAGTACAGAGCGCTTATAACCAGTACAGAGCGCTTATAACCAGTACAGAGCACTTATAACCAGTACAGAGCACTTATAACCAGTACAGAGCGCTTATAACCAGTACAGAGCACTTATAACCAGTACAGAGCGCTTATAACCAGTACAGAGCACTTATAACCAGTACAGAGCACTTATAATATAACCAGTACAGAGCACTTATAACCAGTACAGAGCACTTATAATATAACCAGTACAGAGCACTTATAACCAGTACAGAGCACTTATAACCAGTACAGAGCACTTATAACCAGTACAGAGTGCTTATAACCAGTATAGAGCACTTATAACCAGTACAGAGCGCTTATAACCAGTACAGAGTGCTTATAACCAGTATAGAGCACTTATAACCAGTACAGAGCGCTTATAACCAGTACAGAGTGCTTATAACCAGTATAGAGCACTTATAACCAGTACAGAGCGCTTATAACCAGTACAGAGACACTTATAACCAGTAATAATGGTGAGAAATGTAGTGTTTCTATATCGTACTTTTAGTACATTCAGCCACTTTACACTTTATTTTTTACATGAGGCTTTTTCGACTCTCCCGAGAAGATTCAGAACCTGCAGCTGCAGAACCAGCACACGTGAAGTAAATCCAGTTAAACACAGATACATGTGGAGCTGTTATACTGGGTTTGATGGTTATTACACACAGATATATGTGGAGCTGTTATACTGGGTTTGATGGTTATTACACACAGATATATGTGGAGCTGTTATACTGGGTTTGATGGTTATTTCACACAGATGTTTGTTCGTGTTGTGGAACTTTAGTGTTTTATCTCCTGAGTCGAGCGCTGAGCAAATCGGTTATCTACGTCGAGAGTCGCGGTGAGAGTGAAGCACAAAACGCTTCTCACGTCAATGAACTAGAGAAAACAACAACTGAGACAAACACGTCAGCAAAAAGAGAAAACAGAACAAACTTTACAACATCCACCCCAACATACAAACACGACCACAACTACCGACTGGGAGGAGATTGGAACAGACGACATATATAAGATGTCGTATTGGGCACGCTCGCCTAACACATACACACCTGGTGAAGGGAGAACGGCCACCGATATGTGAACAATGCAATACACAAATAACCATTGAACATGTATTGACAAAATGTACTAAATATAACATAGAATGACAAAGACTTGCAATGCCAAATACAATGACAGAAATTTTTAACAAAACCAAAACAGAAACACTGATCAAGTTTTTGAAAAATACAGGACTGATAGTTCACATCTAGAACTAAACACAGAAAGGACAGTAGACAAAGAACATTAATCAATAAACTGTACAACTGTTAGGTACCTATCCTGCCATGAGAATAACCAATGTGTAAACATGGCATACACGTTATTATCTTCTTATCACTAACAGCTGATCCATCTGTAACAGCAGCACAAATCCCCACAGTTAATCTACACGCTCCACCATCATGTTACTCTTAACTTTTTTTATGTAATGCCCACCGATGATGACGCAGGCTTAGTTCTCAAAAACTGGTGGAAACGCGGTCAGTTCTCTACAGAACACCAAGGTTCAAAGAAACCTGAACAGAACCGGTTCAAGAACCATGGTCCTTTTGGTGGAAAAGCCCTAACAGTGTAGGCTGGGGAATCTGCAACCAGTTGAGCTGGTGGAGGTAGTTGTTTGTTTTTTTATTAGGATTTTAGCGTCATGTTTTACACTTTGGTTACATTCATGACAGGAACGGTCGTTACTCATTACACAAGATTCATCAGTTCACAAGATTATATCAAACACAGTCATGGACAATTTAGTGTCTCCAATTCACCTCACTTGCACGTCTTTGGACTGTGTGAGGAAACCCACGCAGACACGGGGAGAACATGCAAACTCCACACAGAAAGGACCCAGACCTCCTCACCTGGGAATTGAACCCAGGACCTTCTTGCTGTGGGGTGACAGTGTTGTTCACTTAGCCACCGTGCCGCCCGGGGGGTATATGAGATGCTCGAGTGGAGCAGCAGTGTAATATGTTAACATTAATAATTAGAACTGTTGGTAATGGAGGTTCTCGTAGGAGTGAATGTTGAATGCAGTACGAACACAGAACCGGTTCTACATGCTGTGAATCTTATTGACTCACCTGTACAGCAGTGATTATTTTTCTTACTTATGATACAGTTAATCAAGCTGATATTTTATGGTGTTTGTGATTTTGTTTATTGCCTATAAACTGTAAAAGCACGTAATTCTACACGGTGTAAAATATAATCTCTCTGTTTTTCAGTCGTACAGAACCGGATCACAGCGTTCTGGTTCCGAGGGAAGGAGTTAGCGTTAGCATTCGGTCTCACTCTGGCGTTCTCTCGCCTGGGCTCCGTCCTTAATTTCTTCCTCACCCAGCGCTTCGAGGCTCTTTATGGCATGCAGTGGACTTTGTGGGGGGGTGAGTCCTAACACACACACACACACACACACACACACACATCATTATTGAGTTTAGGTGTTTCAGCCACAGGTGTATAAAATGAATGACATCAATTTTAAATGGGCAACTTCATATTCATGCCAATGGATTTAGAATAGGGTGTCCAACTAGCTCGGGGTTAAGGGTTCACACACCTTTGACCATCTACTGTAGGTTTAAGTGAGCATGGCTGACAGCACTGTGTGTGATGGTGTGTTTGCAGGTACGCTGCTGTGTGTGCTGGGTTTCTTCTCGGCTATAACCGTCAGTATCCTGGATAAAGTTGGAATGAAGCAACTGGGACTGGATGGAACGATACAGGAGGAGTCGCGCAAAGTGGTGAGAGACACAATGATGTCTGAGGAAGAAACTGTTCCTCAGTCTGCTAGTCCGAGTTTTTGTTGTCCTGTATGTCCGTCCTGAAGGGGGGACAAATAGTCCAGGTCTGGGAGACTTCCTGTGATCCTCTGTGCTGTCTTACCACCCAGGCAAGGTCCTTCCTGTCTTGTGCTGTACAGCTAGCATACCGTACAGTCATACAGAGATAGAGGATGCTTTCAGTTGTGCTTTTATAAAGGTTACTAGTAGCTGAGAGGAGGGGGGGGGGGGGGGGGGGGGGTCTGATCGGCTTGAGCTTTTCAGGAAGAAAATTCTTTGCTTAACCTTCTTTACCAGGTGGGAGGTGTTTAATGTCTAGGTGAGGTCAGCTGTATTGTGGACTCCAAGGTATTTAATGTTGTCCACATGTATGAATTGGGGGGCGTTTGTTGTCCTTCTTGTGGTCCCCAACCACCAGGCCCGGTACCGGTCCACAGGTTGGGGGGTGCTGCTGTAGTCCACAATGACCACTTTAGTCTTGGTGGTGTTTAGAACCAGGTTGTTGTCCTCAACTTACTTTCCCCAGTGGGTCTTCCTGCTACAGCTTTCACCCCAAACTGGACCCCACCTGCCACAGGAACATTTTTCATGTTGCAGGATATAGCTGGATGATATTATGATAAGAATTTTCTGTTTGTAATGGATTAAAAAAAATTGGGCACTATTCATTTAGGATATAGGAACAGCCAGAAAAGCCCAAATCTTAAAATCGGTGACTTTCTGAAGTGTAGTTTAATAGTCAGTTCAAAAGTCAGTAAAGCTTTCTTACCAGGGAATCAAACTCACAGCACTAAATTATGAATAATCACAGTATTTACTGAGGACCAAAAGCAGTAAACGTCTACCCAACGTTGACCATGAAATTCAGGATAATATGTGATGGACCACAGAAAATGTTAAACTTTGTAACTGCAGATGAAATCTAAATAATGGGAATATCAGAACCATATGAACGGGTCTACCTGTGGGTTGATTAGAGAGGCCAGAGGAGGGTTCACTGAAACCTGTTGATCAGCTGAGAAGTTGAATTGGTGCTTGTAGCAAGTCGCTTAGGATCCATTCCTCTGAACACCACTGGTGTTCCGATTCATCGTAGTTGGACTGATGGAACGAACTCTTTCACTGTCTCCAGTGGTGTTGAGATGTGGAGGTCACAGAGGTCAGACACAGAATGTGTGACCAGGTGGAGAGATTAGGTTCTTCAGACCAGTGGTACAACGTCCAAATTCTGTCCGGACTTACTGTAGTCTGCTGTGACCAGTGCAGTAAATTTAACTAGGTTTTACTATAAATATGATAACTGTGGTAAAGCTGAATAAGATAGTCAAGGTCCTCCAACTGGAACTCAAACTGACACATTTTTCTTCTCACCAAAACTTTCTGCTCATCTAAAACTTGGGTTTTAAGTTCTCCTTTTTATTCTCCTGGAAAGGATCGGCTTTTGCTGGGTCTAGCCAATGAGGGTTGGGCCTCCTTTCCCAAACTCGGTCCCATCCATGTGTCAGAAAAGATTAATTTTCCCTGTTCCACCACAAATCTTAACCAATTGTGACCCCTAGATGGTGCTATCTACCTCAAGGTTTCTTCCTGTAATTTTTAGGGAGTTTTTGATTGCCACAGTCACCCTCGGCTTGCTCAACAGGGGTTTTTGTATCTGTTGGTCCTGAATTTTGTAATGTTGCTCTGAGACAATATCTACTGTAAAAAGCGCTATATAAATAATAAAGTTGCTATGAGTCTAGTTTTGACTAGAACATCTTGCAAAAAAACAAAGAAATCCTAGTATGTGTGGGATTTATTTTTACAAAAACATCTTATTTATAAAGGCTAATTGGAGTAATAAAAGTAATCTAGGCTTACTTTTAGTCAAAAAGGTCTAGATACTACTATTAATGATAAAATAGACATGCCCTATTCTCCTGCTAATGTAGTAAATAGAAAAACATTATTAGAGGACAGAATGCTATCAAAAATATGATCTTTACATTCCTTGTACTTTGGCTACGTGGTATAACAATTTCTAACACTATGATTTAAGTAGATAGGATATACAAGAAGAAGGTAAAATTGTGCTATCTGAACAACTGGGTAAATACATTTGTTGGATTGTAGCCTTTTCCTCTGGCTACTATTCTTTTTTTATAGTTTTAAGAGGTTTAGAGTCACTGGGAAGTTAAAGATGTGAACATTGTACTTTTGAAATTCTGTAGTGACGGATGTTTGGAGTTCTGTGTAATTTAAGAACCTGATAACGAAACTAAATCTTTGTACTTTAGACACTTCTGTACTTCAGCATTTGGTCATGGTTGCATCCAATGTAGTTAATGTCCACGTAAACTGCTCCTTGTTTTTTCTTTCCTCCTCCAGAGATGCATTTAACAATCATAAAAGAAGCAATATGACAGATGAGGTGTCACATTTAGGACTTAGTGGAGCCATGCTAATGTCTTTATAACTTTGATAATATGGTTTAGTTCTGGGGTTTGTTTGTGAAGAGGTGTGAGAACTAATTTAGAATGTTGGGGTTTAAGTCTGGTCCAAGGTGTAGCGGTTTTCACTACGTCAGTATATTTTGACCATACGCAAACACACAATAAACGTATAAAATCTAATTTATGAAAGTACTTTAAAGTGACTTTAACTGTACATTATTGATTGTATTTGTGTGTGTGTGTGTGTGTGTGTGTGTGTGTGTGTGTGTAGAGGGTACAGGACGTACGTTTGCTCTCTCTTCGTTACTGGTTGCTGGTTTTTACCATCATGTTTTTTTACAACGGCATTTTCCCCTTCATTGCTGACGCCAGGTAATAAATAACAATAAAGCTATTAAATAAAGAAATATAGAATTACAATACTTGAAGTGTTGTGTGCATGTAATTAAATGTGTTTATTGTGTGTGTGTGTGTGTGTGTGTGTGTGTGTGTAGTAAGTTTATTCAGGATAAATATTCGGGTTATACTCAGAAGGAAGCGGCGTACGTTGCGGGTGCTGTGTACGACAGCTCACTGGTATTATCAGCTGCTGTGGGCATTCTCATTGTGAGTACACACACATATACACACTAATGAATATACACTGGTGAGCCAAAACATTAAGACCACCCCCCCTACACAAAAATGCCTGGACGTGGGCTCTAAAATGATGCGCTGATGGCAGTTCCTTGTTGTTTGGGTGTTTAATGCAGCGTATCTGATAAGCAGACCTGAGTGACTTTGATAAGGATGGTTATGGCCAGGCGACTGGGTTAAAGTATCTCTGAAACAGCAAGTGGTGTCACGGGCAGCCATAGCAAAGTACCCACAGATGGTGGTCTGAGGGACAAGCCCAAACCACCAACAGGTTGTTGAGCAGCCAAGACTCGATGCCAGAGGACATGAAGGACCAACTAGTATGGACCAACAGTGGCTCAAATTGGAGATCATTTGGTAATAAGCTGGATGTGTCTCAACACCCAGTGTGTCAAGCTCTTCTGTGTAAGGGGCTATGTACTTGTAGGCCATGCTAACTATTGTCCCCTGCCAAAAGCACCTACAATGCATCAAGGCAGGCATGTGTGTTTTGATTACCCATGAAAACGATGCACCAGGATGCACTGCAGGATGATCCAGCTCACAGGGTACAAAGGTTGAAGGACCTGCTTGTAACATCCTGGTACCAGATACCAACTGACTCCTTCAGATGTGTTGGTAGGTAAGAGCTGTTTTGACAGCATATTAGGTGGGTGGTCCAAATGTTACGGCTGAACAGTGTACGTGCAAACTCTTTATATGTCTATGGTTGAATTTTTGACCTTGCATGTGTGTGTGTGTGTGTGTGTGTGTAGGACTACGTAGGATTGCGGGGAGTGTTTGCCTTGTTGTGTGCGGTGTTAACTTTGCCTGTTTTTGGATTGTTGGCTTTCACCTTTGTCCCCCCACTCGTCTCCACCATCTGGCTTGGCATCACCTATTCATTTGCTGCGGTAAGACACACACACACATGTAAATGAACAGCTGTGTAGGAGGCTTAAAACTGGGTGAGGAAGACTTATGTGTCAGGTCATACACCATGGCAGGACTGAGCACAGAAAGAAATAAACTATTAACACTATGTTTGTGTGTTAGTCGAGCATGTGGCCTTCGATCCCTCTGGTGGTCCCTCGCTCCACTCTAGGAACAGCTATGGGTTTGGCGACATCTGTACAGATGATTGGCATCGGAGTGTGTAACCTCATAGTGGGAGAGATACTGGGGACCAAAAACAGGTAACACACACACACACACACACACACAGAGAAAATGTGATGACTGAATAAAGTGTAGATCGACCGAATGTCCCCATTTCCTCACAGTGTCCTCACTTGACCAGACATCATTTATTACAGCTAATATAATATACTGTATACACAGTATTCAGCAACAGTATCATGGTACACTGTTAGCAACACCAATAGGTAAAATAATTGTACATTTTCAGCATTTAACAGACGTTTTTATCCAAAGCGACCTACAGTACTGTGACGGTATATTGTCTGAACAATTGAGGGTTAGGGCCTTGCCCACTGCCCTACAATTTATTTTGTTTCCAGCATGTTTTGCTTGGACATTATTTTTATTTATTAACAAACAAGCAATTGCAAGCAAAATACTATAAATGACACATAAAGCACACAAGTGACAACACTAATCTATGCAGCACATAGCAAAAGATAAAAGAATAAGAACAATTCCACCGATCGAGTTTTATAAGTAACATTTGCGTCAATATGTGAAAAACAAGTTACAAACAAGTGACCCTTTCCTCTCAAGTAAGCAGAAAAATAAGTTTCCTAAGCGGGTTGGAGGATGAGGTGACCGTCACTACAGTCATATTCCAACACATTTGGTCCCTTGGCTGTCAGCTGATGCACAAGCAGCTCTCAGAGTAACTGAGCAGCCCTTTTATGGAGATCCCTGTTTCCTAATTTACATAACATTTCCCAGATAATATTGTTACATTATGTCCCCAAAAATAAAAATGAGTCCCAGAGTCCCAGATATTGCCAATCTATTTCTCAGAATCCCAAACGGTCAATGCGTTTGAAATAAGTACGTACACTTTTTTTTCAATTTGGGATCATGCACTTTGCAAACTTGTGCCTTGGCAAATGTAACACCACCTTTTCAGCCTCTCTGTGTTTGCAATTTGTTTTGCAAATTTTTGTTCTGCTCGCATTCCTTCAGAGGTGGAAAGTAAGGAATTACATTTACTGGCGTTACTGTAATTGAGTAGTTTTTTGTGTACTTGTACTTTTTAAAGTAGATTTTACAGCTTGTAATTTAACTTTTACTTAAGTATGTTTTGTATTAAGAATTGTAATTCGCTACATTTTAAATCACATCCGTTACTGAGTAAAAAAAAAAACGCAAAAAAGAATCGCGTCTGGGAAACTGCTGCAGTGAATTCTGCGATGGGGAGTCGGATCTTTTGTCTCGGTTCCTTTTAAAGAGCCATATATATATAACGACTCCCAGAAGCGCGAATCGGTTCCTTTATTTCAGTTTAAAGAGCCGTTCAATAGAATCGAATCATTCTACGACACATCACTAGTGGTTATACAGTTTAAAAAAGTTTTATGGGACTAAAATTACACATGACACATCCCTAAATGTTTTAAATGTTGTATCAACATGTCTTTGGCCAGTGATAGCTCAGTGGTTAAGGTGCTGGACTAGTAAACACAAGGTTGCCGGTTCAAGCCCCGCCACCGCCCAAGTTGCCACTGTTGGGTCCCTGAGCAAGGCCCTTAACCCTCAATTGCTCATTGTGTTCAGCTCATTGTGTAAGTCGCTTTGGATAAAAGCGTCTGCTAAATGCTGAAAATGTAAATGTACATGTCTTTTCTATTAGATTTTAATTAAAAACAACTATTGTGAGATTTATATCCTCTTGTCCTGTTTGCATTACACAAAAGAGACCCCCCCCCTGCTGTTAATAAAGTAACTAAGTAATGTTTACTCTGAGTACATTTTAAATGAGTTACTTTTTACTTTTTACTTGAGTAGATTTTTAGACTAGTAACTTTACTCATACTTAAGTAAAAATTCATTAAAGTAATAGTACTTGAGTACAATATTTTAGTACTCTTTCCACCTCTGCATTCCTTTAATACTTCATCTAACCGCTCGTGCACTTTTCTGTAAGCGGTAAGCAAAATCCAACCCCTCTTTTATAAGACAGGTCTTTTCTCAAAACATCCACCTTAAAAAAACACATCCGTACCCTGTCTGGCTCACTATTTCTCAGGGACGAACCCCAGCTTTTACTTAATTCAGCACTTTTACTCTATTTTAGAGCCAGGTCAGTATACATAGTACTGTTCCACCCAGGAATTACAGAAATTACAACATCTGAACCAGCCAAGGCACCACTTTTAACATTTTTTTTAAACATCATTGATTCAGCTTCTGATGACAAAATCCTGTTCGTGGCACCAATTTGTTTTGCTTGAACAAAACTATTATCAAGGAAAAGCTTCTGTGCTGTTTGGAGATTGTTTTCAGTTATTTTTAGATTTAGATATTTTTAGAAATCAGTAATGAGGCAGAGGAAAAAGGTTTGACAGTACATAGCAAAAGATAAAAGAATAAGAACAACTTACCGATTAGCTATTTTACCCTTCATCCCGCCAGGTCTTAAAACTGGGGAGCCAGTACAGTTTTTGGCATGAGCCCAACTGACCAGGTAAATTCTTGGTCATTGCGTCCCCAGATGAGCCCCCGCCAAGCTGAAGGGCGATCCTCCTTTTAAATCAATCTTATCTGTCTATGCCAGTAGGTCGGCTGCGCTGGCCAGTCGCCCCGCCCACCTGGTGCAGATGCATCTCCCTTATTTACAATGTTATGACAGGTGCCCAGACTCTAGCAACTGCTCAAGTATGTTTTAAGTAACATCTGCATCAATATGTGAAAAGCAAGTTGCATAAGTGGGTCATGGTGGCCCTTACCTCTCAAGTGGGTTTGAGGATGAGGTGACAGTCACTACAGTCATATTTCAATACAAGCAGATATTCAGTTTAATATGATTTAGCACTTGTCATTTATTTAATAAAACAATCTTAAAATGTCTGTAATTAGTGTGATGAGTGAATTTGGTTAGCACATAAACAACAAGTAAAAATACTAACTCATGTCCTAAACCTGATTAAAATATACATTAAAAAGCTAAGGAATCTAAATTAGTACATTTAATTAAAATTTATTCTGGAAACTAGTTGATTGGTAAATTGACCGACAAGCTTATTGGGAACCATTAAAACATTCAACACTTTACAAAGATTCATATCAGTAATGTGTTATAATTTATTAAATGTAAATACAGAGTAGAGCAGCAAAATACACTGTGATCAGAATTAGTTCTGTGGTAATTAATAAATTCAGAAGCTAGAGGTTTATCTTAAGATGAAACTAAATCAAGAGCTCAAAACTGTCGGACATAATTAATATAAAAATATTATTACAGTTCCGTCTTCGTTATAAAGCAGGAGGTAATATAATTACTACAGTCTGACTACATCGCTTATTATCACCTTCTGCTGTTGAGTGCATAAACATCTCATACAGAGATCATACACCAACCCGGCATAATAGTATGAGCACTGGAATAACACTGATTATCTCTTCATCACGGCACCTGTTAGTGGGGGGGATATATTAGGCAGCAAGTGAACTTTTATCCTTAAAGTTGATGTTAGAAGCAGGAAAAATAGGCGAGCGAGTTTGACGAGGGCCAGATTGTGATGGCTAGACAACTGGGTCAGTATCTGTCAAAAGTGGTCCAAGGGAGGAGCAGTGGTAAACCGGCGACAGGGTCATGGGCGGCCAAGGCTCATTGATGCATGTGGGGAGCGAAGGCTGGCCTGTGTGGTCCGATCCAACAGACAAGCTACTGTAGCTCAAACTGCTGAAGATGTTCATGCTATCCAAGTACACAATCGTTATTCTATGTGTCTGTTTACAGTGATGCTAAGATTCCTTTGTGGTGTTGGCAGCGTATGATGATCTTCATGTTGGCTAACACGATCAGCTGCATCTTCACATCTACTGTACTGAACATCGTCGACCACAGAGAGGTACGCATTTTTATTTATTTATTTTTTTAAGCAGAGACGATTACTTCAGGATGTTTTCAGACCTGCACTGATTTTTAGGTTGGAGCCACTGAAGGGAACTGTTAATAAATGCTTTAAAAGCAGCACCAGAAACCAACATTTCAAATTATGAATTTTGGAGGTCATAAAAATGTGCTTTTGTTTCTGACCCAAGTTCGTTTGGACCCTAATGTTTAAGCAAATCATATTCAAGATTTTTGTGGCTCTAGATTCTAATCTTTGGATCACCAAAAGGTGTTCTGGAATTCACAAGACCATGTTGATACTAAAAGATATTTACCCCACAAGACAGTAACCATGTAATATGATGGGCTAAATTAGTGATCGGTTAAGTTGCACCTAATTTAGATATAACCAATGTCCCTGTGTGCTGTGCCGACATATAGAAGCATAGCTTTGACTGAAATGCTTTACATGAACAGTTTATCCATGGTGAGCAAATATAAAGATGCAGTGATTAAATAATTCATTCCTTGAGTATTTGAACACTCTAAGTTCAATACATACTATACTAGGTTGTGACAGTCGGTTTAGGGTGTGAATAATTTCTCACAGCACTGTTTATGATTGTGTGTATAGGGGGGAACACTAAACAAGATGACCAAGAGATCGGCGGTGCAAAGCGATGAGGCTCAGACTGACAGAGAGCCGCTGGTTAGTGATGGAGATGATACAGGAGAGGAGGACAGGAGCAACAACACCTCTGTCAACTCCTAAACCCCCTAAAGCTGTTAGTGGTTCAAACTAAGACTAGATCCACACCAACATGGGTTTAGTGTTTTATCTACACAAACGTGTTCAGTGTGTTTTTAAAGACATTAAATAGACTTTGCACATATCACCCTCCTCTATCTACCATCTCTGCTTCTCTGGTTTTCTCTGTCTATATATTTTAGGCTTTAATTTTTCCTGTTCTGTGCTGTAAATATCGTGATGCGAAAGGGAAACGGATAAACACACACCCGGTCACATGAGCCAGTAAGATTGTCCAACCATGAGGTGTTACATTACCTATAAGGCCAAAAGTATAATGGAGCTTGTGCACAATAAGCTTGTTGGGCGTCCCATTCAAAAACAAAGGCATTAATATGGAGTTCCACCCCTATAACGGCCTCCACTTTTTCTGGAGGGCTTTGTTTTTTTTTTACAAGATTTTGGATTGTGTGCCCATTCAGGGAAATGTTAAGTCAGGCAAACAACTGACACGCCAATTCTTTTAAAAGTGTTTGTTGGCATTGAGGTCAGGACTTCCTCTGAACTGTTGCCACAATGTTTTGAGCATATCAATTAGTGTTTACCTGTAATTACTAAGCACAGCTTAGGTGATAAGGGTGATAATTTTTGTCATACTTTGTGCACTCAGGTAAAAATGTGTTGCATGGAACCTGGTTTAAGTTCTTTTGATCAGTGACATGTTTAATTTTTATTTGAATGTGAATTTTTATACTGTAAAATAAAAAAGGTCTACCATGAACAGAGTCGTTGTGTTGCTGTAAGCTCATCATGACCCAACAGTCCGCCCAACAACAGAAAAGATGTACTGTGTATACGGTATCGTTTACTTGTGGTCAGTCATCAGCTTTATTGACACTACCCTCATCAAGGCACTGGCCATGCTCATGATACCCCTACCTGCTCCATTACCTGTCACCACAATCGCGGGTTGATCACTGGCTTTCGGAGTGGTTACCCAGCAAACTTACTTCACCGTTCTGCCGCTGGGTAACCACACTGAGGAGTCTCTCTCTTCTCCTCACCCAGGCTCCAGATTTGCTACTGATTCTTGCGTTCCCTTGGCTCCAGCAACATAACTGCAGGATCTTAATTGGTGCACCCATTCAGTGTCCATTTGGGCACCTCTCTGTCAGAAGACGTGCTTCAGAGAAGTACTGGGTGCACCTCCCTCGACCATTTCTTCAGGCATTTTATCCACCACTTTAGTACCAACATGGTGCACCTGACTATCCTGAATAAGAAAACCTCAGGTGGGTTTCAGTGGATGTACAAAATCCTGAAAACATTTGATGAATTAGAAAGGTGCCTTGTTACAACCCAGCCAGGTGCTCAAACTGCCTGAGTCCCTTTCACTGTCAAGGTTGATGCCTTTGATTTATTAGTCAGAGCAGTCCAGTCCCAACATGCAGACCTGACAACAGACTACATCCCTGCACATAACGTCTCTCATTGATGTCTTGTCTTGTCATCATTGGAGATGAATTGTTATGTTCAGTCACAAAGTTAATAGCAGTTAAGCTCGAACTGGAACCAATTGAAGAGGGCCAAACATCATTTTGTGGTCTGGACCAATCTCAAGTACAATCTCTGTACAAGCCCTTTCCAGACAGTGTGAACCTCCAACCGTCTATTTCACCAGTGCCCAATATTTTAGGATGCTACAGTGAGGAAAATAATTATTTGATACACTGCCGATTTTGCAAGTTTTCCCACAAAGAATGCAAAGAATGGAGAGGCCTGTAATTTTTATCGTAGGTACACTTCAACTGTGAGGGACAGAATCTAAAAAAAATCCAGAAAATCACATTGTATGATTTTTAAATAATTAATTTGCATTTTATTGCATGAAATAAGTATTTGATACAATGGAAAAACAGAAGTTAATATTTGGTACAGAAACCTTTACAGAGGTCAGACATTTCCTGTAGTTCTTGACCAAGTTTGCACACACTGCAAGATCTTCTCCAGATCTTTCAGATTTTGGTTCGTTTAGATACTGTCTCTCACAGTTGAAGTGTACCTACGATAAAAGTTACAGGCCTCTCCATTCTTTGCATTCTTTGTGGGAAAACTTGCAAAATCGGCAGTATATCAAATACTTATTTTCCTTACTGTAGATGAAAAGACCATATGGTAGGGTGACCATATTTTGGTTTTAAAAAAAAGAGGACGCCTTGTTTGGGGAAGGAAAGGGGGGGGGTATTTCATATCGTTGGTGACACCATGGTAATGTGTATGGGGTCGAGGTTTATTTTACACAGTTGACAAATAAGTCAATAACCATCCAGCTGTGTTACTGAACTGTAATAAATGTACAGCTGCTCTTTAACAAGGACCTTTATGGTCAGATCATCTTATTCCTTCACATTCAGCGTTAAGCCCTAAACAATAATAACAACAAATTAAAAAACAGTTGTCACCTATAAATAAAAATCCCTTTATTGTTTAGTTTCTTTGATGTATTGTACAATCGTATCAGCCGACTTATTAGGAGTGTTTTTAACTTTAACTTGATTCACTTTAATTACTTGCTCCCATCAGTAGAAACCAAGCAGTAAGGTGAGTCTTCTAGTGCTTGCTGAGAAATTTCCACAGAATGCAGCACCATCACGGTGTTGACGAGAGTCTCTGTGTTAGTACGTGCAGGTGAAAATCAGACTTATTTTAACAAAACAGATGCACTCCTAAAAACACCTAAAAACAAACCAATGCAAAAACATCCACACAGAATAGCGAGTGCAGACTAGAAAAGCCGAATCCCGAACATTTTTGGTGATTTAAAAATCGCGGCTGGACGCATTTTTTAGGTCTCAAAAAGAGGAAATGTCCGGGACAAAGAGGACGTATGGTCACCCTACCATATGGAAGACTCAGTGGCAGAAGCCTGATCAGGGTAATTATATTCTGTCCCTCATACAACTGTCCTTGCAGTC
The DNA here is from genome assembly GCF_030014385.1 of Trichomycterus rosablanca. Classification (NCBI taxonomy): domain Eukaryota; kingdom Metazoa; phylum Chordata; class Actinopteri; order Siluriformes; family Trichomycteridae; genus Trichomycterus; species Trichomycterus rosablanca. The sequence continues at coordinate 55,495,334 of NC_085990.1, read as the reverse complement.
CAGCCTGGGCCTGGGGGACACAGGACTTTTTGTGCAAACGGTTCTGGTGGCCTCTGTTGAACTGGGATGTAGAGGAGTACTTTGTGGAATGCTGGGTTTGTGGTTGCAACAAGGACACTCAAACTCATCCTGCAGGCCTCCTACACCTCCTCCCCAACCTGTCTTGTTATAGTGAATACGTTTTTAAAGGCCTACAGGTTCACTTAAACTCCCCTCAGCCAAACTTTAAAAACAGAATACAGAATTGCCCTTATTGAATATTTGATTTTATGCTTAATATTGCCGAAGTATTAGTCTTCGAGGATAGTGGAGAATGTGTAGCAACATGACAAGATATACTGCCGCTTGTTTTAATTATTTTAAATGCTTTATTATAATATTTGTTACAATATACATTAATAATTACATAATGATGTTCAACATAATGTTAAAAACATCTGATGAAGTAAAGCTAAGGGTAGAGCATCATGTAAATATGACATTTACATCTATAATACTTTTCCCACCAAACTATGGTGTTTTTCACACCTCAATAGATAGACAGATAGATAGATACTTCATTGATCCCGAAGGAAATTAGAGTCCCAGTAGCATTGTACATCAAATCAAATCAAATACACTATAAAGAAAGAAAAAAATTACAACAATATAAATTCGAAAAAGTACAAACACTTTGGACAGATTGAATGTAATCTGAGTTTTACATATACTGCATAGCTACAGAGCAGTTATTAATGATGAGGATGGATTGAGTGTAAATAAACAAATAACCAATGGAATGGAATTAAAAAGTGCAGGAAGGTGCAGTTCCAGATATATAGTATATGGTACAGATTAAATATAGATTAAATATTAAATATAAGGTGATAAGTGAATATGCATTAAATGGTGGTTTCCTGTCCTCACACAGAGCAGCCAGCAGAAGATCAGTGTGATTACTGTATTTTGCCAAACATCCAGTTGGGACCCATCATGTCCAGGTCAATTCACGTGTGCATCATTATACTGGGGTTCCACTGTTGGTTAAACTGAAAGATGATGCTGATGCACCACTTCATATCTCTGCTCATGGTGAAGCTTCGGCCTGCCAATGAAGCAGCTCAAATTAAGGATAATTTTGTGCAGGTCACACACTGTAGTAGTGGAAGAGAGAATAAATATGAACATTATGTAACAGATGAGCAATAAAAATACAACAAAACACAAACAGCTCAGTAACTCACTATAGTGTCTCCAGTTTACAGTGAGGATCCTCCTGTAGATCAGTGAGAAGCTTCACTTCTGATTCTCCTGGATTATTGTCCCTCAGATTCAGATCTTTCAGGAGTGATGAGGAGTTTGATCTCAGAGCTGAAGCCAGAGATATAAGACCTTCTTCTGTAAGATAGCAACGTTCCAACCTGCAAGGAGAACGAGAACTCATCACAATTACATCTCAGCACACACACACACACACACACACACACACACACACACACGACAACAGAATTACTCACAACAGACATAATCAACACATATACACACATCCAAACACACACACACAATTCAATTTAAAAAGCTTTATTAGCATGATTGTTATTTATTTGAGTTTTAATGCAACATTATACACTTGATTGTGATATTTATGATGAGTTGTGTTATGTTTCCATTTGTCCATTTATTTCTTTGTTTTCATTTTTGTTCCTTTTTCACTTGTTCATTTTTGGGATATACTATGGTGTCTAGTATGTTCCTCCCTCTATTTAATTTCTATGTCCTTGATTATTTCTGCTTTTCACATATTGCAGTCTGGGGTTTTTGCTGTTTTGTCGCTTTTGTTAGTTGTTTCTTCTTGTGGTTTGCTAGTGCTGGGGATCAGCTGTGGGACAATGTTTAGGCTCTGGTACTTTAGCAGAGTTGACTATTTGTGATTTATCTCGTATATTTAGCCATGTGTGGTCAGTTTGGCAGCTGTCTCCTAAGTCACGACATCAAATGACTCCCTTGGTGCTGTTTAGGAAAGGGACGTGGGAAGGTCTTTACGTTGATATTTGCAAAAGTCTTTGTCAAAGATTTGCCCTGATATTAGTTTCTTTGCATCTTTTATGGTGCCTGCAATACCCATAATGCCTTTTTGTATTGTATTTTGTATAGTTTAGTTAGTATCATGTCCACTTGGGTAGATTCCATCAACAAATATCTTGGCCAGTTGTCTATTGGTCCATGATGGTTCAAGCATGTTGTCAGTTCTGGATCATTCTTGTAGTCAAGAAGTTTGCATTTTGACCAGCCGATTTATTGGAGGGCCTCTCACCTCAGTATCTCCAGTTTACAGTGTGTGTGTGTGTGTGTGTGTGTGTGTTATAATCTTACCCCAGTATCTCCAGTTTACAGTGTGTGTGTGTGTGTGTGTGTGTGTGTTATAATCTCACCTCAGTATCTCTAGTTTACAGTGTGTGTGTGTGTGTGTGTGTGTGTGTGTTATAATCTCACCTCAGTATCTCCAGTTTACAGTGTGTGTGTGTGTGTGTGTGTGTGTTATAATCTCACCTCAGTATCTCTAGTTTACAGTGTGTGTGTGTGTGTGTGTGTGTGTGTGTGTGTGTGTGTGTTATAATCTCACCCCAGTATCTCCAGTGTACAGTGTGGATTCTTCAGTGCAGCAGAGAGCAGCTTCACTCCTGAATCCTGCAGCTTATTGTGACCCAGGTTCAGATCTCTCAGATTGTTGGAGTTTGAACTGAGAACTGAGGACAGAGCTGCACAACTTTCACCTGTTAGATCACAACAAAACAACCTGAGAAAGAAAAGATAAAACATCAGATTATTAGAATCAGTGTGTGTGTGTGTGTGTGTGTGTGTTATAATCTCACCTCAGTGTCTCCAGTTTACAGTGCATGTGTGTGTGTGTTATAATTAGGGGTGGGGCGACTCGTCGACGTAATCGATTATGAAAATACGGCGATTTGCAAAAACTTCGCAAAGATGGCCACCCCCACTAAAAACATGGATTTTTCTGAGAAAGCTGGGGCTAAAAAAAACTCACACACGAGCATCTAAAGTTTTGGAGTGTTTTAAACAAACCCAACAATATGGTGCATCCCAGAATGCTTTTTTCTTGTTCTTTTTTTTGTTCTTGTTCTTTTCCCCCTTTATCTCCCATTTTAGCGCATCCAACTTCTGCCCGTCAATCATTTCTTACTAATGCTGGTCCCCGCTCCTGATTGAGAAGGACGAGGCTGCTCCACGCCCCCTCCACACATGCACAGCAATCGAACATCTCATCATTTACACTTGACGAGTGCAGTGCAGCACAGCGAATTATACGGAGGGCCACACCCTCTACCGCACTCCTTCCCATCTCCGTGCAGACGCCACCAGCCAGCAGAGGTCATAATCACACTAGTCTGAGAGAGAGTCCCCCTCCGGCTTAGTCCCGGTCCTATCGAACAACCGGCAATCGTTGTTCATGTTGCTGCTCAGCCACAGCCGAAAGGCAGAGCCGAGATTCAATACGATGTATTCGTGATCTCGGCTCTGGTGAACAGCGTGTGTTTTACCGCTGCGCCACTTGAGCAGCTCTGGAACGCTTTTTTCAAGTCGGCATCAAAACACAACCGTAAGTTTGGCCATTTTATATTTTTCTGTTTACTTTAATGGCGCGCTGGAGGAAGACAAAAGTTAAATCTAACATTACAGCCTGTTGCTACAGCCTGTAAATAGTTTTATTTTCTGTGCATTTTATCAATGTAAAAATACGTTTACCAGTGATTACCTTAACTACATAAAAATACATATTACAACAGAATGAAGTAGTTCCAAGTTCTAACCATTTTAAGTAGAATGTTGATACTATACTGTATGTTAGGTAAAGAGTTGCTGTGACATACAGAGATAAAATAAAACTGTCACAGCAATTTAAATGTGAGGTCTAGTGTTTTTGAGACATCTATATGAGACATCTGACAACACAGTAGTGATGATGCCACTATCACTGTAATTCAGGTATGCTTTATGTTCTTTTGTAGGGTAAAGCGTTTTTCCACAAAATAAACCCATGCATAAATCCATGCTCACCAAGATGGCTGCCGAGCTTTCTGACAGCATTTTCCAGCTGATTGTTAAGACAAAAGAGTATTATTTGAACTGCACCAATTTTTTTTACTGAAAAACTATTTTATTTTGTTCAGTGAATTCTATAATTCTCTGGTGCTGTTCATCCTTAAAGTGACTTTACGTTGTTGTTGTTAAATGTTTTGCACTACATTTCTTTACTTAACTTTTACAAGCTCTTGCTTTCATTTTATAGATTTTATGTTAGTTGGAATACTGCCCTGAAGTGCATACTGTGTTAAGAGAAGATCAGAGAAAATATTGAAAATGAAAATATTGATTTTTCATTTTTTTGGGTACATTTATCTTTAAAAAAATGAATAAATTTGTTATTAGATTAATATATTAATCGAAAAAATAATAATTAGATTAATCAATAGCAAAATAATTGCTAGGTGCAGCCCTAGTTTTAATCTCACCTCAGTATCTCCAGTGTACAGTGTGGATTCTTCAGTGCAGCAGAGAGCAGCTTCACTCCTGAATCCTGCAGCTTATTGTTACTCAGGTTCAGATCTCTCAGATTGGAGGAGTTTGAACTGAGAACTGAGGACAGAGCTGCACAACTTTCATCTGTTAGATCACAACCATCCAACCTGAGAAAGAAAAGATGAAACATCAGATTATTCACACTGTAGTGTTAAAGAGAGATATTATCGATTAATTATATAATTAATAGTCCTTATACGGAGCACCAATGGCAGTTTAAGGATAACACACCGGTAAACCTTTTTCCTTACACCTCAGTCCCTTTCAGTTGAAGAAAGTGCATGAAACTGATTATTTTCTCACCGAAGTAATTAAAACCACAGCACTAAGTTTCAAATTGTAATAAAGTTTATTAAACAAACAAAAACATAAATACAATGACGGTTACTAATTAAATGGCATAACTAAGGGTTAAGGATAGAAGTATAATTCTCTAGGCGAGCCATTACATAAAGACATTAGAGCCTCATTAAAGCATTTAACTCCTCTGAGCTAACTTTGTTAGCTCCCTTTGTTTTCACATGCTAAAAACTCGTCTTTGTTTTTCTCCAAACTGCTTCCTTTGTTCACTGTCTGCTGCTTACCACTAACTACAAACTGTAGTGGGTTTTCACATGCACATGATTAACTAATTAACACAAAATCATTTATTAGTCAAAGAAAATTGATGATACATTCACCTCATAAATCATGACACACTGCTCTTCCCTACATAAAAGTAAGTAAAAAGTATCGGTATCGGATCAATATCGGCGATACTGGCCCTGTATTTACTTGGTATGGGATCGATACCAAATTTTGCAGTATCGCACACCACTACTAACTGCTCAGCCCAGGCTGGGTTGTCTCTTTTGAACATCCCCCAGCCGGGTTTAACAGCCGATGAGTTTAAACCTCTCTTACGGTCACGTGACCAAAAATGTTTCTGTCCACCATGCAGCTTAACTACTGATAGCCAGTAGGTGATGCTTAAACCTTAGTTTTGACCAAGAAAACTTTCCAAGTTGGCTCACAAAGGAATCTTGTAAAAGCTACTCTAAAGATTTAATCCCAGTTAAGCCCAGTTAATAGAACAAAATCTACAACTATATATGGGTTAACCAAGTCGAAGATACAGAAATCGTTATGTGGTTAAAGCATGCAATACACATGTTCTTTTATCTTGGTGTACAGCAATGGTATAACACTATAATTTTAGTTACAAACAGTAAACCCTAATCTCCTATATAGAAGATACAGTTCAAAACTGTGAAAAATTAAAGATAGGATACATAGAGAGCATAATTATGTGTGTAGCATGTCGACGGTCACTATTCAATTCGATATAATACCAGGTAATAAATGAATTTGTCCTTTTGGGTAGAATTAACATAATTTTATACAAAATTCCAGGTCATGTGTGAAGTCACAAGGATTATGAATAGCCTGGGCATTTTATACAGCAGGAGAAGTCATTAAGGGATTAAGCTCTTCCAGCCATGTATGTGTGTTAAAGGTTAGAGGTCCAGCATCAGCTTTGGCTAAAGGGGTTTTTAATGACTGCAGAGGGTCTGGGATGAATACACATGTAGAGCAACTCCGGATGCACTAAACTTCTTCAGAAGCAAACAAAAGGTCAGATTTATGTGGGGTGTGAAGAGCCATCTGGCTGGTCTGATTGCTATAAAAGCTTAAAGGAATATCTCAGTTTTAAAACTCTTACTTATACTTTCCTGATGTCCTCATTCTTGGCCCTTGTAACAATGCAGAGGAAAGCTTAAAACTAGGGATGCATCAATACCATTTTTTCCCAACTGTGTACAAGTACATGTATTTTTGTACTTGCCAATACCGATGCCGATACCTATACCTATTTAGAATGATGCAATCTGGAGCATTATGGAATAGTGCACGTCAACAAGTAGCGAGTGATCAAAGTGTTTGTGCGCTGATGTGATGAAATCAAGGAGGAAAAATAAATGAATCCGAGTGGATTTGGCAACACAAATAGCATGGATTGTTCTGTAGTGAGTTAGAGGATAATAAATATTTTTGCAATGTTGGTGTTTTGTTGTTATGCCAAGTTCACACTACACGACTTTCTGATGTGCCGGGTCGCTGTACAGTTCACACTACACGACTGATGGGTGATCAGGGGGTTTCACATCTACACCATCTATCACCAACTGGAATCGCAGGCGAGCTTCTCAAAAGAATGAATCTTTATTTTTCTTCCCTTTTCATGTTGATAAATGAATACATGTATGCAGTGTGGTTCTTAATTTCTTGATTTATGCTCTGATATATGTTGATAATTATATATGAGATCATAAGAAAATGGACTGTTATAATTATTAAAATAATAATAAGTAACAAATAAATAATTTAGATCCAAAACCTTCAAAACAATTTTCATTTATAACTTTAAAATAAAAACAGTTCTAGAGACGAGGGGAACAGTGGATGTTCTGAACCAGAGTGAGTCAATCAACACTTCATGTGCAGCAACATCTAATCAACTATGGAAGGTTTGATCCTGAAGACCTGGACCAACCTGGTGGACATTAAGATCTCGCTCTCTCACAAACATGAACATTTCACCCCAGTATTTACAGTTTACAGTGTGTGTGTGTGTGTGTGTGTGTGTGTGTGTTATAATCTCACCACAGTATCTCCAGTGTACAGTGTGGATTCTTCAGTGCAGCAGAGAGCAGCTTCACTCCTGAATCCTGCAGCTTATTGTAACCCAGGTTCAGATCTCTCAGATTGGAGGAGTTTGAACAGAGAACTGAGGACAGAGCTGCACAACTTTCACCTGTTAGATCACATTTATACAACCTGAAAAAGGATGAAACTTTCACACACACACACACATTTCACTTCAGTGTTCAGTGTGTGTGTGTGTTATAATCTCACCTCAGTATCTCCAGTTTACAGTGTGTGTGTGTGTTATAATCTCACCTCAGTATCTCCAGTTTACAGTGTGTGTGTGTGTGTGTGTGTGTGTTATAATCTCACCTCAGTATCTCCAGTTTACAGTGTGTGTGTGTGTTATAATCTCACCTCAGTATCTCCAGTTTACAGTGTGTGTGTGTGTGTGTGTTATAATCTCACCTCAGTATCTCCAGTTTACAGTGTGTGTGTGTGTGTGTGTGTTATAATCTCACCTCAGTATCTCCAGTTTACTGTGTGTGTGTGTGTGTTATAATCTCACCTCAGTATCTCCAGTTTACAGTGTGTGTGTGTGTTATAATCTCACCTCAGTATCTCCAGTTTACTGTGTGTGTGTGTGTGTGTGTGTGTGTGTTATAATCTCACCTCAGTATCTCCAGTTTACAGTGTGTGTGTGTGTGTGTGTGTGTGTGTTATAATCTCACCTCAGTATCTCCAGTTTACAGTGTGTGTGTGTGTGTTATAATCTCACCTCAGTATCTCCAGTTTACTGTGTGTGTGTGTGTTATAATCTCACCTCAGTATCTCCAGTTTACAGTGTGTGTGTGTGTTATAATCTCACCTCAGTATCTCCAGTTTACAGTGTGTGTGTGTGTGTGTGTGTGTGTGTTATAATCTCACCTCAGTATCTCCAGTTTACAGTGTGTGTGTGTTACCCCTTTTCCACCGACGCGGCACGGAGCCCGTTCCGGTTCCCGAACTTGATTTTGAACCGGTTCCGTGTGTTTCCACCGGAAAAAAGAGGTTCCAGACAGAGAATTAGCTGGCCAATCTGGCACCACAGAATACTGGGTTATTCAGCCCAAACCGTGACGTCCGTCAGTGGGCGTGTCATGTTGTACAGCATAGCGCGTTAGCAACAATGGCGTCAGCTGGTGTCTCATATGGACCTTATCGCTGCATTTTTATCTTTTAAACTTCACCTGATTAAATGTTTAGCCAGTTTTCAGCTGACATTTTCAAAGTGCATTTAAAAAGGTGAATTGTGTGATATAACGTGATAAAAGTGACCCGGACAGAACGAACACCGCTTAACGTGAATAATAAAGCGTGAAGCTTTTTCAACTCCCCGAGTTGCATAAACACCACACGTGTAAATCCAGCTAAAAACAGATACATGTTGCCTTTTAGACTGGATTTGATGTTTATTTCACACAGATAAATAATCGTGATGTGGAACTTTAATGATGTTTTATTGCTCGAGTCGAGCGCTGAGTAAATCCGCTATTTGCGCCGAGAGTCGCGGTGAAAACGAAGCGCAAAAGCTTCTCACATCAGTGAACTAAAGAAAACAACAACTGAGACAAACACGTCACGTCTTCTTATCACCGATTGTTAGATCACTGCTTTTTACATAAAAACAAACATCTGTAACAGCAACACAAATGCACATAATCCACACACTCCACCATGTTATTACTGCTCTTAACTCTTAGTAAGTAACGCCCACCGCTGATGACGGAGGCTTGGTTCTCAAAAACTGGTGGAAACGCGCGTCGGTTCTCTACAGAACACCAAGGTTCAGAGAAACCCGAACAGAACCGGTTCTAGAACCAAGGTTTTTTTGGTGGAAAAGGGGTATGTGTGTTATAATCTCACCTCAGTATCTCCAGTTTACAGTGTGTGTGTGTGTGTGTGTGTGTGTTATAACTTCACCTCAGTATCTCCAGTTTACAGTGTGTGTGTGTGTGTGTGTGTGTGTTATAATCTCACCTCAGTATCTCCAGTTTACAGTGTGTGTGTGTGTGTGTGTGTGTGTGTGTTATAATTTCACCTCAGTATCTCCAGTTTACAGTGTGTGTGTGTGTGTGTGTGTTATAATCTCACCTCAGTATCTCCAGTTTACAGTGTGTGTGTGTGTGTGTGTGTGTTATAATCTCACCTCAGTATCTCCAGTTTACAGTGTGTGTGTGTGTGTGTGTGTGTGTGCGTGTGTTATAATTTCACCTCAGTATCTCCAGTTTACAGTGTGTGTGTGTGTTATAATTTCACCTCAGTATCTCCAGTTTACAGTGTGTGTGTGTGTGTGTTATAATCTCACCCCAGTATCTCCAGTTTACAGTGTGTGTGTGTGTGTTATAATTTCACCTCAGTATCTCCAGTTTACAGTGTGTGTGTGTGTTATAATTTCACCTCAGTATCTCCAGTTTACAGTGTGTGTGTGTGTGTGTGTTATAATCTCACCCCAGTATCTCCAGTTTACAGTGTGTGTGTGTGTTATAATTTCACCTCAGTATCTCCAGTGTACAGTGTGTGTGTGTGTGTGTGTTATAATCTCACCTCATTATCTCCAGTTTACAGTGTGTGTGTGTGTGTGTGTGTTATAATTTCACCTCAGTATCTCCAGTTTACAGTGTGTGTGTGTATGTGTGTTATAATTTCACCTCAGTATCTCCAGTTTACAGTGTGTGTGTGTGTGTGTGTGTGTGTGTGTTATAATTTCACCTCAGTATCTCCAGTTTACAGTGTGTGTGTGTGTGTGTGTTATAATTTCACCTCAGTATCTCCAGTTTACAGTGTGTGTGTGTGTGTTATAATTTCACCTCAGTATCTCCAGTTTACAGTGTGTGTGTGTGTGTTATAATCTCACCCCAGTATCTCCAGTTTACAGTGCGTGTATGTGTGTTATAATCTCACCCCAGTGTGTGTGTGTGTGTGTGTGTGTGTTATAATCTCACCTCAGTATCTCCAGTTTACAGTGTGTGTGTGTGTGTGTGTGTGTGTGTGTGTGTTATAATCTCACCACAGTATCTCCAGTGTACAGTGTGTGTGTGTGTGTTATAATCTCACCCCAGTATCTCCAGTTTACAGTGTGTGTGTGTGTTATAATTTCACCCCAGTATCTCCAGTGTACAGTGTGTGTGTGTGTGTTATAATCTCACCACAGTATCTCCAGTGTACAGTGTGTGTGTGTGTGTTATAATTTCACCTCAGTATCTCCAGTTTACAGTGTGTGTGTGTGTGTTATAATCTCACCCCAGTATCTCCAGTTTACAGTGCGTGTATGTGTGTTATAATCTCACCCCAGTGTGTGTGTGTGTGTGTGTGTGTGTTATAATCTCACCTCAGTATCTCCAGTTTACAGTGTGTGTGTGTGTGTGTGTGTGTGTGTGTGTGTTATAATCTCACCTCAGTATCTCCAGTTTACAGTGTGTGTGTGTGTGTGTGTGTGTGTGTTATAATCTCACCACAGTATCTCCAGTGTACAGTGTGTGTGTGTGTGTTATAATCTCACCCCAGTATCTCCAGTTTACAGTGTGTGTGTGTGTGTTATAATCTCACCCCAGTATCTCCAGTGTACAGTGTGTGTGTGTGTGTGTGTTATAATCTCACCACAGTATCTCCAGTGTACAGTGTGTGTGTGTGTGTTATAATTTCACCTCAGTATCTCCAGTTTACAGTGTGTGTGTGTGTGTTATAATCTCACCCCAGTATCTCCAGTTTACAGTGCGTGTATGTGTGTTATAATCTCACCCCAGTGTGTGTGTGTGTGTGTGTGTGTGTTATAATCTCACCTCAGTATCTCCAGTTTACAGTGTGTGTGTGTGTGTGTGTGTGTTATAATCTCACCTCAGTATCTCCAGTGTACAGTGTGGATTCTTCAGTGCAGCAGAGAGCAGCTTCACTCCTGAATCCTGCAGCTTATTGTTACTCAGGTTCAGATCTCTCAGATTGTTGGAGTTTGAACTGAGAACTGAGGACAGAGCTGCACAACTTTCACCTGTTAGAGAACAACGATCCAACCTGAGAAAGAAAAGATGAAACATCAGATTATTAGAATCAGTGTGTGAGAGAGTTTTTGTGTTTGAGGTTATAATTGTTAACTGTGAGTGTGTGTGTTATTATCTCACCTCAGTATCTCCAGTGTTTTAATCTAAATTTAGTCATTAAGAACAAAATTCGGTTTATCGTCTAAGTTCAAAAGTGGAGGAGAGTAGAATGACGGGGAGTGGATTCTATTCAGATTCTTTTTAGACTCTATTTAGATTTTATTTTGAGGAATGTAGAGAATATGAAATAGAAACTTTGCTACAAATGATAATACAGTAAAACATCCTCGTTAATAAAGCATTATACCGAGTATTAAACAGAGTAAAATTCAGCTTACACGTGTCGCCTCAACTGTACAGTTCAGTTTATTTTATTTTCTACACTTAATTTTTATCAACAGATCATCTGCGAATCATGGAAATATTTTTCCAGCATTAACGTTGCTGGTTGTGTGAAAGATCATCTGTAGATGAAGATGTAAAGCTGTGTGGACATTACAATGCTTGGGAAAATCTGTGGGTTATTGTGACTCAGTTAGCTTAGCTAATGCTAACGTGCATCAGAGATACTGGTTTCCTTTTGTTTGATTTAAACAGCTGAGCAATATGCACATAGAACATGAGCTTACGCCACCCGCCACTAGGTAGCCCAGCGAGCGTTCAGTTCACCTGGTTATCTTGCCGTACAAGCAAGTGAAAGAGAGGAAAGTGTGGCGAAAAAGCCAAAGGTCAGCAAAAAAGAAGATTAAGTGAAGTAAAAAATAGGGCTGTCATGCGATTAAAATTTTTAATTGAGATTAATCGTGATTAAAGAGCCAAATTAATCGCAAACTAATTATTAAGCAAAATTTGAACAGTTATGCACATATTTTATTGCAAGAACCATTTCTAGATGCAACATCAGTGGTGTAGGAGCTCATGGGCCCCAGTTAAAAAAAAAAAAAAAGTTGGGCCCCCTCAACAAATTGCGTATGCTGATGGCTGAACAGATTGAATTAAAAGTCACCCAGAAGTTATAATTTCTGCATCTGGTATTTTTAATGCACAGTTTTATTTTTTTTTAGTTTTACTTAACGAAAAAACTGTCATATAATAAAAATGACTTGGTGAGTGCAGCCAGGGGGGGAGGTGGGGGGTTGAGTTTATGTCGTGGAGGACCCCAGAACCTCAGCCTGGGTCCTGGTGCTTAAGCTTTCTGGCTAACTCAGAAATCATGCTTTCAAATTTTGATTATTTGATTAAATAAATATGATTATTTTATAGATCTATTAAGAAAAGCTTTTAATACTGTGTTGTGCAGAAACAAGACTGGGAAATATTGTTCTAAATTACCATTTAAACATCTATAAATACCTGAAACAGTCAAGTTACCAGACATTATCTATAAGTTATTGACTGTAGCTATAAAAAGTGTTAATTAATACAGTCCATGTAAACGCTTAGTCCATATAAATATCAGATATAAATGTGTTTTTAAAAAACTACAAACATCACAAATATAAATCATGTATATAACCATGTGATAGAATAATCAGAATAAACTGTAGAGATGAAGCATTACGCAGTTTCACTTCTGTCTCACACAGTACCTGAGGAAAGGGAGGCGGAGCTACGCGGTTTTGATGGACAGCTCTAGCAGCCAATGGAAATACTCGTCACAGAGATTGCGTGATTTCATTCATCTTTTCATCAACGTAAAAATAGTGAAAACCGCTAAAAGTAGTTTTTCATCGGACGATAATTTATTACTTTTTTTGTTTGACTGCGCTGGTGGGTCACAAGTAATGCAGTTTTAAACAGAAGATGCAGGCCATTTAAAACCAGATCCGGTGTTTACAGAACACCCCCCCGACCCCCAGTCCAGTGTGATATATTTAACAGCAGTGTTTGTAAAGTTCTGTGTACAGTTCATGCGCTTTACATCCAAATTCATCTGAAATACAGTTAATTACAACAGAGACACACATTTACATGGCACAAACAGCCAAATAAAAATAGTTTTAATCTTGATAAATTTTTTTAATCGCGGTTAAAATTTGTACGCGTTAATCATGTTAATTAACGCGTTAAACAACAGCCCTAGTAAAATATATATATATGTTTTAACAGTAGAAATTAAGTTTACCGATGAAGTGTAGCATAGTGTGTAAGTTAAATTTATCAATATATTGTAGAATTAAGTGTATAGCGAGTAAGTTAAGTGATAGAGCATGAAATGAAACACTCCCCCAACTTCCTCTGCCAATCTCCACCTCCTCAGATAAACAGCAGCTTTACCAGAGCTCATGTTGCTTCACTACATTTATAATAACAGTAAAAAGCTGCTGCTGTGATATTAATGATGAAAATACTTACTCAGCTCTTCTGGATTCTTTCACCACTGGCAGCAGCTTCAGAAAACATTCATCTGATCTGTAATATTTACTCAAATCAAACTTCTCCAGATCTTCTTCTGAGTTCAGCAACACAAACACCAGCGCTGACCACTGAGCAGGAGAGAGACTGATTCCACTAAGACAATCAGAGTATGAGTAATTATAACTGTTCAGGTAAGTCTGGACCTCCTGCACTAGAGAATGATCATTCAGTTCATTTAAACAGTGGAACAGATTGATGGATTTCTCTGGTGAGGGATTCTCCCTGATTTTCTCCTTGATGTATTTCACAGTTTCCTCTTTACTGTGAGATTTACTTCCTGTCTGTGTCAGTAGGTTTCGTAAGAGAGTCTGATTGGACTCCAGTGAGAGACCCAGAAGGAAGCGAAGAAAAAGGTCCAGGTGTCCATTCTCACTCTGTAAGGCCTTGTCCACTGCACTCTTGAGGAAATCAGACATGCTGGACTTGGTGAACAGATCAGGCAGATCAGTGGTTTGTTGTTCTGTTGGATTTTTGCTGATGAAGCAGATAAATGCAAATAGAGCAGCCAGAAACTCCTGGACGCTCAGATGAACAAAGCTGAAGTCTTTCCCCAGGTCTAACCCAAACTCCTCTCTGAAGTTCTGGGTGCACAATCCTGAGTACACTGACACTTCTCTGACATCAATACCACACTCTCTCAGGTCTTCTTCATAGAAGATCAGGTTTCCTTTCTCCAGCTGTTGGAAAGCCAGTTTTCCCAGTGCCAGTATCGTCTCTCTGGTCTGATAAGGGTCAGGGTCACATTTCCCATGATACTTTTGTTCCTTGTGTTTGATCTGAAAGATCAGGAAGTGGCTGAACATTTGAGTCAGAGTTTTGGGGATCTCTCCACCCTCTGCTTCACCCAGCATTCTCTCTAGAACAGAGGCTGAAATCCAGCAGAACACTGGAATGTGACACATGATGTAGAGGCTTCTTGATGACTTCATGTGTGTGATGATATTACTGGCCATGTTCTCATCACTGATCCTCTTCCTGAAGTACTCCTCTTTCTGAGCATTACTGAACCCTCGTACCTCTGTTACCTGGGCTACACACTCAGGAGGGATCTGATTGGCTGCAGCTGGTCGAGAGGTGATCCAGAGGAGAGCAGAGGGAAGCAGGTTCCCCTTGATGAGGTTTGTCAGCAGCACATCCACTGAGGCTGATTCTGTTACATCCCACACAGTCTCATTGTTCTGGAAGTTTAGAGGAAGTCGACACTCATCCAGACCATCAAAGATTAAAATGATCTTGTAGGTGCTGCAGTTTATTGATTTTATTTCTTTTAATTCTGGAAAAAAATAATGAAGAAGCTCCATCAGACTGAGATGTTTCTCCTTCATCAGATTCAGCTCTCTAAAGGGAAGTGGAAACATGAAGAGAACGTCCTGATTGGCTTTTCCTTCAGCCCAGTCCACAATGAACTTCTGCACAGAGACTGTTTTTCCAATTCCAGCAACTCCTTTAGTCAGCACAGTTCTGATGGACGTGTCTTTAAAGAGGTTGTTACATTTGATGGGTTTCTCCTGTGTTGTTGGTCTCCTGGATGTTGTTTCAATCTGTCTCACCTCATGTTCATTATTGACGTCGCCACTCGAACCCTCTGTGATGTAGAGCTCAGTGTAGATCTGATCCAGGAGAACTGATGATCCAGGCAGTGAGATTCCTTCATTAATTCTTTTATATTTCTCTATCAGTTTGATTTTGAGGTTCTTCTGATAAACAGAGACCAGCTCTAATAAACAGAAGAACATGAAGATAAATATTTTACTGTATGAACCATAGTATCAAATCTAATGTTGTTTAATCAAATCTGTCTATCTTTTTTCATTAGTTCTCATTATTATTATTAAACATATAAAAACTGAACTGATCTGTGATTAAATCTGGACCAGTTTTGTTATTCCCAAATGAAAGTGATGGAATAAACCAGAAGCTCTTACTGGTTTGCAGTGTGTTGGCTAAATCTGTCTGGTTCATCTTCTTCAGGACATGTAGAGTGATCTTCAATACCTCCTCTCTGAAACTACACTGATCCTCCTTTACCTTCACCTCAGGGCATTCTGGGTAATCTGAACTCAGTATTGTCTTATATTTATTCAGCTCATTCTTCAACAGGATGACGACTTTCTGCTCCAGCTCCTGATTAACAAAACACAATAATAAAGCATCTAGAAGAAAAACAGGTACATTCAGGTCCAGAATTATCGTCACCTTTTGTAACAGTGAGTAAAATAATCATGATAAAATCTCTGTAAATCCTCCAGGTTTCAAAGTTCTTACATGTGGACTCCTTTCATTAGCGCACTTCGTAACATTACATCTACATTGATAATCAGATGCAATTCTCAGACAGAGCTGTTTACAGCAACTGATTAACACATCAACCACTACACTTTTATTAAGCTAAGCAGAGAGGTCAACACTCCCAGTAGTCACAGTACAGATACTCTAAGTAAGCCCACTTAAAAAAAAAACATACAGATAGGTAAAAATAATAACTGAGACCTGGATGGTAAATTGCCAAAAACATATATCCATGAACACTAACTTAACCTATTTACATCCAAAGCCCTCAGACAGGACCCAGTGGGTGTGGCGTAAATGCACCAAGTGCCACAATATTTATACAAATAAGGAATTGTAGTGTTATTGTTACATTACAGCTTTTCAGTGTGTTTTTTTTGTCAGATGACTAAGTATCAAAACAAAAGCTAACCCTAACCCAAACATGTCCTGAATAACTAAGTAAAATATTTTTTAAAACATTTAAAAAGAATTACACCACCAAGGGGTGGCAATAATTTTGAAGGTATGTGACTGTTCTATGAAAGAAAGGACAGAGTTACTATTTATTACAACAGATAAACTTTAATCATCTCTTATTAACCATCACACAGTTACCAGTATGAACATGGACATTTCTGCAATATAAAGAAGCACAAATTCCACACAAAGACTCTGATACACACCTCGAAAATGGAGTCCAACTTATTTCTGCTGCTTCTTCTTGATTTCTTTAATTTCTTTTGGTCTCTGTGAACAACCGAATCATCAATTTTAATGTAAACCATACAACATTTTTACATCTGCACAGCAAACAACAATAAACATCCAGCAGCTGTTTAACATCAGAACAATGCAGTACAATCAGAAACTCTCAACTTTCAGCAACAAATCAAGTTAATGAATTTAATCAGGTTAAATTATATAAAATATAATTCTGACCTCAGATCAGTAGAATAATCGCCTTCTCTGAATTTTATTGGAGGTTCCAGTGACTGATCACTCTTCATGGACACACAGCTGGGTTCAGGTGAGTCTGATCTTTTTCTCTTCACTGATCTAAAACACAGAAGAACAAACACTGGATTTTAATATGTGATTAATAAACATGTACAAAATGTTGAATGTTATTACAAATGGCATTAAACTTGCATGGTAATAAAATGTTAAAAATAATCTCCACCTATAAGTTATATAAAAAAATCTTAATAAATAAGGTAATAATGGAGCAAAATACATTTTACACATGGCCTACACTAGCATTACTAGCATGCTACATTTGGTATTAAGAAACACCTGATTTACCATTTTAAACTCACAATCTCAATTTATAAGTCTTTACATTTTATTTAATATATAAATACACTATATTGCCAAAAGTATTTGCTTGTCTGTGTTACACGGATATGAACTTGAGTGACTATCATTCTTAATCCACAGGGTTTAATATGATGTCGCCACCCTTTGCAGCTATAACAGCTTCAACTCTTCTGGGAAGGCTTTCCACAGGGTTTAGGAGTGTGTTTATGGGGATTTTTATCCATTCTTCCAGAAGTGCATTTGTGAGGTCAGACACTGACGTTGGACGGCCTGGCTCACAGTCTCCACTCTAATTCATCCCAAAGGTGTTCTATCAGGTTGAGGTCAGGACTCTTCTACAAGTTCTTCTACACCAAACTGGCTCATCCACGTCTTTATGGAGCTTGTGCTTTGTGCAGTGGTGCGCAGTCATGTTGGAACAGGAAGAACCATTCCCAAACTGTTCCCACAAAGTTGGAAGCATGAAATTGTCCAAAATCTCTTGGTATTCTGAAGCATTAAGAGTTCCTTTCACTGGAACTAAGGGGTCGAGCCCGACTCCTGAAAAACACCCCCACACCATAATCCCCCCTCCACCACACTTTTCACTCGGCACAATGCAGTCAGACAAGTACCGTTTTCCTGTTTTATACACCTGTGATTGGAACACAATGATTTGTATGGGTGAGTGAATACTTTTGGCAATATAGTGTGTATAGTAGGGCTGGCTCAATACCACTTTTTTATGTCCAGTACTGATACTGCATATTGAGTATCTGCCGATACCAATCTAATACTGTCATTTTTCCTCTCGAACAACTAAGCAGTAATAATACATGTCTCAATGCACCATGGGTAAAGTAGCTCTCTAAATAATGATGCTCAGACTGTGAAACAAATATTCTAAAGGTATAAATACAGAAGCTACATCATCAAAGTTATACAAAACTGCTGTTTTTATATTCACTTTTACACACAGAACATTTAGCACCATTTTTGGCTTGTTTAACAAAAGCATCTACAATTGGAAGATGTGGATGTCAATCAAAGTTCTGTCACGTTTTTAGTTTATGAAAAACCAAAGTGCGCTTATTAAAAAGAAAACCCTGCTGGATTTGTGCGAGGATAATGGTGCAGTTTTTTTTTTTTTCAGAACACTAATGGATTAGTCGTTGAGGATGTCAGAGAATCTCCAAGCTGGGACAAGACGATTTATACTGTGATTTTTATTGTGTTTAAACAGTGTGATTAGATGTGGCAGTAGTAGATTATTTTTATTGTGTTTAATAAAAATTAGACATTAGGTATTATTTACATTAGGTGTTACATTAGCTGTTACTTGCATTAGGTGTTACATTACACCTAACACCTACATTAACACCTAATGTAAATGACACTTAATGTAACACCTAAAGTAAATAACACCTAATGTAAGTGTTATTTACATTAGGTGTTACATTAGGTGTTTTTTACATTAAGCAACAGTATTGGATCGGACTAAACATTTATTTACTTCCAATATCTGATCCAGTGATTTTGGCCAATATCGGACCGATACAGAGTATAGGATCAGTGCCAGCCCTAGTATGTAATATATAGTTACAGATAAATATAATGGCAAAGCATTAAATATCCTGATATGTAAGTATATTCATTTATATCTTTTGTAAAACCATATTTGATGTGGGCGAAACCTCCTCCTGGAGTGAAGCACAATATACATTTGTCATGCTGACATGCAAAGAAACAAGCAGGCCTCGAAATACTGTCACAGGTAAATCAATGAACTGAAATGATGTCAGAAGCTTCAAAGCCAAGGCAAAGTTTTTAATATAGTGAATTATAAGTGTAATTATCTGGTTTGTTTAAATGTTAGAACTAAAACTGTAGTTTGCTCAAATAGAAGCTGTGAAGGAGATAAATATGAGTTTTATGTCTAGTTCACACTACACGATTTATGCCCCGATTTTTGCTCGTTGACTGATGCACCAGTTCGAAGGCAAACCAGCATTTATTTGGGCTCAAAAATACATAATTTTTTATAAGGGATAATCACACCGCTTTTCCATTTAATACAGCTTTCATCCCACTGGAGATATGGAACACATCACAGACTTTTGGTATCGCTATTCCACCAGTAAACCGACACAGGCAGCGGAGGGAAAGAAAACAGAAACGGGGAAAATGAGCTGGACTCTGCGTGAGGCTGAAAATAAAACCCTACAGACCGGCACTTCCAAGTTTGTTCCTTGCCAACTCCAGGTCTCTCGTCAATAAAATGGACGAGACTAGAGTGAAAACAACTCCTCACTGTGCGATGATCATCACAGAGACCTGGCTGAACTCCAACATCCCGGACGCTGCTATTGAACTCGCCGGCTACACCGTTTACAGAGCGGATCGGACCCGAGACTCCGGAAAAAGCCGAGGAGGTGGACTGTGTGTTTATGTCAACGACAACTGGTGTACAGCCACAGTCATCAGCGACATGCACTGCTGCCAAAACCTGGAACTTTTAACGGTAAGATGCCGACCATTCTTTTTACCGAGGGAATTTACCACAATAACAATCATGGCAGTATACATCCCCCCCAGACGCTAATGCCAAGTTAGCACTGGAAAAGCTACATGACAGCATTAATAACCAGCTGACTGCGCACCCGGACGGTGTTATTATTGTAGCAGGGGATTTCAATCATGCGGATCTAAAATCGGTCATGCCCAAATTCCACAGGAATGTACATTTCCCGACGAGAGAGAACTAAACCCTGGACCAAGTGTACACGAACATCTCAGGGATGTTTAAAGCCTCTCCAGCTGCACATCTAGGGCAATCGGATCATATTTCTCTTACTCTGATCCCAGCTTACAGACCAAAGATCTGCAGAACAAAACCAACTATCAGGACAGTACAAGTGTGGTCTGAGGAAGCCACCTCAATGCTACAGGACTGCTTTGATAGCACAAATTGGGACTTGTTCTCAGAGGGGACAGACCTGGAGGAATACACTGCTTCAGTCATAGGATACATAAACTTTTGTACAGACAATGTGCTAACACAAAGAACAATAAAGGTGTTCCCCAATCAAAAACCATGGATAAATGGCATGGTGAGGACACTACTTAAGGAGCGTGACGCAGCATTCAGGTCAGGTGACAAACAAACCTACAGTGAAGCACGAGGGAAACTTAAAAGAGGCATCAGGGAGGCAAAATGGAAATACAAACAGTGCATTGAGGACCATTTCAACAACAACAATGCACACAGCATGTGGAATGGTATAAAGGCACTGTCCGACTATAACACCACCAATGTCCTGCCTAATGATGATCCGACACTGCCCGATGCTCTGAACCAATTCTTTGCCCGTTTTGACACTCAGAATGTGACTCTGCCCATCCCGCCACTCACCAACCCAACTGCTGGAGAACCACCACTGGTTCTAAAGCACCACCAATGCAAGCAAAGCAGCAGGTCCAGATGGAATTCCCGGCCGGGTGCTGAAAGCATGTGCTGACCAGCTTACAGAGGTGTTTACCAGCATATTCAACCTCTCACTTCAACAAGCTGCTGTCCCAACATGTTTCAAATCCTCCACCATCGTTCCTGTACCCAAGAAATCAGCTTCATCATGCCTGAATGACTATCGTCCAGTGGCTTTAACACCCATAGTCATGAAATGCTTTGAGAAGCTGCTGCCTTCACACATCAGAACAGTCATTCCACCTGGCCTGGACATGTATGAATTTGCCTACCGACCAAATCGCTCCACAGAAGATGCCGTCACAGCAGCACTCCACACCGCGCTGACACATTTGGAGGAACCTGACAGCTATGTAAGGATTTTATTTGTGGACTTTGACTCTGCATTTAATACTATCATCCCCAATAAACTGGTCAGCAAACTGGTGAACCTGGGCCTGAATTCCTCAATGTGTACCTGGATTATGGATTTTCTTACTGGACGTCCACAAAAGGTCAAAATTGGCAACCTGATTAAGAAAGCTCAACAAAGACTTTTCTTTCTCAGGAAGCTGAAAAAGGCCAAGCTACCACAGAAACTACTAGTAAACTTTTACAAGAGCACAATAGAAAGTATTCTGACCAGCAATTTCACAGTGGGGTATTCAAGCTGCACTGCGGCCAAGAACTTTCACACGTGGACGTGTTGTATGCTGGCCGACTCAGGAAGAAGGCTAGCAGCATCATCAAAGACACCACACACCCCGGACACTCACTGTTCCAGCTACTACCCTCAGGCAAAAGATTCAGGACAATAAAAGCACGCACAAATAGACTAAGGAACAGCTTTTTTCCTAGAGCTGTGGCCTCCATCACACACCACAGAACTGGAAAAGGCTGAGCACACACTCACACACACACACACAGGACTACGGGTCACACACGGACTATGCAGCATTTGCACACACACAGTTAATATTTCATATTTAAAGCAAAAATGTAAATTCACTTTACAAGAGTGCAAAGATTTTTTTATTTTTATCTTTTAGAGTGTAAATAATTTTTCAGTGTAAATAATTTGAATTGTGATTACTACTACTGTCTTTCTTCTACTGTTGCTACTCTATTGGAGAGATGCCACTCGAAATTTCATTGTACTTGTGTGTATAGTGACAATAAAGGTTCTATTCTATTGTATTTCTAATTTAACATAGAATATACTTTTGATTTCTTTAATTTCTCTTTGTTTTTTATGAACAAGCGAGGCATCGAGTTTAAAGTAAACAATAATACATTTTCACATCTGCAAAGCAACCAGGAATAAACATCCAGCAGCTGTTTAACATCATCATACTGTAACAACACAACAATTCAGTACAATCAGAAACTCTCATCTTTCATAAACTACAAACCAGGTCAATAAATGTAACCAGGTGTGACTGGGAGTAAAGAACCTAATAGAATATAAAATATAATTCTGACCTCAGATCAGTAGAAGAATTTCCTTCTCTGAATTTTATGGGAGGTTCCAGTGACTGATCACTCTTCATGGACACACAGCTGGGTTCAGGTGGGTCTGATCTTTTACTTTCCATCAATCTAAATCACAGAAGAACAAACACTGGAGATTAAAATGTGATTATTAAACATGTACAAAATATATAATTATTACACTTGTGAAAATTTTTAATGTTATTAAAAATGTTATCCTAATTAACTTCAAACTATTTTGATTTAAATCTGATGCATGGTGTTTTTGCATGGATTAAAGCTCATTAGACAGAAGTGTATCACATTAAGTAATAAGGAACCAGTCTGGAGATTAGTGAATAGATTAGACAGTTACACACTGATGTAATGTTGTATATTAATTATAAACATTTCTGATGAAAGATGTTGCAATGTATGAAGTATAAAATATTAGTAAAGTTATTTTATAGTTTTTAAGTCTATATATATATATATATTTAAATATATAAATAAATATTCAATATATATAGAAAATGTTTTGTAATAATCATCTATCAACACTTTCCTAATTTAACATAAAATGTACATTATGTGTGTGATCCATTAATATCTGTCACACTGCTAGCCTTGGTGTGCTCATATGTGCCACGCCCCTCTTCTCCGTGAGCACACTCACTCCTGCCATGCCTCACTCCTGATTCGTCCCCCTGAGCAATCAGCCCCAGCTGATCCTAATCAGGGACCAGTTTAAAAAGGAGAGCTGAGGAACAGGCTGGCAGGGGTTATTTTGGTTTATGGTGGTTATTTTCCAGTGTTCCTAGCCTGCGTTTAGCCAGTGTTCCTAGCCTGCGTTTAGCCAGTGTTCCTAGCCTGCGTTTAGCCAGTGTTCCTAGCCTGCGTTTAGCCAGTGTTCCTAGCCTGCGTTTAGCCAGTGTTCCTAGCCTGCGTTTAGCCAATGTCCCTAGCTTATGTTTAGTTTGTGTTCCTAGCCTGTGTTTAGCCAGTGTTCCTAGCCTGTGTTTAGCCAGTGTTCCTAGCCTGCGTTTAGCCAGTGCTCCTAGCCTGCGTTTAGCCAGTGTTCCTAGCCTGTGTTTAGCCAATGTCCCTAGCTTATGTTTAGTTTGTGTTCCTAGCCTGTGTTTAGCCAATGTCCCTAGCTTATGTTTAGTTTGTGTTCCTAGCCTGTGTTCCTAGCCTGTGTTTAGCCAATGTCCCTAGCTTATGTTTAGTTTGTGTTCCTAGCCTGTGTTTAGCCAGTGTTCCTAGCCTGTGTTTAGCCAATGTCCCTAGCTTATGTTTAGTTTGTGTTCCTAGCCTGTGTTTAGCCAGTGTTCCTAGCCTGCGTTTAGCCAGTGTTCCTAGCTTATGTTTAGTTTGTGTTCCTAGCCTGTGTTTAGCCAGTGTTCCTAGCCTGTGTTTAGCCAGTGTTCCTAGCCTGTGTTTAGCCTATGTTCCTAACCTATGTTTAGTCTGTATCCCTAGTTTATATTCCCAGTCCGTGTTCCCAGTCCGTGTACCTAGTTCATGTTCCATACTCTTGTCATTCCCTTGTTTAGTTCATTAATAAATATCTTGCCCTACATCTCTGCGTGTGTGTCCGCCCCCTTTGTCTTGTCTTTGTTTAGTCCTTAGCCCCACCGTGACATAATAACCCCTCTCTAGGACACAGCGAGATGTTTAGTCTTAGTAATTTTCCGGAGTTTGACTCCATGAGGTTTCCTCTAATCTTCTTACTTTACAAGCCAGCTCCCTATGATGGAAGCGACCTTTTGGTTGAGGGCTTTCTGCTTCAGAGCCAGCTCTACCTGCAAAACCTTCTCGACCCGCAGCCTTCTGAAACACAAAAGGTGATGTTCATGATGTCTAGGCTGAAGGGTGCTGCGCGAGAATGGGCGAGGCAGCTCTGGACTGAGAAGGGAGCAGTGCTGAACTCTGTGCAAGAGTTTGAGGGCCTCATGCGAGCTCAATTTTCTCGTCGTCACCCCAAGGGCTCCAGGGGTCTTTTTGTTTGTTCACCGGCCCCAGTGCCGTGTTCTCAAGTTCGGGTCAGTCCTAGGCCGAGTTCGTCTGTCCAAGTCTGTCCAATGTCTCCAGTGTTTTCGCAGCTGAGTCCAGTTTCTCCAGGGTCCAAACAGCTGACTTCTGACGCATATCCAGGGTCCAAGCAGCTGATTTCGGACGCCTCTCCAGTGTTTTCGCAGCTGAGTCCAGTTTCTCCAGGGTCCAAACAGCTGACTTCTGACGCATATCCAGGGTCCAAGCAGCTGATTTCGGACGCCTCTCCAGTGTTTTCGCAGCTGAGTCCAGTTTCTCCAGGGTCCACACAGCTGAATGACGTTTCTCCAGTGTTTTCCCAAGTGACTTCGGACGCCTCTCCAGGGTCCTCACAGCTGAGTGATGTTTCTCCAGTGTTTTCGCAGCTAACCCCGGACGCCTCTCCAGGGTCCTCACAGCTGAGTGACGTTTCTCTAGTGTTTTCGCAGCTGACTTCGGACGCCTCTCCAGGGTCCTCGCAGCTGAATGACGTTTCTCCAGTGTTTTCTCAAGTGACTTCGGACGCCTCTCCAGGGTCCTCACCGTTGTTTCAAGGAGTTTCTCAAGGATTTTTGCAGCTGACTTCGGACGCCTCTCCAGGGTCCACGCAGCTGAATGACGTTTCTCTAGTGTTTTCGCAAGTAACTTCGGACACCTCTCCAGGGTCCTCACGGCTGAGTGACGTTTCTCCAGTGTTTTCGCAAGTGACTTCAGACGCCTCTCCAGGGTCCTCACCGTTGTTTCAAGGAGTTTCTCAAGGATTTTTGCAGCTGACTTCGGACGCCTCTCCAGGGTCCTCACAGCTGAGTGATGTTTCTCTAGTGTTTTCGCAAGTGACTTCGGACGCCTCTCCAGGGTCCTCACAACTGAGTGATGTTTCTCTAGTGTTTTCGCAGCTGACTTTGGACGCCTCTCCAGGGACCTCGCAGCTGACTGACGTTTCTCCAGTGTTTTCGCAGCTGACTTTGGACACCACTCCAGAGTCCTCACAGCTGAATCAAGGAGATTCTCAAGGATTTGTGCAGCTGATTAATGACGTTTCTCCA
Source organism: Trichomycterus rosablanca (assembly GCF_030014385.1). Classification (NCBI taxonomy): domain Eukaryota; kingdom Metazoa; phylum Chordata; class Actinopteri; order Siluriformes; family Trichomycteridae; genus Trichomycterus; species Trichomycterus rosablanca. Next base: position 55,470,057 of record NC_085990.1, on the reverse strand, counting down.
GTGTTTTTGCAGCTGACTCCGGACGCCTCTTCTCAAGGGTCCACGCAGCTGACTCCGGACGCCTCTTCGCCAGGCTCCACGCAGCTGATTCCGGACGCCTCTTCTCAAGAGTCCACACAGCTGACTCCGGACGCCTCTTCTCAAGGGTCCTCTCAGCTGACTCCCGAAGCCTCTTCGCCAGGCTTACCGCAGCTGACTCCCGACGCCTCTTCGCCAGGCTCACCGCAGCTGACTCCCGAAGCCTCTTCGCCAGGCTCACCGCAGCTGACTCCCGAAGCCTCTTCGCCAGGCTCACCGCAGCTGACTCCCGAAGCCTCTTCGCCAGGCTCACCGCAGCTGACTCCCGAAGCCTCTTCGCCAGGCTCACCGCAGCTGACTCCCGAAGCCTCTTCGCCAGGCTCACCGCAGCTGACTCCCGAAGCCTCTTCGCCAGGCTCACCGCAGCTGACTCCCGAAGCCTCTTCGCCAGGCTCACCGCAGCTGACTCCCGAAGCCTCTTCGCCAGGCTCACCGCAGCTGACTCCCGAAGCCTCTTCGCCAGGCTCACCGCAGCTGACTCCCGAAGCCTCTTCGCCAGGCTCACCGCAGCTGACCCCCGAAGCCTCTTCGCCAGGCTCACCGCAGCTGACCCCCGAAGCCTCTTCGCCAGGCTCACAGCAGCTGACCCCCGAAGCCTCTTCGCCAGGCTCACCGCAGCTGACTCCCGAAGCCTCTTCGCCAGGCTCACAGCAGCTGACTCCCGAAGCCTCTTCGCCAGGCTCACCGCAGCTGACTCCCGAAGCCTCTTCGCCAGGCTCACCGCAGCTGACTCCCGAAGCCTCTTCGCCAGGCTCACCGCAGCTGACTCCCGAAGCCTCTTCGCCAGGCTCACCGCAGCTGACTCCCGAAGCCTCTTCGCCAGGCTCACCGCAGCTGACTCCCGAAGCCTCTTCGCCAGGCTCACCGCAGCTGACTCCCGAAGCCTCTTCGCCAGGCTCACCGCGGCTGACTCCCGAAGCCTCTTCGCCAGGCTCACCGCAGCTGACTCCCGAAGCCTCTTCGCCAGGCTCACCGCAGTTAATTTCTGTTCCTGAGTTGGTGCCCCCTGATGGCACTCCTGTTCCTGAGTTGGTGTCCTCCGACGGCACTCCTGTTCCCGAGTTGGTGTCCTCCGACGGCACTCCTGTTCCCGAGTTGGTGTCCTCCGACGGCACTCCTGTTCCCGAGTTGGTGTCCTCCGACGGCACTTCTGTTCCCGAGTTGGTGTCCTCCGACGGCACTTCTGTTCCCGAGTTGGTGCCCCCTGATGGCGCTCCTGTTCCTGAGTTGGCGCCCCCTGATGGCGCTCCTGTTCCAGAGTTGGAGTCCTTTGATGGTGCTTCTGTTCCCGAGTTGGCGCCCTCCGATGGCGCTCTTGTTCCCGAGTCGGTGCCCCCTGATGGCACTCCTGTCTCCAAAGGCGCTCCTGTCAAGTCAGCACCCCCAGAGGGTGCTCCTGGTTCTTTATCAGCACCCACCGACGGCGCATCTGAACTTTTGTCATGCCTGCCTGAGGACATTTTTAATGACTTCAAATTTACCCCGCAGGGCCCAGGACCTCCTTGTTTTTGTTTTTTTTAGGCACTCCAGGTGTAGTGCCTTTGGGAGGGGCATCTGTCACACTGCTAGCCTTGGTGTGCTCATATGTGCCACGCCCCTCTTCTCCGTGAGCACACTCACTCCTGCCATGCCTCACTCCTGATTCGTCCCCCTGAGCAATCAGCCCCAGCTGTTCCTAATCAGGGACCAGTTTAAAAAGGAGAGCTGAGGAACAGGCTGGCAGGGGTTATTTTGGTTTATGGTGGTTATTTTCCAGTGTTCCTAGCCTGCGTTTAGCCAGTGTTCCTAGCCTGCGTTTAGCCAGTGTTCCTAGCCTGCGTTTAGCCAGTGTTCCTAGCCTGTGTTTAGCCAATGTCCCTAGCTTATGTTTAGTTTGTGTTCCTAGCCTGTGTTTAGCCAGTGTTCCTAGCCTGCGTTTAGCCAGTGTTCCTAGCCTGTGTTTAGCCAATGTCCCTAGCTTATGTTTAGTTTGTGTTCCTAGCCTGTGTTTAGCCAATGTCCCTAGCTTATGTTTAGTTTGTGTTCCTAGCCTGTGTTTAGCCAGTGTTCCTAGCCTGTGTTTAGCCAATGTCCCTAGCTTATGTTTAGTTTGTGTTCCTAGCCTGTGTTTAGCCAGTCTTCCTAGCCTGTGTTTAGCCAATGTCCCTAGCTTATGTTTAGTTTGTGTTCCTAGCCTGTGTTTAGCCAGTGTTCCTAGCCTGCGTTTAGCCAGTGTTCCTAGCTTATGTTTAGTTTGTGTTCCTAGCCTGTGTTTAGCCAGTGTTCCTAGCCTGTGTTTAGCCTATGTTCCTAACCTATGTTTAGTCTGTATCCCTAGTTTATATTCCCAGTCCGTGTTCCCAGTCCGTGTACCTAGTTCATGTTCCATACTCTTGTCATTCCCTTGTTTAGTTCATTAATAAATATCTTGCCCTACATCTCTGCGTGTGTGTCCGCCCCCTTTGTCTTGTCTTTGTTTAGTCCTTAGCCCCACCGTGACAATAACAAACACAACATATAAGATAATGTACAGTAAATACACCTGACTGGATCTTGTGATATCTGGCTGTACAGTATCTTCATCATTATCATGTAAATCAGACATTTTTATACCAAACATCTCATGAAACAAATATTTAAATTTTTGTTAAATTTTTAAAAAAATATTTAACATTTTCCTTCTTTTATTCAAATAACAAAATCAAAACCTTCGGTGGTTGAACTGGACAGGAGGAGATACCATAATGTCTCAGAATTCAGTGTTCAGAGTTTATTTTTTACTGCTGTAACAGGAGTAAATACTGAAGATTTGTCTCTGAGCAAAAGAAGGAGAGAAATGCTAATAATGTAGTGATAACATGAACCAGTGCTGTATGGATTACTGTTAACACTACAGGTGATTATCAGTGATGTAATGTGTGGATTTTAGATTTAATTTTAAATGTGGCTGATAAACGATGAACCAATCAGAGAGTAAAATACAGTTAAGATTCTCTCAGAGAGTAAAATACAGGTGAGATTCTCTCAGTGAGTACAATACAGGTAAGATTCTCTCAGTGAGTAAAATACAGGTAAGATTCTCTCAGTGAGTAAAATACAGGTAAGATTCTCTCAGTGAGTAAAATACAGGTAAGATTCTCTCAGAGAGTAAAATACAGGTAAGATTCTCTCAGTGAGTAAAATACAGGTAAGATTCTCTCAGTGAGTAAAATACAGGTAAGATTCTCTCAGAGAGTAAAATACAGGTGAGATTCTCTCAGTGAGTAAAATACAGGTAAGATTCTCTCAGTGAGTAAAATACAGGTAAGATTCTCTCAGTGAGTAAAATACAGGTAAGATTCTCTCAGTGAGTAAAACTGATGAAATGTGCTGGAGATAAACAGTAAAAATCAGCCAGAACTTGTTAGTGTTACATACCAGCAATATCGATCTTAAATCACTTTACATACACTACATACTGACTACATAGTGAATAGAAGGCATTGTTATTGTACCCTACATAGTGTACAGGAGTAGGAAGTAAGAAACTATTTGAGATTCGGACTGACGGTTGAAAACTTATTTATGGAGTTTAATGAAGCTTTTATTTACTTTTCTGGAGCTTTTATACCAAATTACTTTAATCAGTCAGTAACAGAAACACAGTGAAAAATTTTTATTAATTATCAACATTATTTATTATTTATACTGAGAAATGAAGATAAGATAGGATAAGATAAGATAAGATAGCCTTTATTGTCATTGTAGTTATACAACGAGATTTGGTTTGGTAGCTCTCAGTGAGATCAGCAGCAATAATAAAATAAACATAGGATAAAAATATTAAAATATATTAAAAGAAATGTACTATATATACAGTATATATAAATTTACTCACCTTTTCTTCTCTTCCTCAGAGAGATTCATTTCAGAGCTCATTTCTCTTCCTACAGCAGCTCAACAGAATTCTTCTTTATGAAGTCTAGATTTATAACATTCACATATTACAGCTTTAAATTCAGTTTCTCACTGTGATTTTCTCCTGAATAACTTTATATTCCTCTCTTCAATAAACAGAGCTGATACTTTCACTTCCACTCAGAGCAGGTTGTTCTGGTTTATTCAGCAGAGGGGAGAGGAGAGTAGAGACAGTAGAGCACACACACCCATACACATACCTGTACACACCTGTACACATACCAGTTAACACACCCGTACACATACCTGTACACACACACACACACTAACACACAGATACTATACACACACACACACACACACACACACACACACACACACACACACACAGATACTATATACACTATACTACACACACACACTAACACATATACTATACACACTTTACTACAAACACTAACACACAGGTACTATACACACTTCACTACACACACTCTCAATTCATTTATTTTGATAAAAAAAACACCCAATCAGCTAATAGCAGCGCTGAGATTTTTTAGTCACAGTCTGAAGCGTTGTGTAACTACAATCTAGTGGCTTTTCCCTCTTTAACGTAATGAGGTAAACAACTCTCAACTCTCATGTAATTGCACAGCTATTATAAATGTGATGTCAGCAGATCATGTGGCACAATTTTGAAGAAGTAAAAAAAGAAAGCAATAAGTGGTTGCCACTACTAATACTCTAGTACAGTGGTTCTCAAACTTTTTAGACCGAGTACCACCCATTATCAAACCGAAACTTCCAGGTACCACCTATGTTTCTCATCACAGAACCATATAATATATATATATACTAGGGCTGTCAAACGATTAAAAATTTTAATCGCGATTAATCTCAGAATTTCATATAGTTAATCGCGATTAATCGCATAAAAAAAAATCTGTGTAAATGTTATAGAAAACAAGGATTTTTAAGTGAAATGTTACAATTAAAATGGTGAACACATTTTATGCTAAATGTACTGATGTTAAAAACTGCTGGGACAAGAGAAAACTGTAAGGGAGTTTTATTCACTCACATACTAGGCAGTAATACTATCCAATGGTTTAATGGACGTTTCTACACGAAGTGAGTGTGTTTTGACCCTTTGGGGCTTCCATAGTTCATGGACAACGTGCTTGACTCAGCTGTCCGGTGTTCTTTACCGTAACAGAAGAAGTTAATAAAAGTGTTCTGCTCCTGACAACTTGTGAATATAGTGTGTATTTATTTCTTTATTATGCAAGTACATCACTACGACACTACGACGCTCGGTTACATTATGTTAACAAACCGCAAATGAAAAACGGTGGCAAGTCCGACATTAAAACGTTTGTTCTACCAGTCAAGTCTCAACATGAACTAGAATCTGCGTTAACGGCACTATTTTTTTTAATCGCGTTAAATTGAGATCCCGTTAATGCGTTATTATCACGTTAACTTCGACAGCCCTAATATATACTGTATATTAGTGATGGGAATTATGGCTTCTTGACGGAAGCTGGATCTTTTGGCTCGGTTTCTTTCAAAGAGCCGTTCAAAAAGTGACTCTTCACGCTACTAGGTAAACTAGGTAAGACACCCTCGATATTAACATCAAATTTGCATTAAATGTAGGGCTAATTCAAACATCACTTAAATGAGAAAGATTCATTTCAAAAGGCAAAAACTGTTAAGCTTGGCACTGAGCCAACACAAAGGTTTTGGAGGAACCCCGAGGCGAACACCACACCACAGACACAGAGATGAGTATAACAAAAATTTTATTGAAACACGAGGCCAGGGGCAAATGAACTCAAAAGGGACAACTGGGAAACCAGGAAGCAACGGAGGATGAGAGTGGGGGAAGCCTGGACACCGGAACAGCAGTGAGGGAACCAAGGGGCGGGTGAAGCTGTCAGCAGAGAACCAGAAGCCTGGGTGATGAGGCTGGCGGAGCTCAGGAGAATCAGCAAGGAACCAGAAGGCTGGAGTGGCGGCCGAAGGAACTTGCAGGAACTCCGGAGACTGGAGAGAGGCAAGGAACCAGGGAACCAGGAGAGGAGGCGGCTGGGACCGGAACCGAGGAGGCAGAGAGTCCAGGGAAGAAAAACTGCAAAAACAGTCAAAATAGCATCAGAAAAACAACCAGTAGAGCTGAGCAGCAAAACGCCCACTTCAACGGACGATCTGGTAGTGAGTGAGTGAAAACCAGGGGCTTTTAAAGACTGAGTGGAAATGAGCTGATTGATGACAGGTGTGTCTGATTAGCTTGGGAGGAGATCCATTGGCTGAGTCAATGGGGTGAAGTTCCCCTCAGCTACACCAGAAGTCGCCAAACCTCTCCAACAGGTGCCTGATGAATAAGCAGCATAGGTGGAACTCCTAACAAGAACACTACAGGGAAGAGACAGACTGTGGTTGCATTTCATTAAGTTTCAGAAAAATCCTCTCTTGTACAGAGATGCGAGTGTGTTTGTTTCTGCTTTAAAACAGCAGCACAATGAAATAATCTGATTTAACAGAATTAAACAAGTTTATAGTTTATTTCTCAATTATTTGTAATTATACTACCAGCTCTCTCTCTCTCTCTGTGTGTGTGTGTGTGTGTGTGTGTGTGTGTGTGTGTGTGTGTCTCGCTCTCCGCAATACTGAAAGTGTTTCGGATTTAAATATCGACAATACACAGCTTTTATTACGATTTACGATTAATTCCCCTTTACTGATGGAAGCTGAATGGGTGGATTACAGCTGATAAGAACTGTGCAGAAATAAAAGATTCGGCTCCTTTCGTTCATTTCAAAGATCCGTTCAATAGAATCGGCATGTGAGTGAGTGGGATGCGTCTGTTTAGCGGAGCAGCCAGGAACCAGATCAGTGAGCTTCAAACGCAGATCTGATCTGATAAAAGCGAGAGATCTACTGATAACTTTACTGATAACTTTACTGATAACGTTTCGGAAATTTCCAGATGGAAACCGCGAACGTGAAGTATAGACGTAATGAAGTACGGTGTCTGCGTAGCCCCGAATGTTTTAAATAACACATAGTTTGAATACGATTTGTTTTAATTTACAGTGTATCACAAAAGTGAGTACACCCCTCACATTTCTGCAAATATTTTATTATATCTTTTCATGGGACAACACTATAGACATGAAACTTGGATATAACTTAGAGTAGTCAGTGTACAGCTTGTATAGCAGTGTAGATTTACTGTCTTCTGAAAATAACTCAACACACAGCCATTAATGTCTAAATAGCTGGCAACATAAGTGAGTACACCCCACAGTGAACATGTCCAAATTGTGCCCAAATGTGTCGTTGTCCCTCCCTGGTGTCATGTGTCAAGGTCCCAGGTGTAAATGGGGAGCAGGGCTGTTAAATTTGGTGTTTTGGGTACAATTCTCTCATACTGGCCACTGGATATTCAACATGGCACCTCATGGCAAAGAACTCTCTGAGGATGTGAGAAATAGAATTGTTGCTCTCCACAAAGATGGCCTGGGCTATAAGAAGATTGCTAACACCCTGAAACTGAGCTACAGCATGGTGGCCAAGGTCATACAGCGGTTTTCCAGGACAGGTTCCACTCGGAACAGGCTTCGCCAGGGTTTACCAAAGAAGTTGAGTCCACGTGTTCGGCGTCATATCCAGAGGTTGGCTTTAAAAAATAGACACATGAGTGCTGCCAGCATTGCTGCAGAGGTTGAAGATGTGGGAGGTCAGCCTGTCAGTGCTCAGACCATACGCCGCACACTGCATCAACTCGGTCTGCATGGTCGTCATCCCAGAAGGAAGCTGACGCACAAGAAAGCCCGCAAACAGTTTGCTGAAGACAAGCAGTCCAAGAACATGGATTACTGGAATGCCCTGTGGTCTGATGAGACCAAGATAAACTTGTTTGGCTCAGATGGTGTCCAGCATGTGTGGCGGCGCCCTGGTGAGAAGTACCAAGACAACTGTATCTTGCCTACAGTCAAGCATGGTGGTGGTAGCATCATGGTCTTGGGCTGCATGACTGTTGCTGGCACTGGGGAGCTACGGTTCATTGAGGGAAACATGAATTCCAACATGTACTGTGACATTCTGAAACAGAGCATGATCCCCTCCCTTCGAAAACTGATGAAGATGACAACTGCCTTGCTGAGGAAGCTGAAGGTAAAGGTGATGGACTAAACCCAATTGAGCACCTGTGGCGCATCCTCAAGTGGAAGGTGGAGGAGTTCAAGGTGTCTAACATCCACCAGCTCCGTGATGTCATCATGGAGGAGTGGAAGAGGATTCCAGTAGCAACCTGTGCAGCTCTGGTGAATTCCATGCCCAGGAGGGTTAAGGCAGTGCTGGATAATAATGGTGGTCACACAAAATATTGACACATTTGGGCACAATTTGGACATGTTCACTGTGGGGTGTACTCACTTATGTTGCAGCTATTTAGACATTAATGGCTGTGTGTTGAGTTATTTTCAGAAGACAGTAAATCTACACTGCTATACAAGTTGTACACTGACTACTCTAAGTTATATCCAAGTTTTATTTCTATAGTGTTGTCCCATGAAAAGATATAATGAAATATTTACAGAAATGTGAGGGTACTCACTTTTGTGATACACTGTAACTGATTTTATTAAAACAGAATTATAAGAATTTTATTAGTAATTTACACAATTTGTTATTTTTTTATTTATTATTATTAATTTTTTTTTCAGTGCATGTAATTACTTTTCCGAGATTATCTGGCGTACCACCTCGTGCTGCTTCACGTACCACCAGTGGTACGCGTACCACAGTTTGAGAACCACTGCTCTAGTAGGTAGTGTTTACATCATGTTTACAGGCAGTGGTTTAGTAATTGAAGGGTCCCTGGTTTAAGCACCAACACTGTCAGGTTGTGTCTGTTGGGTCCTTGAGCAAGGAACATGGACACTGGGAGAAATCGAACCCAGGCCCTTTCTGCTGTAAGGCAACAGCGTTACCCGCTGTCCCACCCTATGAATACGCCAACATAGAACATATTTTTTCTATTTCTCTCATTATCAACCCGCAAAAATGTGGATAAAACAGTCACACTGTCTGACTTGTACAGTTTTACACCTGATACTGACTCAGTTAGTGCACTAACCTACTGACATGAAGAAAAGCTTGGTTTAAAGAAACTCCAGTGACCCACACAAACCTCAGCCCCACTGACCAGTTTTGGAATGAACTGGAACATCAATCTAGGTATTCTTGACTAAAATCAGTGCCCAGCCATACAAATGCTCTTTTGACTGAGTGGGCACAAATTCCCACAGACATACAGTGGGGCCAAAAAGTATTTAGTCAGCCACTGATTGTGCAGGTTCTCCTTTTTAGAAAGATGAGAGAGGTCTGTAATTTTCATCATAGCTACACTTCAACTATGAGAGACAAAATGAGAAAAAAAAATCCAGGAAATCACATTGTAGGATTTTTAAAGAATTTATTTGTAAATGATGGTGGAAAATAAGTATTTGGTCAATAACAAAAGTTCAACTCAATACTTTGTAACATAACCTTTGTTGGCAATGACAGAGGTGAAACGTTTCCTGTAAGTCTTCACCAGGTTTGCACACATTGTAGCTGGTATTTTGGCCCATTCCTCCATGCAGATCTCCTCTAGAGCAGTGATGGTTTGGGGCTGTCGCTGGGCAACACGGACTCCACAAATTTTCTATGGGGTTGAGGTCTGGAGACTGGCTAGGCCACTCCAGGACCTTGAAATGCTTTTTACGGAGTCACTCCTTCGTTGCCCGAGCGGTGTGTTTGGGATCATTGTCATGCTGGAAGACCCAGCCACGTTCCATCTTCAATGCTCTCACTGATGGAAGGAGGTTTTGGCTTAAAATCTCACGATACACGGCCCCGTTCATTCTTCCCTTAACACGGATCAGTCATCCTGTCCCCTTTGCAGAAAAACAGCCCCAAAGCATGATGTTTCCACCCCCATGCTTCACAGTAGGTATGGTGTGCAACTCAGCATTCTTTTTCCTCCAACCACGACGAGTTGAGTTTTTACCAAAAAAGTTCCATTTTGGTTTCATCTGACCACATGACATTCTCCCAATCCTCTTCTGGATCATCCATATGCTCTCTGGCAAACTTCAGATGGGCCTGGACATGTACTGGCTTGAGCAGGGGGACACGCCTGGCACTGCAGGATTTGAGTCCCTCTCGGCGTAGTGTGTTACTGATGGTAGCCTTTGTTACTTTGGTCCCAGCTCTCTGCAGGTCATTCATCAGGTCCCTCCGTGTAGTTCTGGGATTTTTGCTCACCGTTCTCATGATCATTTTGACCCCACGGGATGAGATCTTGACCCCAAGGGAGATTATCAATGGTCTTGTATGTCTTCCATTTTCTTACAATTGCTCCCACAGTTGATTTATTCACACCAACCTGCTGCCTATTGTATATTCACTCTTCCCAGCCTGGTGCAGGTCTACAATTTTCTTCCTGGTGTCCTTCGACAGCTCTTTGGTCTTGGACATGGTTGAGTTTGTAGTCTGACTGTTTGAGGCTGTGGACAGGTGTCTTTTATACAGATAACGAGGTCAAACAGGTGCCATTAATACAGGTAACAAGTGGAGGACAGAAGAGCTTCTTAAAGAAGAAGTTACAGGTCTGTGAGAGCCAGAAATCTTGCTTGTTTGTTATTGACCAAATACTTATTTTCCACCATAATTTACAAATAAATTCTTTAAAAATCCTACAATGTGATTTCCTGGATTCTTTTTTTTTATTTTGTCTCTCATAGTTGAAGTGTACCTATGATGAAAATTACAGACCTCTCTCATCTTTCTAAGTAGGAAAACCTGCACAATCAGTGGCTGACAATACTTTTTGGCCCCACTGTAGTTCTGTATTAATAAATTCAGAAGCTAGAGGTGAATCTTAAGATGAAACTAAATCAAGAGATCAGACATAATTATTATAAAAGATTATTACAATTCCATCTTCATTATAAAGCAGGAGGTAATATAATTACTACATGCAGTCTAACTACATGGCTTATCACCTTCTGCTGTTGAGTGCTTAAACATCTCATATAGAGATCATACACCAACTCGGTATAACGGTATGAGCACTGGAATAACACTGATTATCTCTTCATCACGTTGCCTGTTAGTAGGTGGGATGTATTAGGCAGCAAGTGAACATTTTATCATCAAAGTTGATGTTAGAAGCAGGAAAAATGGACCAGCGTGAGGATTTGAGCGAGTTTGACGAGGGCCAGATTGTGATATCTAGACGACTGGGTCAGTATCTGTCAAAAGTGGTCCAAGGGAGGAACAGTGGTAAACTGTTGACAGGGTCATGGGCGGCCAAGGCTCATTGATGCACATGGGGAGCGAAGGCTGGTCTGTGTGGTCTGATGCAACAGACGAGCTACTGTAGCTCAAACTGCTGATGAAGTTCATGCTGGTTCTAATAGAAAGGTGTCAGCAAAAGGGGGACCAATACAGTATTAGGAAGGTGGTCATAATGTTATGCCTGATCTGTGTATATCCAAGTACACCCGATATTGTGTGTGTGTCTGTTTACAGTGATGCTAAGATTCCTTTGGGGCGTTGGCAGCGTATGATGATTTTTATGTTGGCTAACACGATCAGCTGCATCTTCACATCTACTGTACTGAACATCGTCGACCGCAGAGAGGTACGCATTTTTATTTATATTTTTAAAACAGAGACGATTACTTCAGGACGTTTTCAGACCTGCACTGATTTTTAGGTTGGAGCCACTGAAGGGAACTGTTAATGAATGCTTTAAAAGCAGCCCCAGAAACTAACATTTAAAATGCTGTATTTTGGAGGTCCTAAAAATGTTTTTGTGGCTCCAGATTCTGATCTTTGGCTCACCAAAAAGGTGCTCTGGAATTCACAAGACTATGTTGATACTAAAAGATATTCACTCCACAAGACAGCAATCATGTAATATGATTGGCTAAATTAGTGACCGGTTAAATTGCACCCAATTTAGATATAACCAATGTCCCTGTGTGCTGTGTCGACATATGGTGAGCAAATATAAAGATGCAGTGATTCAAAAATCCAGTGCATTTATAACATTTACATTTTGCAAATTTAAAGCGCAATCAAAGGGTGTTTTTTTTGGGATACCCCCTCCCCCACCTGCCTTGAGTATTTGAACTCTAAGTTCAGTAAATACTATGTTAGGTTGTGACAGTCAGGCATTTATGTGGGGGAGAAAAGAGTTTAGGGTCTGAATGCTTTTTCACAGCACTGTTTATGATTGTGTGTATAGGGGGGAACACTAAACAAGATGACGAAGAGATCGGCGGTGCAAAGCGATGAGGCTCAGACTGACAGAGAGCCGCTGGTTAGTGATGGAGATACAGGAGAGGAGGACAGGAGCAACAACACCTCTGTCAACTCCTAAACCCCTAAAGCTGTCAGTGGTTCAAACTAAGACTCGATCCGCACCAACATGGGTACATTAAACACATGGTTTAGTGTTTTATCTACACAAACGTGTTGAGTGTTTTTAAAGACATTAAATAGACTTTGCACATCTCACCCTCCTCTACCTACCATCTCTGCTTCTCTGGTTTTCTCTGTCTATATATTTTTCCTGTTCTGTGCTGTATAAATTTAGATGCTGAAGGGAAATGGATAAACACACACTTGGTCACGTGACCCAGTAAAATTGTTCAACCACAAGGTGTTACATAAACTATAGGGCCAAAAGTATGTGGACAATAAACTTGTTGGACATCCCATTCCCATTGCACTTGAGTGGAAACGTGCTGCATGGCTCATTTTAGGTTCCAGCACTGTGGGGTGAAAGGAACCTGGTTTAAGATGAATAAAGTTATTTTAATAAGGGACGTGTTTCATTTTCATTTGAATGTGAATTTTTATACTGTAAAATAAAAAAAAGATCTGCCATGAACAGAGTTGTTGTGTTGCTGTAAGCTCCTTTGTGACCCAACCGTCCACCCAACAACAGAAAAGTGGTCATCAGCTTTATTGACACTCAGTGCCTTATCAAGGCACTGGCCATACCCACGATGCCCTTGGCGGCTCCATTACCTCTCCCCACAATCGTGGTTGATCACTGGCTTCCGGAGTGGTTACCCAGCAAACTTGCTCCATCATTCTGCCGCTGGGTAACCACACTGAGAGGATCTCTCTTCTCCTCACCCAGGCTCCAGATTTGCTACTGATTCTGGGGTTCCCTTGGCTCCAGCAACATAACTGCAGGATCTCAATTGGTGCACCCATTCAGTGTCCATTTGGGCACCTCTCTGTCAGAAGACATGCTTCAGAGAAGTACTGGGTTCACCTCTCTCGACCATTTTTTCAGGCATTTTATCCACCACTTTGGTACCAACGTGGTGCCCCTGACTATCCTGCATAAGAAAACCTCAGGTGGGTTTCAGTGGATGTACAAAATCCTGAAAACATTTGATGAATTAGAAAGGTGTCTTGTTACAACCCAGCCAGGTGCTCAAACTGCCTGAGCCCAAGGTAGCTTTCACTGTCAAGGTTGATGCCTTTGATTTATTAGTCAGAGCAGTCCAGTCCCAACATGCAGACCTGACAACAGACTACATCCCTGCACATACGTCTCTCATTGACGTCTTGTCTCGTCATCATCGGAGATGAATTACTGTGTTCGGTCAGGAAGTTAATAGCAGTTAAGCTCGAACTGGTGGAGGAGACACCAACTGAAGAGGGCCAAACATAAATTTGTGGTCTGGACCCATCTCAAGTACAATCTCTGTACAAGCCCTTTTCAGACAGTGGGAACCTTCATCCGTCTATTTCCCCAGTGCCCAAAATTTTGGGATGCTATATGAAAAGACCATTTGGGAGACTCAGTGGCAGAAGCCTGATCAGGGAAATTATGTTCTGTCCCTCATACAACTGTCCTTGCAGTCCACCCTGGGCCTGGGGGGACACAGGACTTTTTGTGCAAATGATTTTGGTGACCTCTGTTGAACTGGGATGTAGAGGAGTTCTTTGTGGAATGCTAGGTTTGTGGTTGTAACAAGGACACTCAAACTCATTCTGCAGGCCTCCTACACCTCCTTCCCAACCTGTCTTGTCAAAAAAAAAAACAGAATACAGAATTCCCCTCATTGAATATTTAATTTTATGCTTAATATTACCCAAGTATTAGTCTTAGAGGATAGTGGAGAATGTGTAGCAACATGACTGTTTGTAAGTCATTCAAGATATACTGCCGCTTTATTTTATTATTTAAATGCTTTATTATAATATTTGTTACAATATACATTAATAATTACATAATGATGTTCAACATAATGTTAAAAACATCTGATGAAGTAAATCTAAGGGTAGAGCATCATGTAAATACAACATTTACATCTATAATACCCCCCCCCAAACTATGGTGTTTGTCACACCTCGATAGACAGACAGACAGATAGATAGATACTTTATTGATCCCAAAGGAAATTAGAGTCCCAGTAGCATTGTACATCAAATCAAATACACACTATAAAGAAAGAAAAAAATTACAACAATATAAATTCAAAAAAGTACAAACACTTTTGACTGATTGAATGTAACCTGAGTTTTACATATACTGCATAGCTACAGAGCAGTTATTAATGATGAGGATGGATTGAGTGTGAAAAATATATATATAATGGAATGGAATTAAAAAGTGCAGGAGGGTGTAGTTCCAAGTATATAGTAATATGGTACAGATTAAATATAGATTAAATATTAAATATAAGGTGATAAGTGAATATGTATTAAATGGTGGTTTCCTGTCCTCACACAGAGCAGCCAGCAGAAGATCAGTGTGATTACTGTATTTTGCCAAACATCCAGTTGGGACCCATCATGTCCAGGTCAATTCATGTGTGCATCATTATACTGGGGTTCCACTGTTGGTTAAACTGAAAGATGATGCTGATGCACCACTTCATATCTCTGCTCATGGTGAAGCTTCGGCCTGCCAATGAAGCAGCTCAAATTAAGGATAATTTTGTGCAGGTCACACACTGTAGTAGTGGAAGAGAGAATAAATATGAACATTATGTAACAGATGAGCAATAAAAATACAACAAAACACAAACAGCTCAGTAACTCACTATAGTGTCTCCAGTTTACAGTGAGGATCCTCCTGTAGATCAGTGAGAAGCTTCACTTCTGATTCTCCTGGATTATTGTCCCTCAGATTCAGATCTTTCAGGAGTGATGAGGAGTTTGATCTCAGAGCTGAAGCCAGAGATATAAGACCTTCTTCTGTAAGATAGCAACGTTCCAACCTGCAAGGAGAACGAGAACTCATCACAATTACATCTCAGCACACACACACACACACACACACACACACACACACACACACACACGACAACAGAATTACTCACAACAGACATAATCAACACATACACATATACACACATCCAACACACACACACACACACACACACACACACAATTCAATTTAAAAAGCTTTATTAGCATGATTGTTATTATTTGAGTTTTAATGCAACATTATACACTTGATTGTGATATTTATGATGAGTTGTGTTATGTTTCCATTTGTCCATTTATTTCTTTGTTTTCATTTTTGTTCCTTTTTCATTTGTTCATTTTTGGGATATACTACGGTGTCTAGTATGTCCCTCTATTTAATTTCTATGTCCTTGATTGTTTCTGCTTTTCACATATTGCAGTCTGGGGTTTTTGCTGTTTTGTCGCTTTTGTTAGTTGTTTCTTCTTGTGGTTTGCTAGTGCTGGGAATCAGCTGTGGGACAATGTTTAGGCTCTGGTACTTTAGCAGAGTTGACTATTTGTGATTTATCTCTATTTAGCCATGTGTGGTCAGTTTGGCAGCTGTCTCCTAAGTCACGACATCAAATGACTCCCTTGGTGCTGTTTAGGAAAGGGACGTGGGAAGGTCTTTACGTTGATATTTGCAAAAGTCTTTGTCAAAGATTTGCCCTGATATTAGTTTCTTTGCATCTTTTATGGTGCCTGCAATACCCATAATGCCTTTTTGTATTGTATTTTGTATAGTTTACTTAGTATCATGTCCACTCTGGTAGATTCCATCAACAAATATCTTGGCCAGTTGTCTATTGGTCCATGATGGTTCAAGCATGTTGTCAGTTCTGGATCATTCTTGTAGTCAAGAAGTTTGCATTTTGACCAGCCGATTTATTGGAGGGCCTCTCACCTCAGTATCTCTAGTTTACAGTGTGTGTGTGTGTGTGTGTGTGTTATAATCTCACCTCAGTATCTCTAGTTTACAGTGTGTGTGTGTGTGTGTGTGTGTTATAATCTCACCTCAGTATCTCTAGTTTACAGTGTGTGTGTGTGTGTGTGTGTGTGTGTGTTATAATCTTACCCCAGTATCTCCAGTTTACAGTGTGGATTCTTCAGTGCATCAGAGAGCAGCTTCACTCCTGAATCCTGCAGCTTATTGTGACCCAGGTTCAGATCTCTCAGATTGGAGGAGTTTGAACTGAGA
Organism: Trichomycterus rosablanca; assembly: GCF_030014385.1. Lineage (NCBI taxonomy): Eukaryota > Metazoa > Chordata > Actinopteri > Siluriformes > Trichomycteridae > Trichomycterus > Trichomycterus rosablanca. The sequence goes on along the minus strand of NC_085990.1, from coordinate 55,453,586 downwards.
ACTGAGGACAGAGCTGCACAACTTTCACCTGTTAGATCACAACAAAACAACCTGAGAAAGAAAAGATAAAACATCAGATTATTAGAATCAGTGTGTGTGTGTGTGTGTGTGTGTGTTATAATCTCACCTCAGTGTCTCCAGTTTACAGTGCATGTGTGTGTGTGTTATAATTAGGGGTGGGGCGACTCGTCGACGTAATCGATTATGAAAATACGGCGATTTGCAAAAACTTCGCAAAGATGGCCACCCCCACTAAAAACATGGATTTTTCTGAGAAAGCTGGGGCTAAAAAAAACTCACACACGAGCATCTAAAGTTTTGGAGTGTTTTAAACAAACCCAACAATATGGTGCATCCCAGAATGCTTTTTTCTTGTTCTTTTTTTTGTTCTTGTTCTTTTCCCCCTTTATCTCCCATTTTAGCGCATCCAACTTCTGCCCGTCAATCATTTCTTACTAATGCTGGTCCCCGCTCCTGATTGAGAAGGACGAGGCTGCTCCACGCCCCCTCCACACATGCACAGCAATCGAACATCTCATCATTTACACTTGACGAGTGCAGTGCAGCACAGCGAATTATACGGAGGGCCACACCCTCTACCGCACTCCTTCCCATCTCCGTGCAGACGCCACCAGCCAGCAGAGGTCATAATCACACTAGTCTGAGAGAGAGTCCCCCTCCGGCTTAGTCCCGGTCCTATCGAACAACCGGCAATCATTGTTCATGTTGCTGCTCAGCCACAGCCGAAAGGCAGAGCCGAGATTCAATACGATGTATTCGTGATCTCGGCTCTGGTGAACAGCGTGTGTTTTACCGCTGCGCCACTTGAGCAGCTCTGGAACGCTTTTTTCAAGTCGGCATCAAAACACAACCGTAAGTTTGGCCATTTTATATTTTTCTGTTTACTTTAATGGCGCGCTGGAGGAAGACAAAAGTTAAATCTAACATTACAGCCTGTTGCTACAGCCTGTAAATAGTTTTATTTTCTGTGCATTTTATCAATGTAAAAATACGTTTACCAGTGATTACCTTAACTACATAAAAATACATATTACAACAGAATGAAGTAGTTCCAAGTTCTAACCATTTTAAGTAGAATGTTGATACTATACTGTATGTTAGGTGAAGAGTTGCTGTGACATACAGAGATAAAATAAAACTGTCACAGCAATTTAAATGTGAGGTCTAGTGTTTTTGAGACATCTATATGAGACATCTGACAACACAGTAGTGATGATGCCACTATCATTGTAATTCAGGTATGCTTTATGTTCTTTTTAAGGGTAAAGCGTTTTTCCACAAAATAAACCCATGCATAAATCCATGCTCACCAAGATGGCTGCCGAGCTTTCTGACAGCATTTTCCAGCTGATTGTTAAGACAAAAGAGTATTATTTGAACTGCACCATGTCTTTTACTGAAAAACTATTTTATTTTGTTCAGTGAATTCTATAATTCTCTGGTGCTGTTCATCCTTAAAGTGACTTTACATTGTTGTTGTTAAATGTTTTGCACTACATTTCTTTACTTAACTTTTACAAGCTCTTGCTTTCATTTTATAGATTTTATGTTAGTTGGAATACTGCCCTGAAGTGCATACTGTGTTAAGAGAAGATCAGAGAAAATATTGAAACATTAAGATAATTTAGTTTTTTCATTATTTTGGGTACATTTATATTTTTAAAAAATGAATAAATTTGTTATTAGATTAATATAATAATCGAAAAAATAATAATTAGATTAATCAATAGCAAAATAATTGCTAGGTGCAGCCCTTTTAATCTTACTTCAGTGTCTCCAGTGTACAGTGTGGATTCTTCAGTGCAGCAGAGAGCAGCTTCACTCCTGAATCCTGCAGCTTATTGTTACTCAGGTTCAGATCTCTCAGATTGGAGGAGTTTGAACTGAGAACTGAGGACAGAGCGTCACAACTTTCACCTGTTAGATCACAACCATCCAACCTGAGAAAGAAAAGATGAAACATCAGATTATTCACACTGTAGCGTTAAGATATTATCGATTAATTATACAATTAATAGTCCTTATACTGAGCACCAACGGCAGTTTAAGGATAACACACCGGTAAACCTTTTTCATAACACCTCAGTCCCTTTCAGTTGTTGAAAGTGCATGAAACTGATTATTTTCTCACCGAAGTAATTAAAACCACAGCACTAAGTTTCAAATTGTAATAAAGTTTATTAAACAAACAAAAACATAAATACAATGACGGTTACTAATTAAATGGCATAACTAGGGGTTAAGGATAGAATTATAATTCTCTAGGTGAGCCATTACATAAAATTAGCAGATGATTGAATGGTAGGTGGAAACCAGATATTTACAGCCTGATTAAAGCATATGCAACTGATTAATAGCGATAATTATTAACAATTGTAGCAAAATCAACCATTCACCGTGAGCATCTGAAAACGTGCACCTGCTGAAGGATAGCTGCAGGGGCGGATATGGCGCCGAAACACACCCCAACATCGGTTTCTCTTCAGGCCCTGATCTCTGGAGAAATAACTTTCTCCCAAGCACCACACCACAGCGACTGCTTGTTCAAAGGTGTTCAAATCGGACCGAAGTGCTCCCATTTCATCTCCAGAGGTTTCCAGATGTGGAACACTGGTCCGCATGTTTCTTGCAATTCAATGAATAGTTGAATTCTCCACATGCGATACCGATGTTGTTATCGGAATCGGATCGATACTTTAGTTTCATTTTTTTCTCCGCTACATTTAGCACGTTTCTCCCGTTTTATCAAAAAGTAAACGTGTGTGTGTGTGTCCTTCACATCTAACATGCACACTTTGCTCCTCCCTGCTCCACTGTGTTTTACTGTCGTTCGACCCAGTACAAATACATACAGCAGTGAGAGGCAGAGAGAAAAAGTGGATATTTTCATCAGTAAATTAAAAAGAAAGTTTTAAAACGTGTGTTTTTCAGTTTTAATGTTGTACTTTGTTTTAAGCCAGATAAGAAGTGTATTGAAAAAAATTAATTTAGTTTTATTATATTATTGTTTATGAACAAAAACCTTTCTATGAAAAAATAATTGAGGTTCTTTAATATTTTTCTGTACTTTATTTTACAAAAAAAAAAGAGTGTGCAATGAGAGGGGGGGGGGGGGGGGTGCTTTCTTATTATACAGTACCAGTCAAAAGTTTGGACACACCTTCTCTTCAATGGTTTTTCTTGATTATTTTTATTTTCTACATTGTAGATTAATTCTGAAGACATCCAAACTATGAAGGAACACATATGGAATTGTGTAGTGAACAAAAAAATGTTAAACAAACCAGAATATGTTTTATATTTTACCAACTCTACCTCTGCACAACACAAGTGATGTTCTCAAACACATTAAAAAAGCAAGAAATTCCAGAAAATGAACTCTAGACGAGGCACAAACGTTAATTGAAAACCATTCCAGGTGGCACCTCATGAGCAAAGCTGTCATTAAAGCAAAATATGCTACTTTGAAGAATATAAAATATAAAACATATTCTGGTTTGTTTAACACTTTTTTGTTTACTTACATAATTCCATGTGTTCCTTCACAGTTTGGATGTCTTCAGTATTAATCTACAATGTAGAAAATAAAAAAAAAATCAAGAAAAACCACAGAAATGAGAAAGCGTGTCCAAACTTTTGACTGGTACTGTATAATTGTTTCTCAACAAAACCCCCAGACTTCAATAAAGTTTATTACATTAATTAAATTACTGTTTATTCGCCTACAAACTGTAGTGGGTTATCACATGCACATGATTTAATAAGTAATTAACACAAAATCATTTATTAGTGAAAGCAAATTGATGATACATTCACCTCATAAATCATGACACACTAGGGCTGCAACTATCGATTTTTTTTGTAATCGAGTATTCTATCGATTATTCCAGCGATTAATCGAGTAATCGGATAAGAAATACCTTTGCTTTAATAAAGAGCAAAAATAAATACATATAAGATTAAATATGACGTGTCACAATGAGCTCCTGTGTGCCACGCCCCCCCTCTCCGTGAGCACACACTCACTCCTGCCATGCCTCACTCCTGATTGGTCCCCCTGAGCAATCAGCCTCAGCTGATTCTAATCAGGGACCATTTAAAAGGAGAGCTGAGGAACAGGCTGGCAGGGGTTATTTGGTTTGGTTTGGTTTGGTTTGGTTTGGTTTGGTTTGGTTTGGTTTGGTTTGGTTTGGTTTGGTTTGGTTTGGTTTGGTTTGGTTTGGTTTGGTTTGGTTTGGTTTGGTTTGGTTTTCTGCTTTTCTGGACTCTGTTTTGTTTTTGCTTGTATCTGTAAGGTTTGTTCCTAGCTTGTGTTTCTAGCCATGTCTCTAGTTTGTGTTTCTAGCCATGTGCTTAGCTTGTGTTACTAGCCATGTGCTTAGCTTGTGTTACTAGCCATGTCTCTAGTTTGTGTTATTAGCCATGTGTTTAGCTTGTGTTACTAGGCATGTGCTTAGCTTGTGTTACTAGGCATGTGCTTAGCTTGTGTTACTATGTTCCTAACCCTTGTGTTTATTAATAAATATATTTAGTTCACATCTCTGCGTGCGTGTCCGCCCTCCGTGTCTCGGGCCTTTAGCCCCCTCGTGACATAATAACCTCCCTACTGAGGACACAGCGAGATGTTTTGTGTTGGTAATTTTCCGGAGTTTGACTCCATGTGGTTCCCGCAGACCTTTGCACTTGGTAGGCCAGCTCCCTATGATGGAAGCAACCACAGTGTTGAAGCCTTCCTTCTGCAGAGCCGGCTCTATTTGCAGTACCTTAGTGACCCTCAGCCCACTGAAAAACAGCAAGTGCTGTTTATGATGTCTCGGCTGAGTGGTGCAGCTCGCAAATGGGCTAGGAGGCTCTGGACTGAGAAGGGAGCTGAGCTGAACTCTGTGCAAGAGTTTGAGGGCCTCATGCGAGCTCAATTCCCAGGTAGAAACCCTTATGTGGTTGGTATAGGGAGGTCTACTCAACCTCCCATACCCATAGGAGACGCTCCACGCAGCAAAGCGCCCACTGCAGCTTATACCCGGCATTTAGTGCCTACTGGGGATGTGACTATTTCCCCAGTACCCACTGCTGATGTGGTCCGGGTGCCAGTGCCCGCTCAAAATGCTCGTGATCGTCCCAGATCTTTGTTAGGTCAGTGTTTCAGAGATGGTCTGTCCAAACAGCTGACTTCTGACACATATCCAGGGTCCAAGCAGCTGATTCCGGACACCTCTCCAGTGTTTTCGCAGCTGAATGATGTTTCTCCAGGGTCCAAACAGCTGACTTTTTACGCATATCCAGGGTCCAAGCAGCTGATTTCGGACGCCTCTCCAGTGTTTTCACAGCTGAGTCCAGTTTCTCCAGGGTCCAAACAGCTGACTTCTGACACATATCCAGGGTCCAAACAGCTGATTCCGGACGCCTCTCCAGTGTATTCGCAGCTGAGTGATGTCTCTCCAGTATTTTCGCAGTTGACTTCGGACGCCTCTTCAGGGTCTTTGCAGCTGAGTGATGTTTCTCCAGTGTTTTCGCAGCTGACTTCGGACGCCTGTTCTCAAGGGTCCTCGCAGCTGACTCCGGACGCCTCTTCTCAAGGGTCCTCGCAGCTGACTCCGGACGCCTCTTCTCAAGGGTCCTCGCAGATGATTCCGGACGCCTCTTCTCAAGGTTCCTCGCAGCTGACTCCGGACACCTCTTCTCAAAGGTCTACGCAGCTGACTCCCGAAGCCTCTTTGCCAGGCTCAACGCAGCTGACACCCGAAGCCTCTTCGCCAGGCTCTACGCAGCTGACACCCGAAGCCTCTTCGCCAGGCTCTACGCAGCTGACACCCGAAGCCTCTTCGCCAAGCTCTACGCAGCTGACTCCCGAAGCCTCTTCGCCAGGCTCTACGCAGCTGACACCCGAAGCCTCTTCGCCAGGCTCTACGCAGCTGACACCCGAAGCCTCTTCGCCAAGCTCTACGCAGCTGACTCCCGAAGCCTCTTCGCCAGGCTCTACGCAGCTGACACCCGAAGCCTCTTCGCCAGGCTCTACGCAGCTGACACCCGAAGCCTCTTCGCCAGGCTCTACGCAGCTGACACCCGAAGCCTCTTCGCCAGGCTCTACGCAGCTGACACCCGAAGCCTCTTCGCCAGGCTCCACGCAGCTGACTCCCGAAGCCTCTTCGCCAGGCTCCACGCAGCTGACTCCTGTTCCTGAATTGGCGCCCCATGATGGCGCTTCTGTTCCCGAGAAGGCGCCCCCCGACGGCGCTTCTGTTCCCGGATTGGCGCCCCCCGACGGCGCTTCTGTTCCCGAGTTGGCGCCCCCCGACGGCGCTTCTGTTCCCGAGTTGGCGCCCCCCGACGGCGCTTCTGTTCCCGAGTTGGCGCCCCCCGTCGGCGCTTCTGTTCCCGAGTTGGCGCCCCCCGACGGCGCTTTTGAACTCTCGTCGGCGCCCCCCAACGGCGCTTTTGAACTCTCGTCAGCGCCCCCCGACGGCGCTTTTGAACTCTCGTCGGCGCTCCCCGACAGCGCTTCTGCTCTCTTATCATGCCTGCCTCAAGGCATACTAAATGACTTTAAATTTGCACCGCAGGGCCCAGGTCTGCCTTGTTCTAGTCTAGTTTTGTTTGGAAGGCACTCCAGGAGTAGTGCCTTTACGGGGGGGGGGGGGGGGGTTAGGGTTAGGGTTAGAGGCACTCACTCCTGCCATGCCTCACTCCTGATTGGTCCCCTTGAGCAATCAGCCTCAGCTGATTCTAATCAGGGACCATTTAAAAGGAGAGCTGAGGAACAGGCTGGCAGAGGTTATTTGGTTTGGTTTGGTTTTGTTTGGACAGTTTGTCTGTTTTTGTTTGGGCTTTGTTTGACTGCTTTTCTGGACTCTGTTTTGTTTTTGCTTGTATCTGTAAGGTTTGTTCCTAGCTTGTGTTTCTAGCCATGTTCCTAGCCTGTGTTCCTAGCCTGTGTTTCTAGCCATGTTCCTAGCCTGTGTTTCTAGCCATGTTCCTAGCCTGTGTTACTAGCCATGTTCCTAGCCTGTGTTACTAGCCATGTTCCTAGCCTGTGTTACTAGCCATGTTCCTAGCCTGTGTTACTAGCCATGTTCCTAGCCTGTGTTACTAGCCATGTTCCTAGCCTTGGTTACTAGCCATGTTCCTAGCCTGTGTTACTAGCCATGTTCCTAGCCTGTGTTACTAGCCATGTCCCTAGCCTGTGTTACTAGCCATGTCCCTAGCCTGTGTTACTAGCCATGTCCCTAGCCTGTGTTACTAGCCATGTCCCTAGCCTGTGTTACTAGCCATGTCTCTAGTTTGTGTTTCTAGCCATGTGCTTAGCTTGTGTTACTAGCCATGTGCTTAGCTTGTGTTACTAGCCATGTCTCTAGTTTGTTATTAGCCATGTGCTTAGCTTGTGTTACTAGGCATGTGCTTAGCTTGTGTTACTAGCCATGTCTCTAGTTTGTTATTAGCCATGTGCTTAGCTTGTGTTACTAGCCATGTCTCTAGTTTGTTATTAGCCATGTGCTTAGCTTGTGTTACTGGGCATGTGCTTAGCTTGTGTTACTAGCCATGTCTCTGGTTTGTTATTAGCCATGTGCTTAGCTTGTTTTACTAGGCATGTGCTTAGCTTGTGTTACTAGCCATGTCTCTAGTTTGTTATTAGCCATGTGCTTAGCTTGTGTTACTAGGCATGTGCTTAGCTTGTGTTACTATGTTCCTAACCCTTGTGTTTATTAATAAATATATTAAGTTCACATCTCTGCGTGCGTGTCCGCCCTCCGTGTCTCGGGCCTTTAGCCCCCACGTGACAACATGTCTCTTGAAACAAACTATATATTTTTATTACTTGCATAGAGGACAGTTTAAAGAGAAATATATACATAATAAACATATAATACATAATATACATAATAAACCAGGGGTGGGCAATTAAATATTCCAAGAGGCCACATAAGAAACTGGGACTGTTGTGGAGGGCCAGACCAATAGGGTGAACTTAATTCTGCTCAATATTAATTATATCTCTTTATTTACATTTACATTTTCAGCATTTAGCAGATGCCTTTATCCAAAGCAATTTACAATATAGTTACAGTTTACAGTCTGAGCAATTTAGGGTTATGGGCCTTGCTCAAGGGCCCAACAGCAGCAACCTTGCTGCCAGCGACCTTCTAATTACTAGTCCAGTACCTTAAGCACTAGGCTACAACTGCCCACTCTTTATTAAAAGCAGTAAATTGTACAGTTCTAATAAGCTGTTAATGTTTAGATGTTTATATCAGAAAATTAGAAGTAGGCAGAGTAAAACATCAACATTATTTCACTAATTAAACAAACATGCAAAAAACAAAAACAAATGTGAACAAAATGTGCAGGTTTTTAAACTTTACACTTTTTTGTTTGGAGTCTATTCACCTCATTTGTTTTTTAGTCCTTTGTTATTGTTGGATATTCTTTTTAAAATCACAAATCTGGTCCTGACTGCTTCAGATCTGGACGTGTTAAACTTTATCAACAATCCTTGTTGCTTGTGCAGTTTAGTTAGTGAAGCTTCAGGTGTGACCCCCCCGCATCGTTCATGTTCTTGTATTTCTGTTTAGTAATACATTTTTAGATGCCTATTTTGAGTGATTTAGAGCCTAGATTGTGATACTTAACCAGCGTTACACCTGACTTTAGTAAATAAACAATTCAGAAGTTCATGTCGTTTTAAAACTCCACCGTCAATCACAGTCAGTTCTGTTCGCATTACAGTGAAGCTGAAACACTCGCGCACACGTAAATCCAAACTTACGGATATTTAAAGACACAGCGCCCCATCAAAATCAGTCCTGTTGTAATGCATATTAGATGTACTTTTATTAACATCCAATTTTTAATTGCCGCAAACCACCTGCACACAGCACAATCGCGTTGTAAAAGTGAAAGTCCGTGCGGAACACCGTGAGCTGTGTATCGGTGTATGGGATAAACGATTCCTCGATGCAAAAAATTTGAATCGATTATTTTTAGTAATCGAATTACTCGAGTTACTCGAGGAATCGTTTCAGCCCTATGACACACTGCTCTTTCTTACATGAAAGTAAGTACAAAGTATCGGTATTGGATCGATATCGGTGATACTGGCCCTGTATTTACTTGGTATCGGATCAATACCAAATTTTGCAGTATTGCACACCACTACTAACTGCTCAGCCCAGGCTGGGCTGTCTCTTTTGAACATCCCCCAGCCGGGTTTAACAGCCGATGAGTTTAAACTTCACTTACGGTCACGTGACCAAAAAGGTTTCTGCCCACCATGCAGCTTAACTACTGATAGCCAGTAGGTGATGCTTAAACCTTAGTTTTGACCAAGAAAACTTTCCAAGTTGGCTCACAAAGGAATTTTGTAAAAGCTACTCTAAAGATTTAATAACTCATTTAAGCCTAGTTAATAGAACAAAATCTACAACTATATATGGGTTAACCAAGTCGAACATACAGAAATCGTTATGTGGTTAAAGCATGCATTTACATTTACATTTACATTTTCAGCATTTAGCAGACGCTTTTATCCAAAGCGACTTACACAATGAGCTGAACACGATTCAATACACGCATGCAATGCACATGTTCTTTTATTTTGGTGTACAGCAATGGTATAACACTATAATTTTAGTTACAAACAGTAAACCCTAAACCCCTATATAGAAGATACAGTTCAAAACTGTGAAAATTATAGATAGGATACATAGAGAGCATAATTATGTGTGTAGCATGTCGACGGTCACTATTCAATTCGATATAATACCAGGTAATAAATGAATTTGTCCTTTTGGGAAGAATTAACATAATTTTATACAAAATTCCAGGTCATGTGTGAAGTCACAAGGATTATGAATAGCCTGGGCATTTTTTACAGCAGGAGAAGTCATTAAGGGATTAAGCTCTTCCAGCCATGTATGTGTGTTAAAGGTTAGAGGTCCAGCATCAGCTTTGGCTAAAAGGGTTTTTATTGTGTGTGTGTAGTGAGAGAGAGAGAGAGGTCATGCTTAAGATGAGCTCCTGAACTATTTCAGTTCTTTTGTGTTTAAAATGAGATAAACTTTTGCAAAAATTTTAACAAACAAAATTTTAAGTTATAACAATTAGGAACTTTAAACAACAGCAAAATATAAAAAGTTAAAAAGGAAAGAAACAGAGGAACAAGAGGAACAACACAAAAGACAAAGTGAACTACAAGAGGAAGAACATTATTCAACAAAGAGGAATAACAGGAGGAAACATCAACAACAAGGAAAAAGGACAAAACCTGAAGGAAATAACGAGGAATTAGGAGACAATTTGGATTAAATACAGAAATCTTCCTGCTTTGTGAACACTCAGGGTAAGAGAGCTTCATTGAAACTACTGATATCTTTATTAAAATGGCTGGAGAAGCAGCAGTAGTAAAACCACGCTCTTTTGACTACCCTAAAAAGTTTACCACCAAGATGGACAAACAGGAATACAAACTTAATATTATGAAAGAAAACCCAGAAACCCTGTTTAAAGACTGTGAGATAATTAATGGAGAAAACATCACAAATCTAACATTCTTCACTGAGAACAAGAAAACCTGGCATCCAACGATCTGCTCCTACTTTAAAAACATCACCAAAAATGGCTTTGGTAAAGGACAGCAGATTCATATCTATGAAAACGGTGAAGAACTTTTAATTATTAACATCTACCATATTGGATCTGTGGTAATAAAAGGCAGTGAGGGGGCTCTGAAGAAACTTGAAGAGGTTTTTCCAACTCTCAAAACTCTGTGCCATATGGACACCCCGGCACCGTCCCCCTCCGCCAAAATACAAAACAACAGGACCAGTATAAAACCAGGTGTGAAGATCCCATCCACATCTAACAGTGGGAATCACACCTCAGACAGAGGAACCGAGCTAGGTGTGAAGTCCTGCACGACTTCACCACCAAGCCCACACCTCCACACCACCGTCACCCAGATCAAAGACTCTGTGGCTCTATTAGAAGTGGAGATAACAGAGTTAAAACAGAAGTTCCTCGCACACACTTTTAACAATAATGCACCAGAACCATTCAAAGAACAAATTGGACAACTGGAAAGGACAGTACAGGAACTGAGAAGGGACACCCAAAATTTAATAAAGGAGAGAGAAACACTACAGGCTGAACTGGTACACTACAGAGAGAACATGGAGAAAGAACATTCAATCCTCAAAACAGAACTAACAAAACTCATACAGGAGATGCACAAACATGACAAGATCATGGAAAAATTAACAACAAAGATACAAACATCTCCATCACATCTGGAAACAACAGCCTGCGCCACCCAGCTCACCCCTGGACCACCATCACCCACCTCCTCAGAACAACCCACTCCTGGGCCCTCTGCACAACCCACACCCAGAACGCCACTTCAGCCTCCTTCTGGCATCTCAAAACCAAAGGAAGGCACCTTACAGGAAACACCCCGCACCACACAGCTGGACGATCATCCACAACAAAGTGACCAACCAGCTGTGTCCCACACAGACACTGAGATCGCCATTCTCATAGACTCCAATGGCAAATTTTTAAACATGGAGAAACTTTTCCCAGGACAAAAAACCTCAAAAATCTGGTGTCCAAGGACACGTGATGTTTACGCATCTCTCCAAAATAATACCCTGGGTGAGCCCAGGTGTATAATAATCCATACGGGCACAAACGACTTGAGGGCGGAACAAGAGAGAGTCGGAGCGATGGTGTGCAGAGCTGCAAAGAGGACTGCTGAGACTTTCCCAAATACTAAAATTATAATATCTACTCTCCTACCACGACGAGACTTTCACCCAGACACAATACAAAGAGTAAACACGGACATTACCAGAGGATGTGCACACATCTCTAACATTCACATTGCCCACCACACCAACATCTCGCTCCATCACCTGTACGACCACGTGCACCTGAATAAACACAGCATCAGTGAATTCGCAAGAACTCTGAAAACTGCAGCACAGGGAATAAACGGAGCCACACACACACCAGGACAGCGACCACATCAGAACCACAGCACACCCATCAGGAGACCACCGACACACCCGTTTTCAACTGGACCTGCACAGCACTCCAGACCAGCACCTCGACGCCGCCCAATCCTTCCAACCCCTCCGAATCACCCAACCAGACCAGGACCAACCGGATCAGCACCTACACCAACGAACCACCAACCACAGAGAACCCCAGCAGCAACCCTGCAACGCCTCACCCACACCTCAGAAACGCAGCGCAGCTACGCTGAGGCCCTCAGAGGACCAGCGCAACAAAACGACATGGGTGAGATCAGTCAATTATTACAGTACATCTGCAATAAACTAAACTAAAGTAAAACACTGGACAGAATAATAACCACTTTGAAAAAATGTAACAAAATGTATATGCACATATATACAGTTATATAAATATCTATATTTAAAGATAAACATAAGTATATACATATGTATAAACACAAAAAAAAAAAAAAAAAAAAATATCTGATATTTTTACAAAGTTTATCTCATTTTAAACACTATACACTGTAATCTGCACAATGTCACTTACCGTTAGTAATTGGAACATCCAAGGCCTGAGCTCCTCAGCCTTCGGATTAAAAAGCGTACACACTGACTTCCACACACACATTAAAAACCTTGACATCATCATCCTACAGGAAACATGGTGCAAGGCCGACATGGTCACTCACTGTCCCCGTGACTACAGAGAAATCATATTACCCTCCCAAAAACTTAGCACAGTGCGCCAAGGCAGAGACTCAGGAGGTCTCATAATCTGGTACAAATCACACCTACACACGCTAATAAACACCATGAAAATTGGAAAATACCACATTTGGCTAAAAATAAACAAAACTATACTATCATCACAGAAGGATCTGTTTCTCTGTGCCATTTATATTCCTCCGTCAGAGTCTCCATACTACTCTGAAGATATGTTCTCAGAGCTGGAGAGAGAGACCTGCCATTTCCAAACCCAGGGAAACGTGCTCGTCTGTGGAGACCTGAACGCCAGAACAGGAACCCAACCTGATATTATAAATGAACAGGGAAACAGATTAATCAGTAACAACCAAATTCATAATACCAATTCGAACCTAAACCACAGAAACAATTATGATCATGTTACTAACAAAAATGGTAAAGACCTCCTGCAACTCTGTCGAAGTTTAGGTCTGTACATCGTCAACGGTAGAACTCGAGGGGACTCATTAGGAAGGTACACGTTCTGCTCACCTCTTGGTAATAGTACAGTAGATTATGCAATAACAGATTTAGACCCTTTCTCTCTCAGTGCATTTACTGTTAAACCTCTAACCCCTCTGTCTGATCACAGCCAAATTACTGTGTTCATCAAAAAGACAGAAACTAACCCCACCACACACACACGGCCCAGTAAGCTGTACAGCATCCCCAGATCCTACAGATGGGCCGAGAACAGCGTAGAAGAGTTCCAGAAAGCAATTAGCAGCACAGAAATCCAAATTAGCTTAGATAACTTTCTGGACACTGCGTACATTCACAGTAAAGAAGGAGTAAATCAGGCAGTTAAAAATATTAATCAGATCTTTAAAAATACAGCAAATAAAGCTCAATTAAAAATTAAATCTAAATCAAAACCTAAATCTACAAAAGATGACAGCTGGTTCGACAAAGACTGTCAAATGTTAAGAACAGAACTCCGTAAAATATCAAACCAAAAACACAGAGACCCAAACAACAGTAACACACGACTTCTTTACTGTGAAACCCTCAAACAATATAAACGTACACTCAGAACCAAAAAAGCTCAGTACACCCAAAAACAACTAACAATTATTGAACAATCAATCAACACACATCAATTCTGGGACAATTGGAACAAATTAAAACATAGAGAACAGGAAGAATTGGCCATTCAGGATGGGGATATCTGGACAACCCATTTCCAATCACTCTTTAAAAATGTAGAATTAGATTCAAATCCTGAACAAAATCAAATTATTAGTAAGTTAGAGGAACTGGAACGGGCTGTTAAAAACCACCAGAATCCTCTAGACTCTCTCATTACTGAGCAGGAACTTAAAGACAACATTAAAAAACTAAAAACAAAGAAATCATCAGGACCTGACGGGATCCTGAATGAAATGATCAAACACAGCAGCTCCAAATTTCACCTGGCGATGTTAAAAGTCTTTAACCTGGTTCTGAGTGTCGGTTCCTTCCCTGAAATCTGGAATCAAGGTCTCATAACACCCATTTACAAAAGTGGAGATAAATTCGACCCTAATAATTACCGGGGCATCTGTGTAAGCAGTAACCTGGGGAAGTTATTCTGTAGTATAATTAACTCACGATTATTACACTTCCTTACCGAACACAACGTCCTGAGTAAAAGTCAGATTGGTTTCCTACCAAATTACCGCACTACCGATCATATTTACACCCTACACACCCTGATCCAAAAATATGTAGTTCAAAATAACTCTAAAATATTTGCATGTTTTATTGATTTTAAAAAAGCTTTTGATTCCATTTGGCATGAAGGATTGTTTTATAAAATGTTAGAGAGCGGTGTAGGGGGTAAAACATATGATCTTATTAAATCCATGTACACAGAAAACCAGTGCGGAATAAGAATCGGCAGTAAGAGAACACATCTCATCTCTCAGGAGCGTGGAGTGAGACAGGGCTGCTGTTTAAGTCCAACTCTATTTAACATCTATATTAATGAATTGGCCTCCATGTTAGAGCACTCGGCCACGCCCGGTCTCACTCTACACGACTCAGAGATTAAACTCCTGCTGTATGCAGATGATCTGGTCCTGCTGTCCCCCAGCGCTCAGGGTCTCCAGCACAAACTGGACCTGCTGCAGCAATACTGTCAGACCTGGGCCCTGACCGTCAACCTCAAAAAGACCAAAATTATGACCTTCCAGAAAAGAGCCAGATCTCAGGGAACCAAACACACATATAAAATAGGACAGCACGAAATTGAGCACACTAAAGATTATACTTACCTCGGACTGAACATCAGTTCCACAGGAAACTTTAATCCGGCAGTAAATGAACTGAGAGAAAAAGCTCGCAGGGCCTTCTACGCCATAAAACGTCAAACATTCGTGGAAATTCCGATTCGAATCTGGCTTAAAATTTTTGAATCAATAATTGAACCGATTGCTCTATATGGCAGTGAAGTTTGGGGTTCGCTTACACACCATCAATTCCATAATTGGGACAAACATCCATTAGAGACCCTGCACACAGAGTTCTGTAAAAGCATCCTAAAGGTGCACAGACACACCACGAACAATGCGTGCAGGGCAGAATTAGGCCGATTTCCACTAATTATAAACATACAGAGAAGAGCAATCAACTTCTGGAACCATCTAAATGAGAGCGACCCCCAAACTTATCATTATAAAGCCCTGAAACACCAAGAGCTGAGCAAACATACCAGTCCCCTCATCCAACTGGTCCTGAGTCACTGCACCCACACACCACTAACACACACAGATACACCACTAACACACACAGATACACCACTAACACACACAGATACACCACTAACACACACAGACACTGTAATAACACACGCTGACACACCACTAACACACACTAACACAATAAAGACTCAGGAACAGGAGAAATCTGTAAACCCAATTAGAATAAATCAAATTACAAAAAAACTCAGAATTAAATATCTGAATTATTGGGAAACTGAAACTAAAACTCAAAGTAAAATGCTGTGTTATTTGGCCCTAAACAGACACTACAGTGCAGCAGATTATCTGAGCACAGTATCCGACCCTAAATTAAGAAACACCCTGACGAGGTACAGACTGAGCGCACACGACCTGGCCGTGGAGACGGGGCGACACACCCGGTCCTGGCTGCCCCGGGAGGAGAGGTTGTGCCAGCACTGCACTCTCAGTACAGTAGAGACGGAGCTGCACTTCCTCACCCGGTGTACCAAGTACCACCACGTCCGCTCCCAATTCTTCCCTAAATTTAACAACATCATCCCCAACTTCACCTCCCTCCCAGACCCCGACAAACTGCCCCACCTACTGGGGGAGCACAGAGAGAGCTGCACACTAGCAGCACTCTATACACACACCTGCCACCAGGTGAGGGACAGTGGGTGACCATGTCTCATACACACACACACACACACACGCACAAACTGATTGTTTTTACTACCTCATTATTGTAAATATTATACTTTTTATTGTTATTATTTTGCACTGTTTTTATTAATATTTTATTCTATTCTATATTTTTTGCACATGTAGCTGTTCTGTTTATTTTTGTTCTTTCTTATTTTTATTGTTTATATTTCCCTGTAACTTGCTTTGGCAATACGAATGTCATTATTTGTCATGCCAATAAAGCTTCTTTTGAGTTTGAGTTTGAGACTGCAGAGGGTCTGGGATGAATACACATGTAGAGCAACTCTGGATGCACTAAACTTCTTCGTAAGCAAACAAAAGGTCAGATTTACGTGGGGTGTGAAGAGCCATCTGGCTGGTCTGATTGCTACAAAAGCTTAAAGGAATATCTCAGTTTAAAAACTCTTACTTATACTTTCCTGATGTCCTCATCCTTGGCCCTTGTAACAATGCAGCTGTAAAACCTTAGGATAACACAGAAGATGCTAGAGCCTAGGTGTGACCTGTGTGTCTGACGGGAGGTAATTAAGTGTGTGCAAGTTGTAAATGTTGGGGAAGAAAGGTTTTTAGAAGTCATTTGAAAATGAGCCCATCCTGGCAGGGATGACGAGGTGAAGAGAACAATATAAAAAGAAATTAATAATGATTGAGGAAATATTCCTTTTTATCAGAGTTCCACTACAACACACAAGAATTAATCTTTATTTTTCTTCCCTTTTCATGTTGAATTTCATGAATGAATACATGTATGCAGTGTGGTTCTTAATTTCTCAATTCATGCTCTGATATATGTTGATAATTATAGATGAGATCATAAGAAAATGGACTGTTATAATTATTAAAATAATTAAAATAAGTAACAAATAAATAATTTAGATCCAAAACCTTTCAAACAATTTTTATTTATAACTTTAAAATGAAAACAGTTCTAGAAACGAGGGGTGGATGTTCAGTAGATGTTCTGAACCAGAGTGAGTCAATCAACACTTCATGTGCAGCAACATCTGATCAACTATGAAAGATTTGATCCTGAAGACCTGGACCAAACTGGTGGACATTTAGACCTTGCTCTCTCACAAACATGAACATTTCACTCCAGTATCTACAGTGTATGTGTGTGTGTGTGTGTGTGTGTGTGTGTGTGTGTGTGTGTGTGTGTGTGTGTGTGTGTGTGTGTGTGTGTGTGTGTGTGTGTGTGTGTGTGTGTTATAATCTCACCACAGTATCTCCAGTGTACAGTGTGGATTCTTCAGTGCAGCAGAGAGCAGCTTCACTCCTGAATCCTGCAGCTTATTGTGACCCAGGTTCAGATGTCTCAGATTGGAGGAGTTTGAACTGAGAACTGAAAACAGAGCTGCACAACTTTCATCTGTTAGATCACAACGAAACAACCTGAGAAAGGAAAGATGAAACATCAGATTATTCACACACACATACACACACACACACTGTAAACTGAAGTGAAATGTGTGTGTGTGTGTGTGTGTGTGTTATAATCTCACTTCAGTATCTCCAGTTTACAGTGTGTGTGTGTTATAATCTCACTTCAGTATCTCCAGTTTACAGTGTGTGTGTGTGTGTGATATAATCTCACTTCAGTATCTCCAGTTTACAGTGTGTGTGTGTGTGTGTGTGTGTGTGTGTTATAATCTCACTTCAGTATCTCCAGTTTACAGTGTGTGTGTGTGTGTGTGTGTGTGTTATAATCTCACTTCAGTATCTCCAGTGTACATTGTGTGTGTGTGTGTGTGTGTGTGTGTGTTATCTCACTTCAGTATCTCCAGTGTACATTGTGTGTGTGTGTGTGTGTGTGTGTGTGTGTGTGTGTGTTATCTCACTTCAGTATCTCCAGTGTACAGTGTGGATTCTTCAGTGCAGCAGAGAGCAGCTTCACTCCTGAATCCTGCAGCTTATTGCTACTCAGGTTCAGATTTCTCAGATTTGAGGAGTTTGAACTGAGAACTGAGGACAGAGCTGCACAACTTTCACCTGTTAGATTACAAAAATTCAACCTGAGAAAGAAAAGATGAAACATCAGATTTTTTGAATCATGGTGTGTGAGGTTATAATTGTTAACTGTGAGTGTGTGTGTGTGTGTGTTATTATCTCACCTCAGTATCTCCAGTGTTTTAATCTAAATTGTCATTAAGAACTAAATTTGGTTTATCGTCTCAGTTCAAAAGTGGAGGAGAATAGAATGACGGGGAGTGGATTCTATTTAGATTCTTTTTAGACTCTATTTAGATTTTATTTTGAGGAATGTAGAGAATATGAAATAGAAACTTTGCTACAAATGATCTTACAGTAAAACATCCTCTTTAATAAAGCCTGATAACAAGTATTAAACAGAGTAACAATCAGCTTACACGTGTCGCCTCAACTGTACAGTTTTAACAACAGATCATCTGTGAATCATGGAAATATTTTTTCCAGTATTAACATTGCTGTTTGTGTGAAAGATCATCTGTAGATGAAGATTTAAAGCTGTGTGGACATTAGAATGCTTGGGAAAATCTGTGGGTTATTGTGACTCAGTTAGCTTAGCTAATGCTAACATGCATCAGAGATACTGGTTTCCTTCTGTTTGATTCAAACAGCTGAGCAATATGCACATAGAACATGAGCTTACGCCACCCGCCACTAGGTAACCCAGCGAGCGTTCAGTTCACCTGGTTATCTTGCCGTACAAGCAAGTGTAGCGAAAAAGCCAAAAGTCAGTGAAGAAGAAGATTAAGTGAAGTTAATTTTTTTTAAGTAGCAATTAAGTTTAGCAATTAAGTGTAGCATAGTGTGTAAGTTAAATTTAGCAATATATTGTAGCATTAAGTGTGTAGCGAGTAAGTTAAGTGATAGAGCATGAAATGAAACACTCCCCCAACTTCCTCCGGCAATCTCCACCTCCACCTCAGATAATCAGCAGCTTTAGCAGAGCTTATGTTGCGTCACTACATTTATAATAATGGTAAAAAGCTGCTGCTGTGATATTAATGAAGAAAATACTTACTCAGCTCTTCTGGATTCTTTCACCACTGGCAGCAGCCTAAGGAGACCTTCATCTGATCTCTTATATTTACTCAAATCAAACTTCTCCAGATCTTTTTCTGAGTTCAGCAACACAAACACCAGTGCTGACCACTGAGCAGGAGAGAGACTGATTTCACTGAGACAACCAGAGTATGAATATTCATAACTGTTCAGGTAAGTTTGGACTTCCTGCACTAGAGAATGATCATTCAGTTCATTCAGACAGTGGAACAGATTGATGGATTTCTCTGGTGAGGGATTCTCCCTGATCTTCTCTTTGATGTATTTCACAGTTTCTTGTTTACTGTAAGATCTACTTCCTGTCTGTGTCAGCAGGTCTCGTAAGAGAGTCTGATTGGACTCCAGTGAGAGACCCAGAAGGAAGCGAAGGAAAAGGTCCAGGTGTCCATTCTCACTTTGTAAGGCCTTGTCCACTGCACTCTTGAGGAAATCAGACATGCTGGACTTGGTGAACAGATCAGACAGATCAGTGGTTTGTTGTTCTGTTGGATTTTTGCTAATGAAGCAGATAAATGCAAATAAAGCAGCCAGAAACTCCTGGACGCTCAGATGAACAAAGCTGAAGACCTTCCCCAGGTCTAACCCAAACTCCTCCTCTCTGAAGATCTGGGTGCACAGTCCTGAGTACACTGACACTTCTCTGACGTCAATACCACACTCTCTCAGGTCTTCTTCATAGAAGATCAGGTTTCCTTTCTCCAGCTGTTGGAAAGCCAGTTTTCCCAGTGCCAGTATCGTCTCTCTGGTCTGATGAGGGTCAGGGTCACATTTCCCATGATACTTTTGTTCCTTGTGTTTGATCTGAAAGATCAGGAAGTGGGTGAACATTTGAGTCAGAGTTTTGGGGATCTTTCCACTCTCTGCTTCACCCAGCATTCTCTCTAGAACAGAGGCTGAAATCCAGCAGAACACTGGAATGTGACACATGATGTAGAGGCATCTTGATGACTTCATGTGATTGATGATTTTACTGGCCAGGTCCTCATCACTGATCCTCTTCCTGAAGTACTCCTCTTTCTGAGGATCACTGAACCCTCGTACCTCTGTTACCTGGGCTACACACTCAGGAGGGATCTGATTGGCTGCAGCTGGTCGAGAGGTGATCCAGAGGAGAGCAGATGGAAGCAGGTTCCTCTTGATGAGGTTTGTCAGCAGCACATCCACTGAGGCTGATTCTGTTACATCCCACACAGTCTCATTGTTCTGGAAGTTTAGAGGAAGTCGACACTCATCCAGACCATCAAAGATGAAAATGATCTTGTTGGTGCTGCAGTTTATTGATTTTATTTCTTTTAATTCTGGAAAAAAATTATGAAGAAGCTCCATCAGACTGAGATTTTTCTCATTCATCAGATTCAGCTCTCTAAAGGGAAGTGGGAACATTAGGAGAATGTCCTGATTGGCTTTTCCTTTAGCCCAGTCCAGAATGAACTTCTGCACAGAGACGGTTTTTCCAATTCCAGCAACACCTTTAGTCAGCACAGTTCTGATGGACGTGTCTTTAAAGAGGTCAATACATTTGATGGGTTTCTCCTGTGTTGTTGGTCTCCTGGATGTAGTTTGAATCTGTCTCACCTCATGTTCATTATTGACATCTCCACTCAAACCCTCTGTGATGTAAAGCTCAGTGTAGATCTGATCCAGGACAACTGATGATCCATGCTGTGAGATTCCTTCATTAATTCTTTTATATTTCTCTATCAGTTTGGTTTTGAGGTTCTTCTGATAAACAGAGAGCAGCTCTAATAAACAGAAGAACATGAAGAGAATCAAATCTAATGATGTTTAATCAAATCTGTCTGATTATCTTTTTTCATTAGTTCTCATTATTATTATTAAACATATAAAAACTGAACTGATCTGTAATTAAATCTGGACCAGTTTTGTTGTTCCCAAATGAAAGTGATGGAATAAAACCAGCAGCTCTTACTGATCTGTAGTGTGTTGGCTAAATCAGTCTGGTTCATCTCATTCAGGACATGTAGTGTGATCTTCAGCACCTCGTCTCTGAAACTACACTGATACTCCTTTACCTTCACCTCGGGGCATTCAGGGTAATCTGAACTCAATATCTTCTTATATTTATTCAGCTCATTCTTCAACAGAGTGAAGACTTTATGCTCCAGCTCCTGATTAACAAAACACAATAATAAAACATCTAGAAGAAACACAGGTACATTCAGCTCCAGAATTATCGTCACCTTTTGTAACAGTGAGTAAAATGATCATGATAAAATCTCTGTAAATCTTCCAGGTTCCCCCTTTCATTAGCGCACTTCGTAACATTACATCTACATTGATAATCAGATGCAATTCTCAGACAGAGCTGTTTACAGCAACTGTTTAACACATCAACCACTATGCTATTATCAAGCTAAGCAGAGAGATCTACACTCCCAGTAGTAACAGTACAGATACTCTAAGTAAGCCCACTTAAAAAAAACATACAGATAGGTAAAAATAATAACCGAGACCTGGATGGTAAATTGCCAAAAACATAAATCCATGAACACTAGCTTAACCTATTTACATTCAAAGCCCTTAGGCAGCTCCCAGTGGGTGTGGCATAAATGCACCAAATATTTATACAAATATGGAATTGTAGTGTTATTGTTACATTACATCTTTCAAAGTGTCAAAACAAAAGCTAACCCTAACCCAAACATGTCCTGAATAACTGAGTAAAATATTTTACAACTTTTTTTCCAGCTATTTTTTTTAATCATATTTTACCACCAAGGGGTGGCAATAATTTTGAAGGTATGTGACTGTTCTATGAAAGAGGGAACAGAGTTACTATTTATTACAACAGATAAACAGGTAATCATCTCTTATTAACCATCACACAGTTACAGGTATATACATGGACATTTCTGCAATATAAAGAAGCACAAATTCCACACAAACACTCAGATACACACCTCGAAAATTGAGTCCAACTTTTTTCTGTTACTTTCTGGTTTCTTTAATTTCTCTTGGTCTCTGTGAACAACCGAATCATCAGTTTTAATGTAAATAATAAAACATTTTTACATCTGCACAGCAAACAGCAATAAACATCCAGCAGCTGTTTAACATCATCACAACAATGCAGTAACTCTCAACTTTCAGCAACAAATCAAGTTAATGAATTTAATCAGATTTAATCACATTAGAATATAAAATATAATTCTGACCTCAGATCAGTAGAAGAATCACCTTCTCTGAATGTTGTGGGAGGGTCCAGTGACTGATCACTCTTCATGGACACACAGCTGGGTTCAGGTGAGTCTGATGTTTTTCTCTTCACTGATCTAAAACACAGAAGAACAAACACTGGATTTTAATATGTGATTAATAAACATGTACAAAATGTTGAATGTTATTACAAATGGTATTAAACTTGCATGGTAATAAAATGTTAAAAATAATAAAATAAAAATAAAAATATTAAGAAACACCTGATTTACCATTTTAAACTCACAATCTCAATTTTTAAGTCTTTACATTTTATTTAATATATAAATACACTATATTGCCAAAAGTATTTGCTTGTCTGTGTTACACTCATATGAACCTGAGTGATTCCCATTCTTAATCCACAGGGTTTACTATGATGTCGCCACCATTTGCTATAACAGCTTCAACTCTTCTGGGAAGGCTTTCCACAAGGTTTAGGAGTGTGTTTATGGGAATTTTTGGCCATTCTTCCAGAAGTGCATGTGTGAGGTCAGACACTGATGTTGGATGAGAAAGCCTGGCTCACAGTCTCCGCTCTAATTCATCCCAAAGGTGTTCTATCGGGTTGAGGTCAGGACTCTGTGCAGGCCAGTCAAGTTCTTCCACACTAAACTGGCTCATTCACGTCTTTATGGAGCTTGTGCTTTGTGTACTGGTGCGCAGTCATGTTGGAATAGGAAGGGACCGTCCTGCATTAAGAGTTCCTTTCACTGGAACTAAGGGAGTTTTCAGCCAAACTCCTGAAAAACACCCCACACCATAATCCCCCCTCCACCACACTTTACACTCGGCACAATACAGTCAGACGAGTACCGTTCTCCTGTTTTATACACCTGTGATTGGAACACAATGATTTGTATGGGTCAGTGAATACTTTTGGCAATATAGTGTGTATAGTAGGGCTGGCTCAATACCACTTTTTTATGTCCAATACTGTTACTGCATATTGAGTATCTGCCGATACCAATCCGATACCGTCATTTTCCCTCTCGAACAACTAAGCAGTAATAACACACATCTTAATGCACCATGGGTAAATTAGCTCTCTAAATAATGACGCTCAGACTGTGAAACAAATACTCTAAAGGTAAAAATACAGAAGCTACATCATCAAACTTATAACTGCTGTTTTTATTTTCACTTTTACACAGAACATTTAGCACCATTTTTGGCTTGTTTAACAAAAGTGTGTACAATTGGAAGATGTGGATGTCAATCAAAATTCTATCACATTTTTAGTTTATTAAAAACCAAAGTGCGCTTATTAAAAAAAAACCCTGCTGGATTTTTGAGAGGGAAACTGGAAGCGGTGCAGTTTGTTTTATTTCAGAACACTAATGGATTAGTCGTTGAGGATGTCAGAGAATCTCCAAGCCGGGACAAGACGATTTATACTGTGATTTTTATTGTGTTTAAACAGTGTGATTAGATGTGGCAGTAGTAGATGATTTTTTATTGATGACTTCATGTGATTGATGATTTTACTGGCCAGGTCCTCATCACTGATCCTCTTCCTGAAGTACTCCTCTTTCTGAGGATCACTGAACCCTCGTACCTCTGTTACCTGGGCTACACACTCAGGAGGGATCTGATTGGCTGCAGCTGGTCGAGAGGTGATCCAGAGGAGAGCAGAGGGAAGCAGGTTCCCCTTGATGAGGTTTGTCAGCAGCACATCCACTGAGGCTGATTCTGTTACATCCCACACAGTCTCATTGTTCTGGAAGTTTAGAGGAAGTCGACACTCATCCAGACCATCAAAGATGAAAATGATCTTGTTTGTGCTGCAGTTTATTGATTTTATTTCTTTTAATTCTGGAAAAAAATAATGAAGAAGCTCCATCAGACTGAGATTTTTCTCATTCATCAGATTCAGCTCTCTAAAGGGAAGTGGGAACATGAGGAGAATGTCCTGATTGGCTTTTCCTTTAGCCCAGTCCAGAATGAACTTCTGCACAGAGACGGTTTTTCCAATTCCAGCAACACCTTTAGTCAGCACAGTTCTGATGGACGTGTCTTTAAAGAGGTCAATACATTTGATGGGTTTCTCCTGTGTTGTTGGTCTCCTGGATGTAGTTTGAATCTGTCTCACCTCATGTTCATTATTGACATCTCCACTCAAACCCTCTGTGATGTAAAGCTCAGTGTAGATCTGATCCAGGACAACTGATGATCCATGCTGTGATATTCCTTCATTAATTCTTTTACATTTCTCTATCAGTTTGGTTTAATAAAAATTAGACATGTTATTGTATATTAGGTGTTATTTACACTAGGTGTTACTTACACCTAAATAACACATAATGTAAGTGTTATTTACATTAGGTGTTACATTAGGTGGTACTTACATTAGGTGTTATTTACATTAAGCAACAGTATTGGATCGGACTAAACGTTTTTTTACTTCCAATATCCGATCCAGTGATTTTGGCCAATATCGGACCGATACAGAATATAGGATCAGTGCCAGCCCTAGTATGTAATATATAGTTATAGATAAATATGATGGCAAAGCATTAAATATCCTGATATGTAAGTATATTCATTTATATCTTTTCTAAAACCATATTTTATGTGGGTGAAACCTCCTCCCGGAGTGAATCACTGCATACATTTGCCGTGCTAACAAGCGAAGAAACAAGCAGGCCTTGAAATACTGCCACAGGTAAACCAATGAACTCAAATGACATCTGAAGCTTCTAAAGCCAAGACAACGTGAATTATAAGTGAAATGATCTGTAGAACTAAAACTGTAGTTTGCTCAAAAGGAATCTGTGAAAGAGATAAATATGAGTTTTATGTCTAGTTCACACACTATACGATTTATGCCCCGATTTTCGCTCGTTGACAGATGCACTAGTTCGAAGGCAAACCAGCGTTCATTTGGGGCTCAAAAATACATACAGAGTATATTGTATATAGTTCTGGTGAGAGAGAGACAGATAATGCAACGTTCAATTATTAACACATTTCTAATTTAACATAAAATATATTTACTTCTTTTTGATTTCTTTAATTTCTCTTGGTTTTTGTGAACAAGCGAAGCATCGAGTTTAAAGTGAACAATAATACATTTTTACATCTGCAAAGCAACCAGGAATAAACATCCAGCAGTTGTTTAACATCATCATACTGTAACAACACAACAATGCAGTACAATCAGAAACTCTCATCTTTCATTCAAATCTTTGGATTTTTAGATTTAATTTTAAATGTGGCTGGTAAACAATTAACCAATCAGTGAGTAAAATACAGGTAAGATTCTCTCAGTGAGTAAAATACAGGTAAGATTCAGTGAGTAAAATACAGGTAAGATTCTCTCAGTGAGTAAAATACAGGTAAGATTCTCTCAGTGAGTAAAATACAGGTAAGATTCAGTGAGTAAAATATAGGTAAGATTCAGTGAGTAAAATACAGGTAAGATTCTCTCAGAGAGTAAAATAGTGTTACATACCAGCAGGATCGATCCTAAATCACTTCAGATACACAACATACTGACTACATAGTGACTACATAGTGAATAGAGGAGATTATTATTGTACCCTACATAGTGTACAGGAGTGGGAGGTAAGAAACTATTCAGACTGACGGTTGAAAACTTATTTATGGAGTTTAGTGAAGCTTTTATTTACTTTTCTGGAGCTTTTATACCAAATTACTTTAATCAGTCAGTAACAGAAACACTCAGAGTGAAGACTTTTAATGAATCCTCAACATTATATTTATACACTATTTATATACACTATTTATACTGAGAAATAAAGATAAGATAAGATAAGATAGAATAAGATAAGATAAGATAGCCTTTAAGATAGCGTCATTGTAGTTATACAACGAGATTTGGTTTGGTAGCTCTCAGTGAGATCAGCAGCAATAATAAAATAAACACAGGATAAAAAAAATTAAATATATTAGAAGAAATGTACAATATATATATATATATATATATATATATATATATATATATGTCATATAAAAACCGGCTAAATTCACTCACCTTTTCTTTTCTTCCTCAGAGAGATTCATGTCAGAGCTCATTTCTCTTCCTACAGCAGCTCAACAAAATAGTTTTTTTATGAAGTCTATATTTATAACATTCACTTATTACAGCTTTAAATTCAGTTTCTCACTGTGATTTTCTCCTGAACAACTTTATATTCCTCTCTTCACTAAACAGCGCTGATACTTTCTCTTTCACTCAGAGCAGGTTGTTCTTGTTTATCCAGCAAAGGGGAGAGGAGCTACAGTAGAGGTACACACACACACACCCATACACATACCTGTACACACCTGTACACATACCTGTAAACACACTCGTACACATACCTGTACACACCTGTACACATACCTGTAAACACACCCGTACACATACCTGTACAGTTGTGTTAACATTTCATTGACTACAAATGCGTTAGAACACGTTCATCTCAAAGACGAGTTCGTTCAGAATCAGCTACTTATCACAGATCGACTGACTTGAACTTCTCATACGTTTCCGGAGCCTCAATGCATTTGCCCACAGAAGCTGAGCGTCTCTTCACTTCAATGGGGCTGTATGGGAGGTTTTTTTTTCATTGCTTCGATACTCGCCGGTCATTGGATAAACGATTTTGTCCCGCCCCCAGACGCTGAACGTCTCTGGGGGTGAATGGAGCTGTGGGCGGGTCTGGACGCTGAGCTTCTGCAAGATGATTGGAGGATCAGTTGAAAGGCTGAATCCCGTTTTGATTGACAGCTATCACTGGGAGCTTCAGTCCCATCGCCGATTTTGCGAGTGAAGTCGAAAGACAAACTGCAACCCATTTCAGGCCATTTTCTTTAAAAGGAACAGAGGGCACAATTTATATATAAATAAATTGACAAATTTTATGATGTAAGCCGACAATGAGCTTCCCCTCTTTGAAGAACCAGCAGCCGCCACTGCTGTACACATACCTGTACACACCTGTACACATACCTGTAAACACACCCGTACACATACCTGTACACACACACACTAACACACAGATACTACACACACACACACACACACAGATACTATATACACTATACTACACACACTAACACATATACTATACACACTTTACTACACACACTCTCAATTCATTTATTTTGATAAAAAAAACACCCGACCAGCTAATAGCAGCGCTGAGATTTTTTAGTCACAGTCTGAAGCGTTGTGTAACTACAATCTAATGACTTTTCCCTCTTTAACATAATGAGGTTGTCACGCGATAAACATGAACCAGACGCACGCGGAAATACCACAGAGTAAGTTTATTAACAAAAGGGTAATCCAAAAAACGAATTAGAAATAACAGGCAGAGTTCAAAACCAGAATATCCAAAAACAGGCAACAAACCAGAGAGCACAGGCAAATACGGAGG
This sequence comes from Trichomycterus rosablanca, assembly GCF_030014385.1. NCBI lineage: Eukaryota > Metazoa > Chordata > Actinopteri > Siluriformes > Trichomycteridae > Trichomycterus > Trichomycterus rosablanca. Next base: position 55,425,758 of record NC_085990.1, on the reverse strand, counting down.
TCGGAAGACAAAAGAGGTCATACACGATAAAGACAAATGTATAGTAATTCAAAACGCTCGGTACGCACGCAAAACAACGGCAATACTTCGCAATGTGTCAAACAATTCACGGAGTTTAAATAAGATTCTGTGAATCGGTTACAGGTGTTGCGAATCAAAACACTGGTGACGCGGAACGAGAGAGTCGATCGGGATTGGCTGAAGGAGGGCAGGTGACCACCGCGTGAGAGTCCGAGGAACCATGGGGAATGTAGTCATGTAGATGTGACATTACCCCTCTCCAAGGAGTGTGGGACAGCTGAGGAACGAGGGCGACCATGACGACCACTGCCCCCAATACCGGACGCAGGTCCTGTTGTTCTCCTAGGACCATCACGACGCTGAACAGACGATCGTCCATTAGGTGGGTTAGCTTGTCATCTGGGACGTCCACGGGGTCTGGGAGCAGGTCTCTCAGGGTATCGCCGATGGAATTCCTCGATTAACTCAGGATCCAGAACATCGCTAGAAGACACCCAGCACTGTTCCTCCAGCCCATACCCCTGCCAGTCCACGAGGTACGGAAGCACACCCCTTCTGCGTCTCGAAATTATCAGCCGACGGACAGCATAGACTGGAGTACCCTCAATGTTGACCGGAGGTGGAGGTTCTGCATCCGGCGTGGCATCATCCAAAGGACCTGGAACAACCGGTTTTAGCAAGGAAACATGGAAAGCATTAGAGACACAATACTGACAGGGTAGTTCTAGTCTATACGTCACTTCATTGATTCTTTTTATAACTTTGAATGGCCCAATGTATTTAGGTAGTAATTTTCTACTTTCCTCAGATGTTCGGAAATCCTTAGTAGATAGCCAGACACGGTCCCCTGGGAGATATGTGGGAGTCTCTCCTCTACGTCTGTTGGCTTGACGCTTATAACGTTGCAGAATGTTCTCAATTTGGTGGGTCTGTTCCCAGATCTGTTCGCTTCTTTGCATCCAGTCATCAACGGATGGCACGTCAGATGGTAAAGCAGACCAAGGCATTAGAGGAGGTTGAAAACCTAACATGCACTGAAACGGTGTCACACCAGTGGTAGAGTTCACTAAGGAATTCTGAGCTATTTCAGCCCATGGTAAAAATTGTGACCAATCTGATGGGTTTTCATAACAGTAAAGTCTTAAAAACTTTCCCAGTTCTTGGTTAGTACGCTCACATTGTCCATTAGACTGAGGATGATAACCAGAAAAAAGACTAACGGTAACACCCAACCGTTCGAAAAATGCTGCCCATACTTTTTCCAAAGTAAATTGTGGGCCTCTATCTGAGACTATATCTTCCGGAATACCAAAAATACGGAACACAAAGTGAAAGAGACACTCAGCAGTTTGAAATGCAGTAGGTAGACTATGAAACGGAACAAAGTGGACTCCTCGCGAAAACCTATCAACAATGGTTAAAACCACGGTGTTCTCCTTAGATGGAGGTAAGTCAGTAACAAAGTCAACAGCCAAGTGGGACCAGGGACGGGATGGTACAGATAATGGTAACAATTTACCTGCAGGGAGTGTTTTTTGGTATTTTGCATTGTGCACAAGTGGTGCAAGAGGCTACAAAGCGGTGAATGTCCAATGACATGTTCTCCCACCAATATTTCCCCTTTAGTAATTGGTGCGTGTGAGTCTCCCCTGGATGGCCAGATGTTAACGAGGAATGAGCCCATTTTAAAAGTTTCTCTCGGCAGTTGACAGGTACAAAGGTTTTGTCTACCGGACATTGTTCAGGAACTCTTGTGGAGGAAAGTTCTCTTTGAATCTGCTCATCAACCTCCCATCTAATGGGTGCTAGGACTACTGAAGCTGGCAGGATGTTCAGAACCTTTGAACTGGAGTGTGGATCTGGGTACCTACGAGACAATGCATCAGCTTTGGTATTACGTGTTCCTGGGCGATAGGTGATCGAAAAATTGAAGCGTGAAAAGAACAGAGACCAGCGAGCTTGACGAAGTCTTTTGGCTGAACGCAAGTATTCCAGGTTTTTGTGGTCTGTTAGCACCACAAAGGAGTGTGAAGCTCCCTCTAGCCAGTGACGCCACTCCTCAAGGGCTAATTTTATGGCTAGGAGCTCTCTATCCCTAATGGCATAATTTCTCTCAGCTGGTGTCAATTTATGGGAATAGAAGGCAACTGGATGCAATTTGTTCTTCTCTCCCAAACGCTGAGAAAGGACAGCACCCACACCTACTTCAGAGGCATCTACCTCTATGATAAAGGGTTGTGTGGGGTCAGGATGTTTAAGAATGGGGGCAGAAGTGAACACACTTTTCAAGGTTACAAATGCCTTTTGTGCCTGCAGGTTCCAATTAAGTCTTTTAGCATTGCCCTTCAATAAACTCGACAAGGGGGCAGCAATTGTGCTGTAATTGTGAATAAACCTGTGATAGAAGTTAGCGAACCCCAGAAACCTTTGAAGCTCCTTTACCGAGCAGGGATTGGGCCATGTAGTAACGGCCTCAATCTTATGATCGTCCATAACCACTCCCTCAGGACCGATAACATAGCCTAGGAAGGAGACAGATGACAGGTGAAATTCACATTTTTCCATCTTGATATACAAATTGTTCTCAAGTAAACGTATTAAAACTGAACGAACATGCTGAACATGAGTCTCTAGATTAGGGGAATAGATAAGTATATCATCAATATATACAATTACATAACGTCCAAGCATTTCTCTTAACACATCGTTAATAAACGACTGGAATACGGATGGGGCATTGCGTAACCCAAAAGGCATCACTAAGTACTTGTAGTGCCCCCTAGTGGTGATGAAGGCCGTCTTCCACTCATCCCCCTCTTTAATTCTCACTAGGTTGTAGGCACTTCTAAGATCTAACTTAGAAAAAATAGATGCCCCACGAAGTTGTTCTAGGGCAGCAGGCACAAGCGGGAGAGGATAAGGAAACGGTTTAGTTATCTGAGTCAAGGCACGGTAGTCAATACAGGGTCGAAGACCCCCGCCCTTCTTTTTAACGAAGAAAAACCCCGCAGCAACAGGAGACTTAGAAGGTCTAATAAACCCCTGGTCTAACGCTTCTTGTATGTATTTCTCCATGGAACTCTCCTCTGCTTGGGTTAAGGGATATACTCTGGCCTTAGGAAGTGTGCCCTCTATCAATTCAATCGAACAGTCATACTCTCTGTGGGGTGGAAGCACAGTTGCTCTTTTCTTACTAAATACTTCCATGAGGTCGTGATACACCGAAGGAAGAACAGCGAGTACCTCACTTTTGTGACTCTCAATCGTAGTAGGGGAAACGGCAATCCTGGGAAACAGAAGACAGTGTTCCATACAATAATGAGACCAAGAAACTATTTCCCTATCTGCCCATGAAATACAAGGGTCATGCATACGAAGCCATGGCAAGCCTAATATAACATCATAGTCAGAGAGGTCCAGAACAAAAAACCTTATTTCTTCAGAATGAAGAGCACTTGTTGACATCAGTACCGGCTTGGTGAGGCGGGAAACAACACCTTTTCCAACCGGATCCCCATCCACTGCAGACAGTTTCAATGGAGAATTTAAAAGTTCCACTTGTAGATTAAGCTGTTCCACCAGTCTGGAATGAATAAAATTCCCTTCTGCTCCAGAATCTACCAGTGCTGGAAAGTCGGACATAGAACCAGTGCAAGTAAATGTTACAGGCAAAAAAAAAGATTTTGAAACCAAACCCAAAGCTGGTACACTCACCACATTATCGTGTGGAATGGTTTTCATGCGCTTTCCGGGGGTCTGCGCCTGGGGTTTGTGTGGGCGAACCCGACACTCTCGCAGAACATGGCCTGCTGTACCACAGTAAAGGCACAAACCACTGTGGAGACGTCGAATACGTTCATCTGGAGTAAGATGGGAAGCATCACACTGCATGGGTTCTGTAGACTCAGACTCCACATCATTCCTTGAACTGTGAGTAGGCCCAGATTGACGAGAACGTCGTTCTGAGTACACTATTGGAGCAGGAGTTTGGGAATTATACGAGACTCGGTGGCTCTTTAACTGATCCAGCCTAATGGACAAGTTAATTAATGCGTCCAGAGAGAGACCATCATCCTTACAAGCTAATTCTGACAGAATATCAGAATTGAGTCCATTTCTATAAGTAACAATGAGGGCTGGCTCATTCCAGCCACTACCAGCCGCCAACGTGCGGAATTCTAACGCATAGTCCGCAACTGAGCGACGATTCTGGCGTAAACGTGACAGAAGTTCCCCTTGTGAGCAACCCTCGTGAGGGTGATCAAAAACAGTTTTTATTTCTTCCACAAATGATGTATAACTGCCAGTTTGTACTCGGTCCCAGACAGTGGTAGCCCAAGTTAAAGCTTTACCAGTTAAACGTGAAGTGACTAACGAGATGCGTTGGTTATCGGTGCTAGGTGGAGAATTGGCTAAATAAATGGAGCACTGCAACAAGAATCCACGACAAAGATTAGGTGTGCCATCAAACATTTCGGGCAAGCTAACGGGAAAAACGTTACTTGTGTTAGCAACTGGCAAAGTTACAGCAGCCTCAGGACCTAAAGAAAGTTGCTGGAGCTGGCTAGAGATTTCTCTCATGCCCTCGGTCATTAGAGTAAGTTGTTCTTGCTGCTTACCCTGTTGCTGGGTGAGGGTGCTGACCGACTGCGTTATTGAGTCCAGAAGTTGGTGGTGTTGTCCCAGCATTTGTCCCTGGCTACTAATAGCAGTTTGTAGGTTGGTACTTTCCGCCGTCTGCATGGTGGCGAAGTATTATGTCACGCGATAAACACGAACCAGACGCACGCGGAAATACCACAGAGTAAGTTTATTAACAAAAGGGTAATCCAAAAAACGAAGTAGAAACAACAGGCAGAGTTCAAAACCAGAATATCCAAAAACAGGCAACAAACCAGAGAGCACAGGCAAATACGGAGGTCGGAAGACAAAACAGGTCATACACGATAAAGACAAATGTATAGTAATTCAAAATGCTCGGTACGCACGCAAAAGAACGGCAATACTTTGCAACGTGTCAAACAATTCACGGAGTTTAAATAAGATTCGGTGAATCGGTTACAGGTGTTGCCAATCAAAACACTGGTGACGCGGAACGAGAGAGTCGATCGGGATTGGCTGAAGGAGGGCAGGTGACCACCGCGTAAGAGTCCGAGGAACCATGGGGAATGTAGTCATGTAGATGTGACAGAGGTAAATAACTCTCAACATGTAATCGCACAGCTATTGTAAATGTGATGTCAGCAGATCATGTGGCACAATTTTGAAGAAGTAAAAAAAGAAAGCAATAAGCGGTTGCCACTACTAATACTCTAGTAGGTAGTGTTTACATCATGTTTACAGGCAGTGGTTTAGTAATTGAAAGGTCCCTGGTTTAAGCACCAACACTGTCAGGTTGTGTCAATTGGCTCCTTGAGCAAGGACCTTAACATGGACACTGGAAGAAATCGAACCCAGGCCCTTCCTGCTGTGAGGCAACAGCGTTACCCGCTGTCCCACCCTACGAATACGCCAACATAGAACATATTTTTTCTATTTCTCTCATTATGAACCCACAAAAATGTGGATAAACAGTCAGATTATCTGACTTGGACAGTTTTACACCCGATACTGACTCAGTTAGTGCACTAACCTACTGACATGAAGAAAAGCTTGGTTTAAAGAAACTCCAGTGACCCACACAAACATCAGCACCACTGACCAGTTTTAAAATGAACTGGAACATCAATCGAGGTATTCTTGACTAAAATCAGTGCCCAGCCATACAAATGCTCTTTTGACTGAGTGTGCACAAATTCCCACAGACATACTTCAGAGGCTTGTGAGAAGCTTCTCATAAAAGTGTCTGTTCTAGCTGAAAACATCACATAGAGGTCACTCTGTTTTATTACCATTAGTGTTAGTAATGGGACGTCCGAGAAGCTCATGGTCAGGTGTCCACATACTTTTGGTCATGTAGTGTATATATGAGTAGGTTGAATATAAAGTGAAGATAATAAAGGCTGTAAATGAATGTATATGTTGATGTAGTGATGAGTTTGGGATGAATATAGTAAAAAGGTGGTGGGTTTTGGAGACGGTGTTAGTTTACAGTAGGGCTGGGTATCGCCACTAATTTCCTGGATCGATTCGATTCCGATTCACAAGGTCCCGATTCGATTCGATTTTCTATTCGATTTTCTATTCGATTCAACACATTTAGGCATATTTTAGTTACATTAACAGGTTTTGTTTAAATATGTACAGATGTTTAGAGAATGAATGTGATAATTGTACAAAGAACACTCATTATTAAAAATATTTGTTTTTACATAAATAATTGATCCAAAACAAAAAACAGTAACATAAATTTTTTTATTATTATTTTATATGTCTGACACGCTACAATAGTGTACAGTATATGTAATGTAAACATACACCTGGCTGTTGCACAGCTTATGACAAGTTCACACTACACGACTTTCTGATTTGCCGGTTCACACTACACGACTGATCGGTGATGGGGGGTTTCACACTACACCATCAATCACCAGAAGGAATCTCAGATGAGTCTGTCTGGTCTCCCAAACTACGTTTTGTCACGAAAACACACGTGAGAAGTGATGAGGGGTTTAACACTCCAACAAGTAGCGAGAGATCAAAGTTTGTGCGCTGATGAGCAGCGTAATATCAAGGAGAGAAAAAAGGGAACCTGAGTGGATTTGGCAACACGACCAACAGGGATTGTTCTGTAGTAAGTTGGAGGTTAATAATAAATATTTAGTTTTGTAGAGAACGATCAGGTCAGAAATACTGTAAAACTCGTGTGTGTGCTGATATATTCTAATAGAAACTATATTACGCCCCTGCCCCACCCGTTTACAACCTCTCCCATGTGTTTCCCCTCGCTGTTTCACACAGTGATTGAGAGCCAAGTTTTGATCGCTGTTCCTCCCGAACGTAGTGCCGACCAGTCGCCGAGTGAAAATCAGGGCAAAAATCGTGTTGTGTGAACCAGGCATTCATTACTTGAGCTTCTGCCATGCTGAACTGATGTGCAGGTCGGATCTCGTTGCACGAGTAAACAGTGGCTGGTCACGCGAGATTAAAGGGGGTAACAGATTTCCGTGTACACCCTGAAAAGGGGCTCATTTCAAAGATTGATCTCGCGTTTATATGAATCGATATCGGATCATTCAAATAAAGATCGATTCGAATCGAAAAATCGATTTTATAAACCCACCCCTAGTTTACAGCACAGCCTGTATGGAGCGTTTAACCCTGTAAATAGAGAAAGTTCTAGAATCTTCTCACCTGAACGTTCCTCACTAAACTGGCTTTGATTCTCTCTATATGCAGGTATGGAATCATCTCTAAATCACTTCAATACTTTCTACAATTCCTATATTGGGATTGTTTAAAGCTTATAACATTTAATTTAACTGTTTGATAGTAATAAAGTTCATTAAAAAGTAGGGCTGTAATGCAATTTTTTTTAATCGAGATTAATCGCGATCAAAGAGCCAGATTAATCGCGATTAATCGCAAACTAATAATTAAGCAAAATTTGAACAGTTATGCACATTTTTATTGCAAGAACCATTTCAAGATGCAACACCAGTGGTGTAGGAGCTCATGGGCCCCAGTTAAAAAAAAAAAAAAGTTGGGCCCCCTGGTGAGTGTGAGTTAATGTCATGGAGAACCCCAGAAGACCCCCTTCCCTGGGCCCTGGTGCTTAAGCTTTCTGGCTAACCCAGAAATCATGCTTTGCAAAATATTTTAATCTAATATTATGCATCAATAACAAAACACAGATATGATTATTTCATAGATCTATTAAGAAAAGCTTTTAATACTGTGTTGTGCAGAAACATGAGTGGGAAATATTGTTCTAAATTACCATTTAAACACCTATAAATACCTAAAACAATCAATCAAGTTACCAGACATTATATATAAGTTATTGACTGTAGCTATAAAAAGTGTTAATTAATACATTCCATGTAAACGCTTAATCCATTTAAATATCAGATATAAATGTGTTTTTAAAAAACTACAAACATCATAAATCTAAATCATGTTTATAACCATGTGATAGAATAACCTGAATAAACTGTAGAGATGAAGCATCACAAATATAAATCATGTTTATAACCATGTGATAGAATAAGCTGAATAAACTGTAGAGGTGAAGCATCACAAATATAAATCATGTTTATAACCATGTGATAGAATAAGCTGAATAAACTGTAGAGATGAAACATCACAAATATAAATCATGTTTATAACCATGTGATAGAATAAGCTGAATAAACTGTAGAGATGAAGCATCACAAATATAAATCATGTTTATAACCATGTGATAGAATAAGCTGAATGAACTGTAGAGATGAAGCATCACAAATATAAATCATGTTTATAACCATGTGATAGAATAAGCTGAATAAACTGTAGAGATGAAACATCACAAATATAAATCATGTTTATAACCATGTGATAGAATAAGCTGAATAAACTGTAGAGATGAAACATCACAAATATAAATCATGTTTATAACCATGTGATAGAATAAGCTGAATAAACTGTAGAGATGAAACATCACAAATATAAATCATGTTTATAACCATGTGATAGAATAACCTGAATAAACTGTAGAGATGAAGCATCACAAATATAAATCATGTTTATAACCATGTGATAGAATAAGCTGAATAAAGTGTAGAGATGAAGCATCACAAATATAAATCATGTTTATAACCATGTGATAGAATAACCTGAATAAACTGTAGAGATGAAACATCACAAATATAAATCATGTTTATAACCATGTGATAGAATAACCTGAATAAACTGTAGAGATGAAACATCACAAATATAAATCATGTTTATAACCATGTGATAGAATAGGCTGAATAAACTGTAGAGATGAAACATCACAAATATAAATCATGTTTATAACCATGTGATAGAATAACCTGAATAAACTGTAGAGATGAAGCATCACAAATATAAATCATGTTTATAACCATGTGATAGAATAAGCTGAATAAAGTGTAGAGATGAAGCATCACAAATATAAATCATGTTTATAACCATGTGATAGAATAAGCTGAATAAACTGTAGAGATGAAACATCACAAATATAAATCATGTTTATAACCATGTGATAGAATAACCTGAATAAACTGTAGAGATGAAACATCACAAATATAAATCATGTTTATAACCATGTGATAGAATAAGCTGAATAAAGTGTAGAGATGAAGCATCACAAATATAAATCATGTTTATAACCATGTGATAGAATAAGCTGAATAAACTGTAGAGATGAAACATCACAAATATAAATCTTGTTTATAACCATGTGATAGAATAAGCTGAATAAAGTGTAGAGATGAAGCATCACAAATATAAATCATGTTTATAACCATGTGATAGAATAAGCTGAATAAACTGTAGAGATGAAGCATCACAAATATAAATCATGTTTATAACCATGTGATAGAATAACCTGAATAAACTGTAGAGATGAAGCATCACAAATATAAATCATGTTTATAACCATGTGATAGAATAAGCTGAATAAACTGTAGAGATGAAGCATCACAAATATAAATCATGTTTATAACCATGTGATAGAATAACCTGAATAAAGTGTAGAGATGAAGCATCACAAATATAAATCATGTTTATAACCATGTGATAGAATAAGCTGAATAAACTGTAGAGATGAAGCATCACAAATATAAATCATGTTTATAACCATGTGATAGAATAACCTGAATAAACTGTAGAGATGAAGCATCACAAATATAAATCATGTTTATAACCATGTGATAGAATAAGCTGAATAAACTGTAGAGATGAAGCATCACAAATATAAATCATGTTTATAACCATGTGATAGAATAAGCTGAATAAACTGTAGAGATGAAGCATCACACAGTTTCACTTCTGTCTCAATCAGTACCTGAGGGAAGGAGGAGGAGCTACGCGGTTTTGATGGACAGGTCTAGCAGCCAATGGAGATACTCTTTACAGAGCTTGCGTGATTTCATTCATCTTGTCATCAACACGTAAAAATAGTGAAAACCGCCAAAAGTAGTTTTTAATCGGACAGCGACGATAATTTATTACTTTTTTCTGTTTGACTGCGCTGGCAGGTCACAAGTGATGCAGTTTAAAACAGAAGATGCGGGCCGTATAAAAGCAGATCCGGTATCTGACATACTGCTTTATACAGTCCAGTGTGACAGCAGTGTTAGTAAAGTTCCGTGTACAGTTCATGCGCTTCATATCCTAATTCATCTGAAATACAGTTCATTACCACAGAGACACAGATTTACGTGGCACAAACAGCCTAAGAAAAGAAGTTAGATTAAACATTTTAATCTTGAACAATTTTTTTAACCGCGATTAAAATTTTAACGCGTTAATTAACTACAGCCCTATTAAAAAGATGTTAATTTTGGTTCATTAGTAACTAACCGATCTGAGGAATGTGGGCTAATGAGTTCTGCTAAAGAGTGAACATTAGTAGTCTTCATTAATAACGTGTTTATTTATCATTTTTACTTATTTGAAAGTGTTGTTAAATGTTTATATAAACTTCTAGTGGAGAAAAGTCTAATAAAAGTTTGTTTTTGTAGTTAATTGTGTCCGTTGATTCAAATGTAGCGATTCATACTAAGTGATTCAGATTAATTGATTCAAATGTACCGATTCAGACTCTGATTCAGTGAGTCGGCGGTTCTGTTATTATAAACTGGTTGCTGCTTTGTGACTCGTTTATTCAGTTTGCAGCTGAAATGGTATAAATTTGTATGTTCTCTGTATTTGAATGTAAAAACTTTGCAGACTAAACTGGGTTTGATTCTCTCTAGATGTGTCACTAAGGCGAGTTTGTCCAGCTCCGACCTGCAGTAACATTTACAGTTTAGTGCAAAATCATACATCATATGTATTGTATTCCGTGTAGAGATTTCCATTGTACGGTCTTTATTACCACCTAGTGGCGGTTGCCAGTAGCTGCTCTGATTGGAAAGTCTGTTAATAGAAATTGTGTGGAAAGGAAACAGAAGTAGAACAAAAACTCTTTTCTCTTCTCAAGGTTATAGAGTGAGCAGCTCCGTTTATCATCTCCTTTGCCTTAAAGTTCGCACAACCCGGCTTTATCTGTGAGTTTTGCTTTGTTTATAGTAATTGTACTCTGGTTTGTTAATATTTCATTACTCACATTGATTGTAATACCTACATGAGTATTTACCTGTTTGTTCTTTTTCACAGTTTTACAATATAGAAGATTACCTGTTTTTTCCAATAATAAATCCTGCCAAACACAACACTTGCCTGTTTCTTGGAGGATGCGAACTTGAAAATAGTAATTTTTGTTCGCTAGCTGTATAGCTAAATTGTTTTCCAGCGAATTTTAGTGAGGACAGCACAGTAAAAAGATAACCATCCACTGTGGGATTTAGGAATGATTTGAAGATAGACGAGCTGCACTGCAATTTATCATCATGGAAACCACAGACAAGCCAGTAGAGGTTCCAGTTGAAAGCAAAGCAAACAGTCCACAAGATGACGTGGATTCAGGTTCAGTTCTTTCTGACAGCCGTTCCAGGAAATCTCGCTCTTCTAGAGCCAGCTTAGAAGCAGCAAGAGCCCATGCCAAAGCAGAGGTAGCCAAAGCCAGGCTGGCCTTCACAGAGAAAGAGAATGAACTAAAAATGGAGAAAGCCAAGCTGGAAGCCAGGATCGATTACATCAATCTTCAGCGAGAAGCTGAAGCAGCCAATGCTGAAGCTGTAGTATTGGAGACAGCAGCAGCAGACATAGATGGCGCTGATCGAGTCAAAGGATTTGAGTTCCTACCCCTTCAAGAGAATGCACTAAAAAGAACTGATGACTATGTAACTCACCATGCGCTGAATTACTTTGCACAGGAATACAGACATGAGAAGGATGTCCTACCACCCCCTGCCTTTTGTGCTCACACCTCAACCATTCACCCAGGCACCTGACAATGAGAAGGATGTCTACCGCCCCTTGTCTCCAGCAGTTGTCATAGGGCAACAAGACTATAATGGTCAGAGAGGAGCTCAGTCACAAAGCATCAATAGGAGGCCAATGTACCAACAAAAAGATACAAAGCCGCTTCACACAGAGTTACTACAACCAAGAGCTTATGGTCATCAGCACAGTGCTCTCCCCAATAATCCATCACATTCGACCAACACCAATCAAAACACTACAACAGCTGATCTTGCCAAATTCCTTGCTAAGAACCAGCTAGTATCTTCAGGACTGGCAAAGTTTGATGACCTACCTGAACCCTTCCAAACCTGGAGGGAGACCTTCGTCAACACAATTGAAACCCTTGAGCTGTCACCAAGTGAAGAAATGGACCTGATGATCAAATGGCTAGGTAAGGCTTCCAGTGAGCAAGCATTTAGAATTAGATCAGTAAATGTCAGACAACCCGTGATTTGGGAAAAATTTAATAAAACCTATGGCTCTCCAGAAGTGATCGAAAGTGCTCTTTTTCTTAAAATTGAGAATTTCCCCAAGATTCATGACAGAGACAGTAAAAAACTGCAGGAGCTAGCAGACCTAATGATAGAATTGTATGTTGCCAAGAAAGATGGGTACTTGCCAGGGTTAGCTTACCTTGACACAGCAAGAGGAGTGAAACCCATTGTCGAAAAGCTGCCCTTAATTCTCTAAGACAAGTGGTTGTCTCATGGATGCAAATTAAATAGAAAACATGACGTTGCTTTTCCTCCTTTTTGCTACTTCAAAGAGTTCATCTGTAGGGAAGCTGAAGAGAGAAATGACCCCAGCTTCAACCTACCCACTTTCTCAACAACCTCTTATAAAAGAGAGAAGTTTGGTCAAATGAAACCTATCTTTGTACATAAAACAAGCATATCATCATCTGATATTGTACACAAAACAGAAAATCCTGATCGACTGTGCCCTATGCATAACAAACCCCACTCACTGAAGAAATGCAGAGGATTCAGGAAAATGAGCCTTGATGACAGAAAGAAATTCCTAAAAGAGAACAACATACATTTCGCTGCTGTGCTTCTACAACTCACCGAGCAAAATCTTGTGAAACCTCTATCAACTGTAAGGAGTGTAACAGTGATAAACACGTTGCTGCTCTTCACCCAGGGTCTGCTCCACAGCCACAGTTAAGTCTATGCTCTTCTTCAGAGAATGGCGGGGAGAGAGAGGATACAGAGCCACCAGATATTTCATCAAGTTGCACTAAGGTATGTGGTGAAGACTTCAAGGGCAGATCCTGCTCAAAGATTTGCCTCGTGAATGTGCACCCCGTTGGTAATACCAAGCTACAGAAAAAAATGTTTTAGATGACCAAAGCAACATGTCTTTGGTTAGATCAGAGTTCTTTAGCATATTCGGCATCAATGGAACAGCAGTGACATACACACTCAAAACCTGTGCAGGAAGGGTGAAATCAACTGGTAGAAGAGCCTATGGTTTCACAGAAGAATCTATTGATGGAAAAATACAAATTCCACTACCTACACTCATTGAGTGTAACGAAATCCCCAACCATAGATCAGAGATCCCGACGCCAGAAGCTGCATATCACCACCATCACCTAAAACAGATAGCACACAAGATACCACCTCTTGATCCTGCTGCCGACATCTTGCTGCTATTGGGAAGAGACATTATTAGAGCCCATAAGGTTCGTGAACAACACAATGGCCCTCACAGTGCACCATATGCTCAAAGGCTAGACCTTGGATGGGTCACAATAGGTAAAGTATGCTTAGAACACAGCAAGTGTCATTAAAACCTGCATCCTTGACAATGGAAGGCCAACTTGCCTTACTCCATGTGAAAACCTGATACATGTGAAAGAGGAAGAATCTCCCTCTGCAAAAAAACCACACACAGCACATCAGTGGTATCAAATGAAGATAGTCTTTTGCACGACGGAGAATGACAACCTGCTCGCTCACTCCATTAAGAACATAACTTTCTTTCAGATCATGGACAAGGAGTTCTTCCAAGATGACACAAACAGTTGGGTTTCTCCTCTCTCTTTCCACCATCCACGCAGATGTCTCCCTAACAACAGAGAATATGCTTACAGCCGTCTTATGTCATTGCGACAAAACCTGGAATAAAAGTTCAATTTACTGAGTTCATGCAAAAAATGCTTGACAATTAACATGCAGAACAAGCCACCACCGCTCAAAGAAGAGAAAGAATGTTGGTATCTCCCTACCTTTGGAGTTTACCACCCCCAAAAACCAGAGCAGATTCGTGTAGTATTCGATTCCAGTGCTCAGTATGATGGAATATCACTTAATGAGGTGTTGCTTTACTGGACCAGACCTTAACAACAGCTTCATTGGAGTGCTCCTCAGATTCAGAGGAGAACCTGTAGCAGTGATGGCGGATATACGGCAGATGTTCTACTGTTTTGTGGTATGTGAAGACTGTAGAGACTTCTTACGGTTCTTATGGTACAAGGGAAATGATCTTAGTAAAGAAGTGGTGGATTACCGCATGCGGGTTCATGTTTTTGGGAACAGCCCATCACCTGCAGTAGCAATCTTTGGCCTGAGGAGGGCAGAAAAGCACCATGAAGACGATTATGGCAGTGATGCCAGACACTTTGTTGAAAGAGAGTTTTATGTCGATGACGGACTTTGCTCATTTGCAACAGAAGCTGAAGCCATCGATGTTCTACGTCGAACACAGCAAATGTTGGCTAGGTCGAACATAATACTACACAAGATAGCCTCAAGCACAAGTGATAAATGCATTTCCCGCAGAGGAAAGAGCAAATGACATCAAAGACCTTAACCTCTAGCCTTGGGTTAAACTGGAACATTTTGTCGGACACCTTCACTTTCCATGTTCCTGAGATTCAAAAGCCATTCACACGTCGAGGCGTCCTGTCAACAGTAAACTGTGTTTGATCCACTAGGTTTCCTAGCCCCTGTCACTATTAAAGGCAGACTACTCCTCAGAGAGCTTTCAACTCAAGATACAGAGTGGGATACAGCTCTTCCTGAAGCCAAATTTGATGAATGGAGAACATGGCATGAATCATTGTCAGCTTTGAAGGAGGTGCATATCCCACGCACGTATACATCTATCTCTATGTCTAAAGCAAAGCACATAGAATTGTGTGTTTTTTCTGATACCTCTGTCAAAGCAATATCTGCAGTGGCCTACCTGAAGGTTACAAATGGACATGGTCACGGTGAGGTAGGTAAATCCAAGCTTACTCCCCAGCTTGAGCAGACAATCCCCAGGTTAGAGTTGTGTGCAGCTGTATTGGCCGTTGAGATTATGGAGCTTGTCATCCGAGAGATTGATCTTAAAGTAAATGCAGTACAACTTTACACCGATAGTAGAGTCGTATTAGGATACATTCACAACAAGATGAGAAGATTTTATGTCTACGTGAATAATCGTGTACAACGTATCCGACAGTCAACACAGCCAGAACAGTGGAGTTATGTTCTCTCTGAGCTAAACCCTGCAGATCATGGGTCCCGGTCTGTTCCAGCTGCTGAGCTTGCAAGCACTACATGGCTGACTGGACCAGCTTTCTTAACCAAGCCAACCAGTTCAGATGTCAACACTGAGAATGTGTTAGAATCCGCTCTTACCTGGTTACTTTAGTGTTCCCGGGTTGATTATTTTCGTTTGTATTCCCCCTCCCTGTGTACACTATTAGTTCCGTTATCTTCTGCTTTATTTTGTTTTCTTTTAGGTTTATATCGGACTTTCGCTTTTTGTTCTAGTTAGAGTTGTGTGTGTGTGTGTTTTTGCCTGTCCGGCTTCCTTCTCCCCCCAGCGGTACTGTTCCCGGAGATTGCAGTGGAAGCCAACTAATGGATCGCTGGAGGGCGGACCTCACTCACCTGTGCCTCATTTTCCACCTAATCAGCTACTGCTTATAAACGCCGGCTTTTTCACCACGCGTCGCCAGATTGTCTGCTTGTCACCGCGGTACAGTGACACCTGACTCCTGAGCAGCACTTTATTTTGTGAAGAACATTAACTTGTTGCAGTTCTAGCTGTTTTCAACCTTCCTGTTGTTTCTAGCCCAGCGATCCATACACCATCTGGCTTCCCTGCACTCCTGTTGGTTCCTGGACTTGGCTCCTTGCTCCCGTGACCTCGGTTCACCTCTCTCAGCCACTGCCCGTTCTTCCTCAGCCCCGGACGGCTTGGGACACCAACCCCCCCTTGGACCCGGACGAATCTCACAGCTTCTCTTCTCCTACAGAACCGCTCCAGCTGCTTCT
This sequence comes from Trichomycterus rosablanca, assembly GCF_030014385.1. Lineage (NCBI taxonomy): Eukaryota > Metazoa > Chordata > Actinopteri > Siluriformes > Trichomycteridae > Trichomycterus > Trichomycterus rosablanca. Next base: position 55,409,448 of record NC_085990.1, on the reverse strand, counting down.
TCAGTGTCCTCAGTTGTTTGGGCTCATTACTATTTCCCCTGTTCTTTCTGGAGTTCAATAAATACTCTTCGCCAACTGGTGGTCTTGTCTCCTTTGTTTATCCATACTTGGGTTCCCCTAAGTTACGGGTTCTCTCAACTACTTTGTAACAGTACAATCTGGCCAATATGGAACCCGTGGATGCACAAACAGGCGAGGACCTTACTGTGGGGATGGTCCTGAGCCGCCACAACCAGATGTTGGACACCCTCACCCAGCGGCTCGCGGACCTGACCCAACAGGTTGCCCGTTTTAGCCCTCCAGTGCCAGTTCCTCCCGCTGACCCCCAGGTTCCTTTAGCATCGTCCGCTGTTCCAACGGATCCTGTGACCCAAGAGGTCCCTCTGGAGACACCCAATCCTGAACCCTTTCATGGGGACTTGGACAGTTGCCGAGGTTTCCTGTTCCAGTGTCTGTCCATCTTCCGTCAGCGCCCCGCCACGTTTGCCACCGATGCCAGTAAGGTGGCTTTCATAATTGGTCATCTGAGGGGCAGAGCCCTCGCCTGGGCTGAGGTGGTTCAGTCCCGAGAGGACCCTCGGGGGGGGGGGGGGGGGGGGGTTAAGGTAGTGTTTGACCACCCAGACCATTCGGGAAGCGCCTCCGCCCGTCTATTTTTCCTACGTCAGGGTTCCCGGTCCGTGGCGGAATACTCAATTTTTGGGCCTTGGCTGCCGACTCAGTGTGGAACGAGGAGGCTCATCGGGAGGCGTTCCAGAGGGGCCTCATAGAACCCCTGAGGGACGAATTGGCAGTAAGGGAGGAAAATCCAGACCTTCATTCCCTGGTCGCTCTGGCGATCCGCCTGGACAACCGCCTCCGGGTTCCACTTCCTTGTTTTGTCCCCTGGAGCCCTCTGGCAGCCCCGTTTGCACCCCTTCATCCCCGATACAACAGCCTGAACCGATGCAGTTGGGGCGTGCCCGGCTCACCCCCGAGGAGCAGGCTCGTCACTTCAGGACCGGGCAATGTTTGTATTGTGGTGAGGTGGGCCATATTTTGCGGGCGTGCCCTACCCAGCCAAAAGAAAGGGCTCGTCAGTAGCCATGGGGGTACTGGCGGGCCACTCTCAGCAACCCCCACCACCCAGGGAACTCCACCTCCGGATTCAGGCCACCCTCTGCTGGCACGGTGGCTCGGTCCCCCTTCCAGGCCCTCATGGATTCGGGCGCTGAGGACAATTTGCTCGACGAGGGGCTGGCAAACCTGACTGGGTGCACCTTAGAACCCCTCGATCCCACCGCACCACACCTTTGACCCTTGTCCTCTCTGGAAACCACCGGGAGACCCTTTCATTCGCCGTTATCAAGGCCCCCCAGACCCCCCTAGTTCTGGGCTACCCCTGGTTAGCGCACCACAATCCCTATATTGACTGGGCCCTAGGACGAGTGGTGGTCTGGAGCGATTTCTGTCATGCCAATTGTCTGGTCTCTGCCATCCCACAGCCGGGGAACCCTACTCACATTCCTCCTAGCGCAGAAAACACCAACCTATCCAACGTACCCCAGGAGTATCATTTCCTCCGTGAGGTTTTCCGGAAAGACCATGCCCAGTCGCTACCTCCCCACCGACCCTATGACTGCGTCATTGATCTGTTGCCTGGTGCCCCACTACCTATCAGCCGGCTGTACAATATCTCTCGGGCTAAAAGAGGTGCCCTGGAGACCTACATTTTCGACTCACTCGCCGCTGGGATCATCCGCCCGTCGTCCTCCCCCTTGGGGGTGGGGTTCTTCTTTGTGGAGAAGAAGGACAAGACTCTACGGCCGTGTATTGATTACCGTGGGCTCAATCACTATTAAGAACCGTTACCCCCTGCCCTTGATCTCCTCTGCTTTTGAACCCCTGCAGGGTGCCACTATTTTCACCAAGCTCGATCTACGCAATCCTTATCATCTGGTGTGGATCCGGGAGGGCGACGAATGAAAGACAGCATTCAACACCCCATTGGGGCACTTCGAGTACCTTGTTATGCCATTTGGGTTGTGTAATGCCCCGGGGGTGTTTCAAGCATTGGTGAACAATGTGCGCAGGGACTACCTCAACCGGTTTGTCTTCGTGTACATTAAAGACATTCTCATCTTTTCCAGGTCTCTGGAGGAACATAGAGCTCATGTCCGCCAGGTCCTCTCACGGCTCCTAGAGAACAAACTTTTCGTCAAGGCAGAAAAGTGCGAGTTTCACGTGGACTCCGTGGAATTCCTGGGGGTGATTCTTGAGCGCGGCCAGGTCAGGGCCGACCCCCACAAGATTTGTGCGGTAACAGAGTGGCCTACCCCCACCTCGCGCAAGGAGCTCCAATGCTTCCTTGGATTTGCCAACTTTTACCGGCGGTTCATCCGCAATTACAGCCAGGTCGCGGCACCCATCACTCGCCTTACCTCCACCAAGATCCCTTTTACCTGGCCCCCAGAGGCCGAAGAAGCTTTCTCCCGGCTCAAGGCCCTATTTACTTCTGCCCCCATCCTCATTCAACCGGATCCCGACAGGCAGTTCATCGTAGAGGTTGATGCTTTTGATACTGGGATGGGGGCTGTCCTATCCCAGCGAGCGGGGCCCGATAACCGTTTACACCCATGTGCCTTTTTCTCCCGTCGCTTATCCCCAGCGGAGGCCAACTATGATGTGGGTGACCGCGAGCTGTTGGCAGTTAAACTGGCCTTGGAGGAGTGGAGGCACTGGCTGGAGGGGGCCGCTCAGCCCTTTATCATTTAAACGGATCATAAAAACCTATCCTGTCGGACCGTGGGCCCCAATTTACCTCCCAGGTGTGGAGGGCTTTCTGCAGGGCCTTGGGCGCGACGGTCAGCCTCTCGTCCGGCTTCCACCCACAGTCCAACGGGCAGGCGGAGAGGGCAAATCAGAGCCTGGAGGCCGCCCTACGATGCAGGGCCGCCTGCAACCCCAGGGGTTGGAGCTCCCACCTTGCTTGGGTCGAGTATGCCCACAATACCCTGATCTCGTCCGCCACGGGTTTTTCCCCCTTTGAGGCCTCCCTAGGCTATCAGCCCCCGTTATTTTCCGAGCAGGAAGCAGACGTGGCAGTTCCCTCCATTGAGCACCATCTTCGTAGGTGCCGAAGAGTCTGGAGGACCACCCGGGCTGCTCTCCTCCGGACTCGTGACAACAACCGCCGGTCGGCGGACCGCCATCGGAGACCTGACCCCCCCTACGCTCCCGGTCAAGTCGTATGGCTATCCACCACGAATATCCCTCTTTGTTCGGTATCCAAGAAACTGTCCCCCAGCTACATCGGCCCCTACGTCATTGAGAAAATTATAAACCCCATGTCTGTGCGTCCACCCCACCTTCCACATCTCTCAGCTCAAACCAGTGGCCTCGTCCGAGATTAGTATGTTCTCCAGAACATTTCCTACTGTCATATTTCTAGGTTATGTAAGACAAGCTGCTGCATTAGTATTTATTTAATGTAATTATGATAATATACTGTAACTGTACAACATTTATCAGAGTCACTTTATTGGCCGGGTACACTTTATCTCTGGCTTGGTAAAGACCAAGCCTGTCTCCAACGTGCAGCCCCAGCAACACTTAAACACATCCTGGTGGGTTCCAAGAACAGCTTAACTCAAGGAAGATACACCTGATGCCATAACCAAGTGCTGAGGAGCTTGGCCTTAGCACTCGAGTAAAAGAGAGTTACAACCAGTGCCGCCCCCCTTAATGTCCAGACTACCTTCCCACAGTTCACATCCTTTAGGAAGAGGAAAAACAGCAGACTTATGTACACTGAGCATAGCCAAGACTTTTTCCATCTAAGATTGCAGTTACTGGACAGACTGTCACTAGAAGATTGAAGGGATGTGGAGCTTCTGATCTCTGTTCTGCCCATGATGGAGCTTCAGCTTTCTAATGAAGGAAACATTTCATCTGGATACGAGCTGCAACACACGGGCTGGAGGACTTTGTTACAATATACTGTAGATAGAGAGAAAGAGAAACAAACATGAACAATAAAAATGTGCTTTTTTAAATGAAAACAAATCAAGAACAATCACTTTATACAACACACAGAGCTGCTGTACAGACTTGCTTCAGATCTACTCGTAATGAAGAAAATTTTATCTGTTTTAAAGGAACATTTAAAATCTCATTTTATTACTGCCAAAACCAAAATCCTAGAGATCTGAACCCATACAGCTGATACTTGTACACGGCGCTCCCGTATATTTGATCATCTTTTAAAATGTGTAATATGAGATTTATTTCCTCCTTATTTGCTGTTTTTGTGCTGTTTTACATGGAGACACAAACACATGAGCAGAATGCAGCACTGAATCAGACTGAGAAGGTCAGATCAGGAGTTTACCTGCTATTATTCTTTTATTACACATTTTACACCCCAGATTATTCTGATTTCATTCATCTTTCCTCTTGTGATGATGGAACCAGTTGTACTGACTGGGATGTTGAAGGTGTTTGTCGTGGCTCTGTAGCTTTTTTACTGAAGTTTAGTTTTATTATTTAGTTCCTGAGAACTTCAGGAAGCTCCTTCACCTTCATCATGAAGATGATGCTCACTGTGTGAAATCTTTCCAACCAATCACAACGTCTTATAGAATGAAACCAGGTGAAGTTTGTACCAGAACAGTTTAATATTTTAACATTATTATCTAGAAACGTTCATGTAATCTTTATATTTATACATGTTAATATAGGGTGTGAATACTTTCTCCTCTGCCATGGGAGGAACTCAGTTTAATGTAACAGGAGCTACGTGGCTGTAAAAAGTTTAGGATCCTCTGTTATAATGAAACAGGAAGTCAGTAACTCACTATAGTGTCTCCAGGTTACAGTGAGGATCCTTCTGTAGATCAGTGAGAAGCTTCACTCCTGATTCTCCTGGTTTATTGAGGTTCAGATTCAGTTCTTTCAGGAGTGATGAGGAGTTTGATCTCAGAGCTGAAGCCAGAGATATAAAACCTTCATCTGTAATCCTGCAGTACACCAACCTGCAGAGAGAACAAGAACTCATCACAATTACATCACACACACACACACACACACACACACACACACACACACTCACACACACACACACACACACACACACACACACACACACACACACACACTGTTCTGGTGGAGTTCTCCCTGTGTCTGTGTGTGTTTCCTCCTGATGCCCCGGTTTTCATCTGTGAGACGAACTGCAGATACAAAACTGTGTTTGACATTAAACTGATGCATCATGGGTAGCCTGTAATCATAACCTGTCATAAATGTAAACAGTGTAAAATGTGACCTAAAATATAAAAGCCAGAATTTAACCTTTTTAGCTGAATTACCTGAAATCAATTTACACACAAATTAATTACAATGAAAAGTTTATTGTTTCATTTTCATTTCATTTTCAGCATTTAGCAGATGCTTTTATCCAAAGCGACTTACACAGTGAGCAATTGAGGGTTAAGGGCCTTGCTCAGTGACCCAACAGTGGCAACTTGGTGGCTGTGGGGCTTGAACCGGCAACCTTCTGTTTACTAGCCCAGTACCTTAACCACTGAGCTATCACAGGCCATTGTTTAAAAATTCCTTTTCATTACATCTCATCCACATTCCCATCTAATAACCACAGAGATCAGTGTGTGTGTGTGTGTGTGTGTGTTATAATCTCACCTCAGTATCTTCAGTTTACAGTGTGTGTGTGTGTGTGTGTGTTATAATCTCACCACAGTATCTCCAGTTTACAGTGTGGATTCTTCAGTGCAGCAGAGAGCAGCTTCACTCCTGAATCCTGCAGCTTATTGTAACTCAGGTTCAGATCTCTCAGATTGGAGGAGTTTGAACTGAGAACTGAGGACAGAGCTGCACAACTTTCACCTGTTAGAGAACAACCATCCAACCTGAGAGAGAAAAGATGAAACATCAGATTATTGGAAGCTGAATTTGTGTGAAATAAAAACTGTTGTTTTTGATCTGATTAATTTACCAGTTTTTTGGATTTTGGGGGGTCCAGCATTCAGTCTTTTTGTATCATAAATGATAAATCAACTGCTCTACTGTTCCAGTCTGATTACTAACAAGTTTTAATTAATTTGTTACAGCTAAAGAATGGACAGTTCATTACAGTTTCTACTAACTGACCCACACACACACACACACACACACACACACACACACACACACTCATACCTGCTCAACACAACCCCACACTGTACTGACCAACACCACACTTGTCTTTTAGTCTCGTCCACTTGATTATTTGAGGTTATGTGTGTTTATTTGAAATCTTTGTATTTATTACACTGGATTTGATCTGCACTGTGTATATTGGGATGTTTGTACTGTGTATATTGGGATGTTTGTACTGTGTATATTGGGATGTTTGTACTGTGTATATTGGGATGTTTGTACTGTGTATATTGGGATGTTTGTACTGTGTATATTGTGTTTACGCTGTAGTTCCTCCGGAATGGGATGCATTGTGCCGGCTTGCCCATCGTCCCTCGAATAAACGAAGTATTTGCCACTCTCTTGCATACAAGAAGACTCCATATCCATAGGATATACAATAATACACAAAATACACACTAAACATACACTATATAACAGAAAAAGAAAGAAAAATTGCCGTAATAGGCAACGCGAACACAGAGCTACCAGGAAGGCTGCCACTCGTTGCGGCGCCGGAAGAGAATGTGCTATATATACAGTATATAGCACAGTGTAATTATGCATATTTATATATATATGCATATAGTTTAAAACTGAATGACTGTCAACGTGTGTAGTGTACCTGAAAAGGTGTGATGTTTTAAAGACTGCTGGGTCATGTGCGCTGCCAGGAGAGCCAACACATACATCACGAATCAACAACTGGTCATCCACAAGTGCCTGCAAAACAATCGATGGCCATCCCGTTCGATTTACATAGTCCCTGTACCCGACTGCTGGAGGGAGGATTGGAATGTGTGTACCATCCAGTGCAGCGTACACCTGTGGTATGTGGTGCGCTGCATAATTACGCTGCGCTATTTCTTCTGCCTCCTGCGCATTTGGTAATACGACGTAATGTTTTATTAGTTTTGATGTTATTGCTTGGCATACAGCGTATACACTACAGTGAACTGTTGTTACGCTCACGCCGAACGTCTCGCCCACTACTACTTATACAAGGCAATAGCAATCCTCTTTTCAGTTGGCACGGGTGGCCGGTGACTAAACTTTTGGCTCTACAGATGACCATGTATGGCCAGATGATCATGGTGCACAGCTCATCAAAGGCTGATTTTGACATTCTGCAATTCTAGATCAAAGCTCGTTTGAAAAATGATTATGCTGTATGTGCTCCCAAAACTGTTTAGTGCGTTTACGTTCCCAGATGCGAGGTGAACGTGGCCATGGCCCGGAGATTTGAGCCCACATTAGACGGGCCATTCATTGCTCATTCTGCCCGACGTCTCTCACGTCATGTGAAGGTTTTTTCGCATAACTGTAGTTGATGGAAACACAACATTTTCCGCTTTTTTTCTGCCGATATTTCATAAATGCGCATTACACTTGCGAAACGTTTGGATGGAAACCCAGTTAGTGTGTGTGTGTGTGTGTGTGTATGTGTTATAATCTCACCTCAGTATCTCCAGTGTACAGTGTGGATTCTTCAGTGCAGCAGAGAGCAGCTTCACTCCTGAATCCTGCAGGTTATTGTAACTCAGGTTCAGATCTCTCAGATTGGAGGAGTTTGAACTGAGAACTGAAAACAGAGCTGCACAACTTTCACCTGTTAGATCACAACGAATCAACCTGAGAAAGAAAAGATGAAACATCAGATTATTGGAATCTGAATGTAAGTTTGTTTGTTTATTAGGATTTTAACGTCATGTTTTACACTTTGGTTATGTTCATGACAGGAACGGTAGTTACTCATTACACAAGATTCATCAGTTCACAAGGTTATATCAAACACAGTCATGAACAATTTTGTGTCTCCAATTCACCTCACTTGCACGTCTTTGTACTGTGGGAGGAAACCGGAGCACCCGGAGGAAACCCACACAGACACAGGGAGAACATGCAAACTCCACACAAAAAGGACCCGGACCGCCCCACCTGGGGATCGAACCCAGGACCTTCTTGCTGTGAGGTAACAGTGCTACCCACTTAGCCACCGTGCCACCTGATCTGAATGTAAGTAAAATAAAAGACAGTTATTAATGTTTTAGTTTTATTAAAAATATTTATTTGTATCAATTTTAAAGATTCAAAATTCAAATCTATTCAACTATTCATAATTATTCACCCCCCAGTTTAACACATAATAACTTCTGTTACAATCAGAACTGTTACATTAATACATTAATATTAGTAATACATTAGTAATCTTTAACACGTCATTAATCAGGCCTGTATGGTACTGTGGTAAGATAGAAGCTATTGATGAGGAACTTTGGTGAGGTATTTTTAACTATTTTGAGCAAAACTGTGCTCTTACCCTGCTAATTGAACCTTCACACTCTGCTCTTACTGGTGCAATGTGCAATTAATGAAGATTGGCCACCAGACTGGTCCAATTTAGCCATGAAACCTCCCACACTAAAATGACAGGTGTTTCAGTTTCATTGTCCAACCCCTGTATATATATATATATATATAAAGATAAAAATAAATGTATACATATGTATAAATGTGTATACACACAAAGAAAATCTGATATATATTTATAAAGTTTATCTAATTTTAAACACTATACACTGCAATCTGCACAATGTCACTTACTGTTGCTAATTGGAACATCCAAGGCCTGAGCTCATCAGCCTTCGGATTAAAAAGCTTACACACTGACTTCCACACACACATTAAAAACCTTGACATCATCATCCTACAGGAAACATGGTGCAAGGCCGACACGGTCACTTACTGTCCCCGTGATTACAGAGAAATTATACTACCCTCCCAAAAACTTATCACAGTGCGCCAAGGCAGAGATTCAGGAGGTCTTATAATCTTGTACAAATCACACCTACACACGCTAATAAACATTATGAAAATTGGAAAATACCATATATCGCTAAAAATAAACAAAACTATACTATCATCACAGAAGGATCTGTTTCTCTGTGCCATTTATATCCCTCCGTCAGAGTCTCCATACTACTCTGAAGACATGTTCTCAGAGCTGGAGAGAGAGACCTGCCATTTCCAAACCCAGGGAAACGTGCTCGTCTGTGGAGACCTGAACGCCAGAACAGGAACCCAACCTGATATTATAAATGAACAGGGAAACAGATTCATCAATAACAACCAAATTCTTAATACCAATTCGAACCTAAATCACAGAAACAATTATGATCATGTTATTAACAAAAATGGTAAAGACCTCCTGCAGCTCTGTCGAAGTTTAGGTCTGTACATCGTCAACGGTAGAACTCGAGGGGACTCATTAGGAAGGTTCACGTTCTGCTCACCTCTTGGTAATAGTACAGTAGATTATGCAATAACAGATTTAGACCCTTTCTCTCTCAGTGCATTTACTGTTAAACCTCTAACCCCTCTGTCTGATCACAGCCAAATTACTGTGTTCATCAAAAAGACAGAAACTAACCCCACCACACACACACGGCCCAGTAAGCTGTACAACATCTCCAAATCCTACAGATGGGCTGAGAACAGCGCAGAAGAGTTCCAGAAAGCAATTAGCAGCACAGAAATCCAAACTAGCTTAGATAACTTTCTGGACACTGCGTACATTCACAGTAAAGAAGGAGTAAATCAGGCAGTTAAAAATATTAATCAGATCTTTAAAAATACAGCAAATAAAGCTCAATTACAAATTACATCTAAATCAAAACCTAAATCTACAAAAGATGACAGCTGGTTCGACAAAGACTGTCAAATGTTAAGAACAGAACTCAGTAAAATATCAAACCAAAAACACAGAGACCCAAACAACAGTAACACACGACTTCTTTACTGTGAAACCCTCAAACAATATAAACGTACACTCAGAACCAAAAAAGCTCAGTACACCCAAAAACAACTAACAATTATTGAACAATCAATCAACACACATCAATTCTGGGACAACTGAAATAAATTAAAAACTTGCTTTGGCAATGCGAATGTCCTTATTTGTCCTGCCAATAAAGCTTCTTTTGAGTTTGAGTCGAGTTACAATATCACCTCAGTATCTCCAGTTTACAGTGTGTGTGTGTGTGTGTGTGTGTGTGTGTGTGTGTGTGTGTGTTATTATCTCACCTCAGTATCTCCAGTTTACAGTGTGTGTGTGTGTGTGTGTGTTATGTCACCTCAGTATCTCCAGTTTACAGTGTGTGTGTGTGTGTTATAATCTCACCTCACTATCTCCAGTTTACAGTGTGTGTGTGTGTGTTATAATCTCACCTCAGTATCTCCAGTTTACAGTGTGTGTGTGTGTGTTATAATCTCACCTCAGTATCTCCAGTTTACAGTGTGTGTGTGTGTGTGTGTGTTATGTCACCTCAGTATCTCCAGTTTACAGTGTGTGTGTGTGTGTTATAATCTCACCTCACTATCTCCAGTTTACAGTGTGTGTGTGTGTGTTATAATCTCACCTCACTATCTCCAGTTTACAGTGTGTGTGTGTGTGTGTGTGTGTGTTATAATCTCACCTCAGTATCTCCAGTTTACAGTGTGTGTGTGTGTGTTATAATCTCACCTCAGTATCTCCAGTTTACAGTGTGTGTGTGTGTGTGTGTGTGTGTTATGTCACCTCAGTATCTCCAGTTTACAGTGTGTGTGTGTGTGTTATAATCTCACCTCACTATCTCCAGTGTACAGTGTGGATTCTTCAGTGCAGCAGAGAGCAGCTTCACTCCTGAATCCTGCAGCTTATTGTTACTCAGGTTCAGATCTCTCAGATTGGAGGAGTTTGGACTGAGAACTGAGGACAGAGCTGCACAACTTTCACCTGTTAGATCACAACGAATCAACCTGAGAAAAAAAGATAAAACATTAAATTATTGGAATCTGAATGTAAGTTTGTTTGTTTATTAGGATTTTAACGTCATGTTTTACACTTTGGTTATGTTCATGACAGGAACGGTAGTTACTCATTACACAAGATTCATCAGTTCACAAGATTATATCCAACACAGTCATGAACAATTTTGTGTCTCCAATTCACCTTACTTGCACGTCTTTGTACTGTGGGAGGAAACCGGAGCACCCGGCGGAAACCCACACAGTCACAGGGAGAACATGCAAACTCCACACAAAAAGGACCCGGACCGCCCCACCTGAGGATCGAACCCAGAACCTTCTTGCTGTGAGGTAACAGTGCTACCCACTTAGCCACCGTGCCACCTGATCTGAATGTAAGTACAATAAAAGACAGTTATTAATGTTTTAGTTTTATTAAAAATATTTATTTGTATCAATTTTCGAGATTCAAAATTCAAATCTATTCAACTATTCATAATTATTCACCCCCCAGTTTAACACAATAACTCTTCTGTTACAATCATAACTGTTACATTAATTAAAGCTGATTTATATTATTTTAGTGCTTTGTGATTTTAATAAATAATGAGTTGTGCCACTTAGTTTGGAGGCAGAAAAATCTTTTTAACTCCTCCATAAAGATCATGGTGGTTTATCACCTTGATTTAGTCACAGACACTCGGTCCTCTACAATGTGGTAGTTAATGTGAATGTGTGTGTATCTCCAGTTTACAGTGTGTGTGTGTGTGTGTGTGTGTGTGTGTGTGTGTGTGTTATAATCTTACCTTAGTATCTCCAGTTTACAGTGTGTGTGTGTGTGTGTGTGTGTGTTATAATCTCACCTCAGTATCTCCAGTTTACAGTGTGTGTGTGTGTGTGTGTGTGTGTGTTATAATCTCACCTCAGTATCTCCAGTTTACAGTGTGTGTGTGTGTGTGTGTGTGTGTTATAATCTTACCTTAGTATCTCCAGTTTACAGTGTGTGTGTGTGTGTGTGTGTGTTATAATCTCACCTCAGTATCTCCAGTTTACAGTGTGTGTGTGTGTGTGTGTGTGTGTGTGTGTGTGTGTGTTATAATCTCACCACAGTATCTCCAGTTTACAGTGTGGATTCTTCAGTGCAGCAGAGAGCAGCTTCACTCCTGAATCCTGCAGCTGATTGTTACTCAGGTTCAGATCTCTCAGATTGGAGGAGTTTGAAGTGAGAACTGAAAACAGAGCTGCACAACTTTCACCTGTTAGAGAACAATCATCCAACCTGAGAAAGAAAAGATGAAACATCAGATTATTGGAAGCTGAATTAGCGCTTTTCCACCAAAAGTACCCTGGTTCTGGTTCTTGAACCGGTTCTGTTCAAGTTTCTTTGAACTTTGGTGTTTTGTAGAGAACCGACCCGCGTTTTCACCAGTTTTTGAGAACCAGGCTGCGTCATTAACGGTGGGTGTTACATAAAGAAAGTAAAGAGTAACATGATGGTGTGTAGATTACCTGTGGGGATTTTTGCTGCTGTTACAGATGTTGGTGTTTATGTATAAAGCATGGATCAGCTGTTGGTGATAAGAAGATGTGACATGTTTGTCTCAATTGTTGTTTTCTTTAGTTCATTGACGTGAAAAGCGTTTTGTGCTTCACTCTCACCGCGACTCTCGACGTAAATAACCGATTTGCTCAGCGCTCGACTCAGGAGATAAAACATTAAAGTTCCACGACACGAACAAACATCTGTGTGAAATAACCATCAAACCCAGTATAACAGCTCCACATATATCTGTGTGTAATAACCATCAAACCCAGTCTAACAGCTCCACATATATCTGTGTGTAATAACCATCAAACCCAGTCTAACAGCTCCACATGTATCTGTGTGTAATAACCATCAAACCCAGTCTAACAGCTCCATATGTATCTGTGTGTAATAACCATCAAACCCAGTCTAACAGCTCCATATGTATCTGTGTGTAATAACCATCAAACCCAGTCTAACAGCTCCACATGTATCTGTGTGTAATAACCATCAAACCCAGTCTAACAGCTCCACATGTATCTGTGTGTAATAACCATCAAACCCAGTCTAACAGCTCCACATGTATCTGTGTGTAATAACCATCAAACCCAGTCTAACAGCTCCACATGTATCTGTGTGTAATAACCATCAAACCCAGTATAACAGCTCCACATGTATCTGTGTGTAACTGGATTTACTTCACGTGTGCTGGTTCTGCAGCTCCAGGTTCTGAATCCACAAAAAGCTTCAACTAAATAAACGTGTCTGAATGTACTAACAGTACCACACAGGAACACTCAATTACTCTCCGTTATTACTGGTTATAAGAGCTCTGTACTAGTTATAAGCGCTCTGTACTGGTTACAAGCACTTTGTACTGGTTAAATGTGTTTCTGTATTGGTTATAAAAGCTCTGTAGTGGTTATAAGCACTTTGTACTGGTTAAAAGTGTCTCTGTACTGGTTATAAGAGCTCTGTACCAGGGTTATAATTGTTAATGAAAACGAACGAAATAATGAAAACTGAAATTGAAAAGACATTTTTGTTAACTGAAATAAATAAAAACGGTAATAAAAAAAAAACGCCAAAAGATGCCAAGCGGCTCAACCCTCGCCAGGCCAGGTGGGCATTGTTCTTTGGTCAATTTGACTTTGTACTATCATACCGGCCAGGATTAAAGAACACTAAGCCTGACTCCCTCTCTAGACAATGGGAAACCTCAACTCTTCCCCCAGCGAGCCAATAATACCGGGATCCCGAATAGTAGCCCCAATACGATGGGGTCTGGAGGAGGCTATTTGAGATGCCCCACAACAAGAGCCGGACCCCGGTGGCGGCCCTCCAGGGACATTATTTGTACCCGCATCTGTCAGGGCACGGATCCTCCACTGGGGACACACCTCGCCATTTGCAGGTCACCCGGGAGGCACCCGCACCCTTGAGTTCATTCGGCGAAGCTTTTGATGGCCAACCATGGACAGGGATGTTCAAGCCTATGTAGGCTCCTGTGAAACATGCGCCCACAACAAGGAACCTCGTTCTCACCCAGAGGGTCTCCTGCACCCCCTGCCTATCCCATCCAGTCCATGGTCCATCTGTCCTTAGACTTCGTCTGCCGCCCTCAGAGGGTAATACGGTGATCTTAGTAATAGTAGACAGATTTTCCAAGGCCAGCAAATTCGTCGCCCTATCCAAGCTCCCCTCAGCCAAAGGGACCGCCGAGATACTCTTGGATAAGGTAGTTAGAGTTCATGGCCTGCCTAGCAATCTAGTTTCGGATCGGGGACCCCAGTTCGCTAGTCAGTTTTGGAAGGCCTTCTGCAGGCTTTTGGGGGCTTCGTTAAGCCTGTCTTCCGTTTTCCATCCCCAGTCAAATGGCCAGACTGAGAGGGTAAACCAGGACTTGGAGCGGACCCTGCAATGTCTGGCTTTGGCAAACCTTTCAACATGGGCCAAGCATCTGCTGTGGGCAGAATATGCCCATAACACGCTTTGTCCCCTTTCGAGTGTCAATTCGGATACCCACCACCTATCTTCCCTGAGCAGGAAGCAGACGTTGAAGTTCCATCGGCTCAGCAGCTAGTCAGGCGCTGCAAACAAGCGTGGAGGAGGGCACGAAATACCCTCAGATCAACTACTGCATCCAGGACAGCTATAGCCAACCGGAAAAGGCACCTGGGTCCTTCTCTTAGACCCGGACAACAAGTTTGGCTATCAGTCAAAGACTTGCCATTGCCAGTGGAGTCTAGAAAGCTAAGCCAGAGATACGTGGGACCGTTTAAGGTCCTTAGAAGAGTGAACCCAGTATCTTATACTCCAGCCCTTCCTCAGAGTATGAGAATAAACCAAACGTTCCACATATTATGCCTCAAGCCAGTGCTGTGCAGCCCCTACAACCCCCCAACCAAAACCAAACCTCCCCCACCCTGGTTGATAGATGGGTCCCCAGCCTACACAGTGAAATGCTTGTTGGATGTTCGTCGGGTCAGGAACTCCAAACAATACTTGGTAGACTGGGAAGGTTACAACCAGAGGAGCGCTCTGAACTATCCTGGACCCTGAACTAATTCGGGAGCTGTTCCTGTAACGGGACGAGCTGCTTCAGTGGGAAAGCGGAAGCGCCTATCAGCGCACTGCAGCTCAAAATAACTACATTTCCCACAGCCCACCACGCTCATCAACAAAGACTCGCAACACCTGGGTCTGGCTCTATTTAAACGCCAGTTCCCAACAGCATGGGGCTGAGTCTTTGTTCTTTCAATGATTAAGCCGGTATGCTATCGGGAGGTATATTTATTACATTAAAGTGATCCAAAATAGTTAATACAGAGAGCTTGTGATGAAGAGAAGATAGAAAGACAGAAATAAAGAAAGATAGAAAGACAGAAATAAAGAAAGATAGAAAGAAAGAAATAAAGAGAGATAGAAAGAAAGAAACAAAGAGAGATAGAAAGATAGAAAGTTAGAGCAAGATAGAAAGACAGATGAAGAGTGGAAAGAAATAACTTAAAGGTTCGTATTAAACATGAGCAGGATTGCCTGAGTGATTAGGAAAGCTGTCCACATTCTTTTCAGCAAGAATTCCTTTTGATCGCGTTTGGTGCAATAGGCACGTTTTCGCGATCAGTGTGAGCGGGGGTCCACGCATTCTGATTGCTTCTTTGATTTAGATTTCTTTATTTAAATGCTATTAGTGCTTATCGCTTTTATAAAGTGTGTGCACGCGTGTGAGTGCAGCCACATAAGCTCGTACACTAGCGTGTTGCTACGGTGACGGTATAGCTCAGCTGGTAGAGCGTCGCTCTGGCGCTTCTCCACCCCGAGTTCGAATTCGGCTCGGAGCGGTGCAACACACAGTGAAGTAACACAAGCACACATTTGATCTTTTCTGCACAGTGGGTCCAAACATCGTGCGGATGAGAATAAACCCGGAATCAAGTTAAAGCCCACATTATTCCTCACCCTCACACACCCCCTTACACAGCTGGAGACGATCATTTCCGATATCTTCCCTACACACTTGCTCCCTTTGACCCTATAGTACACTTAACATTCTTAAAGGGCCAGACAATATATTTGTAATTCACATTACATGACAGGTGAGACGTTAGAAAACAACATTTTTTTTTCTTAGAATAGCGCTTTTTTTAAGGAAAAATAGTTCTTGTGTGAATTACAAGGGCATGAAAAACTACGGCAGATACAAAAGATGCACCGGGGCCCATGGCAGGGGGGCCTCCACAACATGAACTCAACCACTCACCTCACTACCCCCCCATTGGCTGCACTCGCAAGGTCGTTATTATTATATTACAATATTTTTGTTAAGTAAAATTAAAAGAACTAAAACTGCATTAAAAATACCAGAGGCAGGAATTTGGACTTAAAGTGTAACTTCTGAGTGACTTTTAATTAATTCTGATCAGCATGTGCAGTTTGTTGAGGGTGCCCAACATTTTTTATCGCGTGACAGCCCTAATTATTATGTTCATGTGTGTCCTTAGTCTATTGACTATTTTCTGCAGCAGTATTACACACATTTTGCACTTAAGGCTGCTATCTTGTGGACTGTTACAGTTTTTGTGGACAGTTGGTTGTTCAACAGTAATTGAATACATTTTTAATGGTATCTTTCGTTGAGTTTTTATTACACAATACTTACTCTGACCTTTTTGAATCCTGCACCTGAAAAATAACCCAAAGTATAAAAAACTAAATAAACAAAAAAAAAACTAAACTAAAACTAATACTACAGTAGAACTAACTAATAAAAACTAAACTAAAACTAAGCATTAAAAATAATACAAACTAATAAAAACTAGCAAACTCACTAAAAACTAATTAAAACTAACTGAATTAGAAAAAAAGTCACAACAAAATAAAACTAAACTATAATTAAAAATCCAAAACTATTATAACCTTGCTTTGTACAGGTTTTAAGTTTCTCTGTACTGGTTATAAGTGTCTCTGTACTGGTTATAAGTGCTTTGTACTGGTTATAAGTATCTCTGTACTGGTTATAAAAGCACTGTACTGGTTATAAGGGCTCTGTACTGGTTATAAGTGTCTCTGTACTGGTTATAAATATCTATGTACTGGTTTTAAGTGCTCTGTACTGGTTATAAGTGCTCTGTAATGTTATAAAGGGAGGTTTTGGACCCAAAGATGCAGAGAAAATTTTTTTTTATTTAACAATAAATAATAATTCCCGAATGAAGCCGCTGGCGCCACAGGCCACTGATAAAGAGAAAAATACAAAAGTGAAAAACCCAAAAAAGTGAGTCGTGAACCCCGATCACCTAAGTGCGAGGCGTTCACGCAACTTGCCGCGCTACTAAGTAGCAGTTGCAAACAAGGGATCTCGCGCTTAAAAGGAACGCTAAAGAAACGGATC
Source organism: Trichomycterus rosablanca (assembly GCF_030014385.1). Taxonomy (NCBI): domain Eukaryota; kingdom Metazoa; phylum Chordata; class Actinopteri; order Siluriformes; family Trichomycteridae; genus Trichomycterus; species Trichomycterus rosablanca. Next base: position 55,392,073 of record NC_085990.1, on the reverse strand, counting down.
CACGGGAACAAAAGGCGGAATCGAGAAACCGAAATTAAACACAGTCTCTGCAAACACCGGATCGGCGTTGTCACCAGCTAGGCAAAGCTTCAGCCGGGAAGGAGCCAATCTGTAATGAGAGGAAGAGAAAAACAGTGATTCTGTTACGAGCAGATTCGAACCGGCACTGTGGGTGGAATATGTGGTTGCTCAACCCACTAGACCAAGCCGGCAGAGGTGAACCCATCTAGCACTACAGGCTATGTGTGGCTGCTGAATCGGCTACCAAGCTACCACTAGCCCTCTGCTAACCATGCAGAACCGGGCTAGCTACAAGCGCCGAAATAAACAGCAGTGCGAGGACTGCACGAAGTCGCACCAACTGTCCCTGGCAGGTAAACCAAAACCCTGATTACCTCAGCCTTCCAGCTTACGCACTCGACTGTCCTATCGACACCCGGGGTACAACTATCCCTGCAAAAGGGGCAACTGCACAGCCATACAAGCAAACAAAAGGTAAAGGTGCGACGCCTGCAGCCGAGCGATGCCCACTTAAATAGGCAGAACGCAGGTCGTTCGCACTAATCAGCTGGCCTCCTATTAGAGGCCAGGCTGTTTGGCGTTCTGTAATGCCTGCGAGGCTGGGAACTGGTGGTACGTGCACCAGATGCCGCAGGCACCCTAACAGGACCCCCCCTCTAGGGACAGCTCCCGAGGTCCCAAAACCCGCAGCCCGGTTCCGTCGGTACTCGCGGATCAGTTTAGAGTCCAGGATGTGACGAGCCGGTACCCATGAACGTTCCTCTGGGTCAAAACCTTCCCAATTCACCAGGTATTGGGTGCTACCCTGCAATTCTTCTGCTATCCAGGAGGTGGCGCACCGTAAATACGGGGGCACCCTGGATGATACGAGGGGCGGGAGGTTGTGGGGGGGGGTGTAGCTCTTCCGCCCGCGAACGGGCGAGGTTGGGGGACGAGGAAGGTTGGATGGGCCTTCATCCTGGGAGGTAGCTCCAACATATATGTCACCAGGTTTATCTGTCTGACTACCTTAAACGGGCCAATATACCTTGGTGCCAACTTGTGAGGGGTACCTTTGACGGGGAGATCCCTCGTCGACAGGAGAACTCATTGGTTCGGCTGGAACGTGAGAGCCGGCTGTCAGTCAGCATTGCGCTTCATGGTGCGCTGGGAGGACAGAAGAGCCTTCTTTGCTTTCCGCCAGGTGGCGCGGCAACGGCCGATATGTTGTTGATCCAACACAATGTCGGAGGGGACCCCATGTGCTCTCACCACATGTTGCAGTATTGCCCGAGCTGTGCGCATGGCAGACGGGAGCTTGGGTAGCGGAACGAAGAGGCAAGACTTGGTGAACCGGTCAACAATCACCAACACCACCGTGAATCCCCTGGACTTTGGCAAACCTGTCACAAAGTCCAGTGCCAGATGGGACCACGGCCTGGAGGGCACTGGCAATGGATGGAGTAGTCCCCGAGGGCACTCACTAGTGCTCTTGTTAGTAGCACAGATCACACAAGTGCGAACAAAGTCCCTCACTTGACTATCCATCCCCTGCCACCAAAACCTTCTTAGAAACTCCTGGGTGCGCCGCAAACGGGGATGCATGGGCCCATTCAAACGCCTGACGACAAACTGTGGTCGGTACGAACAGTCAGTCAGGTGGACTCCCACCTGGGTTGGGCTCCACAGCTTGAGCATCCCTGACAACTTTGAATATACCCCATTTAACCAGGGCAGCAATGTGACTCGGGGGGATGATGGGATCAGGCTCGGGCCTGGTCGCTCCCACTGCCTGGACAAGGCATCCTGCTTACCGTTCTTAGATCCCGGTCTAAAAGACAGGGTGAAATGGAAGCGACTGAAAAAAAGCGACCACCGAGTCTGACGTGAATTCATCCTCTTTGCTTGCTGGATAAACGACAGATTCTTATGGTCTGTCCAGACAAGGAAGGGATGTTTCGCCCCCTCGAGTCAATGTCGCAATGGCGCTTGATGGCCAGAAGCTCCTTGTCTCCTACCGGGTAGTTACGCTCGTATCTATCAAGGGCCTCTCGCAAGGCCTCATTAATAACGCGTTGGAAGACTGCGGGGGCATTCATTAACTCAAAGGGCATCACTTGATATTCAAAGTGTCCCGTGGGCGTAATAAACACAGTCTTCCATTCATCCCCCGCCTGATCCGGAATAGGTTATAAACGCTGCGTAAATCAAGCTTTGCAAAAATAGAAGCTTGCTGAAGGGCTTCAAAAGCCGTGGCCATCAGCAGCAGCGGATACCGATCCTTGATCGTTATGGCATTCAGACCCCGATAGTCAATACAAGGGCGCAAGGTTCCATCCTTCTTCCCCACAAAGAAGAACCCTGCCCCAGCTGGGGAGGATGAAGGACATATAAACCCTTTTGCAGTGCCTCCTTGACATATTCCTCCATGGCGACCCTCTTCGGTCCCGACAGGGAGAAAAGGCGCTCCCCCTAGGAGGGGAAGTGCCAGGGAGCAAGTTTATTGCACAATCAAAGGGTCTGTGGGGGGCAAGTCCTGCGCCCAGGACTTGCTAAAAACCTCATGTAGGTCATGGTACACAGGCGGTACCCGGGCCAGATCAGGTGTTATCGCACCAGGCGATGGTGGTGCCGATGACATACTTGCTGGCAGCAAGTATGCATCTTGACACCGTGTTCCCCAGGCAAAGATTGACCCAGTTACCCAATTAATTTGAGGATTGTGCCTCTTTAGCCACGAGTGCCCCAGAACCACTTGGAGCTGAGAGACCTGGGTCACCAAAAAGGTGATCCGCTTCTCATGGTTCCCCAAACGCATTGTAAGAGGAGGCGTCTGGTGCGTGATGGGGCTTCCGGCTACCGCTCGGTCATCCAAAGCGTGGATCTCAATGGGGACCCGTAGCAGTTGGAGCTTAATCCCCAACCTGTGTACCAGGCGGCGATCAATAAAACTTTCCACCGCGCCCGAATCGACAGACTCGGAGTTCCATGTTCCCCGAACCCCAATGCAACGGCGCGTTAAGGAACAGACCATGGTCAGGGATGATGAATCGGCTCGCCCTCGACTCCCTGCTTCGAGAGCGGCCTACTCGTTTAACCGAGCTCGGGCCCTCGAGACGGAGTCAGGAGATGGTGGAGCCCCCCCTTCCCGAGTTGATCCCAGTTGCATGGGTTCAGGGTTCTGGTCTTGCGACACGGGTCGGGACTGGCCCTGAGGCCGGACAAAGGGTGGGTGAGACCCTCGCTCCCGAGCCCGTTGTCGGGGCCTAGTGTCAATAGCTGTTGCCAGGAGATAAAAGGCCTTAAGTGTGGTGGAAAGATCACGAGTGGCCAGCTCATCTTTAATTTTCTCCCCCAGCCCGCGGTGGAAAATTGTTATTAGCGCCCCCTCATCCCAGCCACATTCGGCCACCAGAGTACAAAACTTAATAACGTAATCGGCAACTGAGCACCCCCCTTGGGATAGTTAAAGCAACCATGGACCCGCCTCCCTTCCTCCCGTTGGGTGGAAAAAAGTGTCCTTCAGAGCCTCCCTGAATGTGAGGGAGCATTGCAGAAGGAATCCCCGGCATTTCTTCGCCTCCCCTGAAAAACGTTCAGGGGGCGGAATGGGGGTCTCAGCTCCTGCTGGTATTCCCAGGGGGGATGGGAGACTGGTCCGGGCTACCTGAAGTGCTCTGTAAAGGTTATAAGTATCTCTGTACTGGTTATAAGTGCTCTGTAAATGTTATAAGTAATTCTGTACTGGTTATAAATGTCTCTGTACTGGTTATAAGTGCTCTGTATAGGTTATACGTATCTCTGTACTGGTTATAAATGTCTCTGTACTGGTTATAAGTGCTCTGTAAAGGTTATAAGTATCTCTGTACTGGTTATAATAAAGTGCTCTACTGTCTGGGTCACTTTTACCACCTGATATCACACAGTTTCATCACTTTGAAAATATCATTGAATCTCACAATTTAATCAGGTGAACATTAAAAGTGCAGCACAAAAGCAATTTACCGGCTTCTCAAACCTCTACACTGTGACATGCCCACAGATTATGTCACAGTTTACCCTGAAAAACCAAGTATTCTGTGGTGCCAGATTAGAACTCTAGTTCGCTGTCTGGAACCTGTTTTTTTCGGTGGAAACACGCAGAACCAGTTCAAAATCAAGTTCTCGAACCGGAACGGAGCCGGATCATCGTCGGTGGAAAAGTGGTAAATTTGAGTAAAGACTGTAGATGTTGTTTTCGTTTTTAACTAATTTAATTGTATTACTTTATGAGATACTAAACTCAAATCGATCATAAATATTCATCCCCCTTGTTTATAATTAATAATAATAACAATAATATTAAATCCTCTAGTAACTGTTACACCAAGCCATCTTTCTTATAATTGATTTTAATTCTTTTACAGTAATATGATGGATTTCTGTCCCTGATCGATATTATTCCCTGTTTTCTGTAGCTTAGTTGAGGAGGGCCGAGGGGAGCATAAGGATATAATAATTTCTGTAATGAAGGGCTTTCTTTTCAACACCTTAAGTCATGTAGTACATAAGATTGTTTTGTACATTGGTCTATTAAAAATAAAATAAATAAATAGATGAAAATGAGACATGTTCAATCCCCACACTGCATTCTAAACCTCCACCTCATGTACAGCATCCATACTGGCCATACTGTTTTAATCTCACCTTAGTATCTCCAGTTTACAGCGTGTGTGTGTGTGTTATAATCTCACCCCAATATCTCGAGTTTACAGTGTGTGTGTGTGTGTGTGTGTTATAATCTCACCTCAGTATCTTCAGTTTACAGTGTGTGTGTGTGTGTGTGTTATAATCTCTCCCCAGTATCTCCAGTTTACAGTGTGTGTGTGTGTGTGTGTGTGTTATAATCTCACCTCAGTCTCTTCAGTTTACAGTGTGTGTGTGTGTGTGTGTGTTATAATCTCTCCCCAGTATCTCCAGTTTACAGTGTGTGTGTGTGTGTGTTATAATCTCTCCCCAGTATCTCCAGTTTACAGTGTGTGTGTGTGTGTGTGTGTGTGTTATAATCTCACCCCAATATCTCGAGTTTACAGTGTGTGTGTGTGTGTGTTATAATCTCACCTCAGTATCTTCAGTTTACAGTGTGTGTGTGTGTGTGTGTGTTATAATCTCTCCCCAGTATCTCCAGTTTACAGTGTGTGTGTGTGTGTGTGTGTGTTATAATCTCACCCCAATATCTCGAGTTTACAGTGTGTGTGTGTGTGTGTGTGTTATAATCTCACCCCAGTATCTCCAGTTTACAGCGTGTGTGTGTGTTATAATCTCACCCCAATATCTTGAGTTTACAGTGTGTGTGTGTGTGTGTGTGTGTGTTATAATCTCACCCCAATATCTCGAGTTTACAGTGTGTGTGTGTGTGTGTGTGTGTTATAATCTCACCTCAGTATCTCCAGTTTACAGTGTGGATTCTTCAGTGCAGCAGAGAGCAGCTTCACTCCTGAATCTTGCAGCTTATTGTTACTCAGGTTCAGATCTCTCAGATTGGAGGAGTTTGAACTGAGAACTGAGGACAGAGTTGCACAACTTTCACCTGTTAGAGAACAACCATCCAACCTGAGAAAGAAAAGATGAAACATCAGATTATTCACACACACACACACACACACACACACACACACACACACACACACATACACTTTGTTTTAATGTTTGAAGTCCTAATTAATTTCCTTCACCTCAACAAAACATGCAGAAGGTGGAATATATGGAGTAAATATGTGAATGTGTGTTTCCCTGCAAATGTGAAGATGAATGAATGAATCAATACATTTATGCCGTGTGGTTCTTAATCTCCAGATTTTTTATGCTCTGTTTAAAACTGACAGAATCAGATTATTATAATAAAGTCATTTTACCAAAGTGTAAAACATGATGTTAAAACCTTAATAAATAAATAAATGTAGGTACACTTGCACAAAGTCAGGGTTTTCTGTAGGATTATAGTCGGGTATATAATTAACCACTTATACCAAACTGGTGATAATGATCATCATTGTCATATGTAGGTGGAAACACAGTCATTATCTGAAACAGAACCAGTTGTGTAGGAGGTTTAAAACTGGGTGAGGAACAGCCAAACTCTGCTACAAAGGTGAGGTTGTGGAACACAGCTTCATGTCACAGGTCAAACACCATGATAAGAGCACAGCAACAAGACACAGGGTCGTTATGCTGCATCAGCAGGTCTCTCTTAAGCAAAGATTTCAACACAGACTGGAGTTCCAAGCTCTTATGAAGAAGCACAAAGAAAAGAGCAACACTGAGGATTGTAGAGGTCGACCAAAGAAACTTAGTGCAGCAGATAAAAGACACATCATGCTTTCCTTTAAAATCAGAGGAAAACCATCAGCTCAACGCCTTTGAAGTGAAGTGGCAAAGTGGTGTGCTGTAGATGGTGGGATATCCAAAGTCAACATTTTTATGAAATTGTTCCACAGTTTTTAGATGCAGTTCTTTACAGATTGCTGAACTTCTGTCCATCTTTGCTTATGAGAGACTCTCTAAAATGTTTTTTTTATACCCAGTCTCGTGACTTACTTGCTAATTGCTTCCTCAGCTGTTTTCTTATTTTTCCAGCCTTTTGTTATAATTATTTTGTGAATAATTTTCATGAAATGCTAAAATATCTTTTAGCATCTAATATGTAGCCTATCAGATGTATCCTAGAAATTAAGGTGCTGGTCCAGTAATTAGAAGGCTGGAAAATGATCTTGTAGCCTCACCACTGCCAGGTTGCCCTTGAACAATGCCCTTAACCCTCAAATGCTTAGATTGTATACTGCCACAAATGTAAATCACTCTGGATGAAACTATTTGCTAAATGCTGAAAATGTAAATATTTGTTTTGTGTTCTATTGTAGATAAAATGTGGGTCGATAAAATTTGCATTCTTTTTTTTAATTTATGTTTATTTACATTTTATCTTTAAAATGTGATCCACACACACACACACACACACACACACACAGGTTAGAATAACTTGTGTTTAGGTGGATCAGAACCACTTCATGTTGCTTTACTACATTTATAATAACAGTAAAAAGCTGCTGCTGTGATATTAATGATGAAAATACTTACTCAGCTCTTCTGGATTCTTTCACCACTGGCAGCAGCTTCAGAAGACATTCATCTGATCTGTAATATTTCCTCAAATTAAACTCCTTCAGATCTTCTTCTGAGTTCAGCAACACAAACACCAGTGCTGACCACTGAGCAGGAGAGAGACTGATTCCTCTGAGACAACCAGAACTAACATGTTCATAATCAGCTTTTATTCTGTTCAGGTAAATCTGGACCTCCTGCACTAGATAATGATCATTCAGTTCATTCAGACAGTGGAACAGATTGATGGATCTCTCTGGTGAAGGATCCTCCCTGATCTTCTCTTTAATGTATTCCACAGTTTCCTGTTTACTGTGAGAGCTACTTCCTGTCTGTGTCAGTAGGTCTTGTAAGAGAGTCTGATTGGTCTCCAGTGAGAGACCCAGAAGGAAGCGAAGGAAAAGGTCCAGGTATCCATTCTCACTCTGTAAGGTCTTGTCCACTGCACTCTTGAGGAAATCAGACATGCTGGACTTGGTGAACAGATCAGACAGATCAGTGGTTTGTTGTTCCGTTGGATTTTTCCTCATGAAGCAGATAAATGCAAATAGAGCAGCCAGAAACTCCTGGATGCTCAGATGAACAAAGCTGAAGACCTTCCCCAGGTGTAACCCAAACTGCTCTTCTCTGAAGATTTGGGTGCACACTCCTGAGTACACTGACACTTCTCTAACATCAATACCACACTCTCTCAGGTCTTCTTCATAGAAGATCAGGTTTCCTTTCTCCAGCTGTTGGAAAGCCAGTTTTCCCAGTGCCAGTATCGTCTCTCTGGTCTGGTGAGGGTTGGGGTCACATTTCCCATGATACTTTTGTTCCTTGTGTTTGATCTGAAAGATCAGGAAGTGGGTGAACATTTGAGTCAGAGTTTTGGGGATCTCTCCACCCTCTGCTTCACCCAGCATTCTCTCTAGAACAGAGGCTGAAATCCAGCAGAACACTGGAATGTGACACATGATGTAGAGGCTTCTTGAGGACTTCATGTGTTTGATGATTTTACTGGCCAGGTCCTCATCACTGATCCTCTTCCTGAAGTACTCCTTTTTCTGAGGATCACTGAACCCTCGTACCTCTGTTACCTGGGCTACACACTCAGGAGGGATCTGATTGGCTGCAGCTGGTCGAGAGGTGATCCAGAGGAGAGCAGAGGGAAGCAGGTTCCCCTTCATGAGGTTTGTCAGCAGCACATCCACTGAGGCTGATTCTGTTACATCCCACACAATCTCATTGTTCTGGAAGTTTAAAGGAAGTCGACACTCATCCAGACCATCAAAGACGAAAATGATCTTGTAGGTGCTGCAGTTTATTGATTCTATTCTTTTAAATTCTGGGAAAAAATAATGAAGAAGCTCCATCAGACTGAGATGTTTCTCTTTCATCAGATTCAGCTCTCTAAAGGGAAGTGGGAACATGAAGAGAACGTCCTGATTGGCTTTTCCTTCAGCCCAGTCCAGAATGAACTTCTGCACAGAGACTGTTTTTCCAATTCCAGCAACTCCTTTAGTCAGCACAGTTCTGATGGACGTGTCTTTAAAGAGGTCGTTACATTTGATGGGTTTCTCCTGTGTTGTTGGTCTCCTGGATGTCGTTTCAATCTGTCTCACCTTATGTTCACTATTGACGTCTCCACTCGAACCCTCTGTGATGTAGAGCTCAGTGTAGATCTGATCCAGGAGAACTGATGATCCATGCTGTGAGATTCCTTCATTAATTCTTTTATATTTCTCTATCAGTTTGGTTTTGAGGTTCTTCTGATAAACAGAGACCAGCTCTAATAAACAGAAGAACATGAAGATCAATATTTCACTGTATATACCAGAGTATAAAATCTAAACTTATTTACTAATCTAATCTGTCTGATCATGTCCATTAGATACTGATTTATTCAGACATAACAGTTTATACTGATCAGATTTAATGACAGTTCTGATATCAGTTTGCTGCTATTAATGTTTTATTAGTATTAGAAACAATAAAACTGAACTGAATATTAACCAACTAACTACCAGCACGCCACACTTTACTATTATACACCTACACTAACTTTCAGAGGTTTGTAAATGATAATTTTTTCAGTTTTGTTTTTTTAGATTATTGTAGTTTTTAATTAAAATAACACTATTGTAGCACTTCTCAAATAAAAGTGATGGAATAAAACCAGCAGCTCTTACTGGTCTGCAGTGTGTTGGCTAAATCTGTCTGGTTCATCTTTTTCAGGACATGTAGAGTGATCTTCAGTACCTCCTCTCTGAAACTACATTGATCCTCCTCATCCTTCACCTCAGAGCATTCTGGGCAATCTGGACTCAGTATCTTCTTATATTTATTCAGCTCATTTTTTAAGAGAGTGATGACTTTCTGCTGCAGCTCCTGACAAAATTACAGTAATTATATATAAAAAATGTTAAACCTACACTGATACAGTCAGCTCCAAAATCATTGGTTCCCTAGTAAAGGTAAGACGTGGATTAATTAAAACATTAAGTAAAATTAAAAAAGGTAAAATTGAAATAAAAATTTCTGGATTTATAAGAGTGCCACAACCTTAATTAAAATACTCTAACAAAGCGTAGGTGTGTACAAGACAACTAGCAGTTGTTTAGAAGAAACTGACTTTTAGGAGTAGGTTATCTAGTTAGGTTTAGAAATAGAAGTACTGATCGATCGTGTGGTAATATGTTGGTGGATCATGTAACTAACGTATCACACTTGATCACAGTTCCAACACAGCGCTCACATCACTGTAGTTTCCTAATTATTATTTTTTAATGAACTGATCAGTGTGTTTGGTGACCTCTGGTTGTTTCCTGGTTAACTCACACTTAGATACTGTGGGGTCAAATCCCACCTTAGGTCATCAGATAACATTTGTTTCCTTTGGCCTCTGATTATGTTCAGTCACTGCTCTTGGGTCTAGAATCAGCTTGGTGATGAGTCTGTGTACCATCTTTCTTCATCACTCATTACATTTATGAAACTTTAAATGAGATTTTTTATATTTTTAGGATAACAAATAAACTTTCAACCACAAATAATCAATAGTGCCAATAATTTTGAAGCTGACTGTAGATGATGAGTTATTGTTTATTACACCACATAAACTGTAATCCTCTTTGATTAAGCATCACGTCACTGCTAATAGTATAACTGTGGAAATTTCTGCAATATCAAAAAGAATAAAATTTTGTAGACGTGCCTGATCACACACAAGTTCCACACAGAGTCTCAGATACACACCTTAAATACTGAATCCAACTCATTTCTGCTGCTTATTTCTGATTTCTTTAATATCTCTTGTTTTCTGTAAACAATCAAAGCATTAAGTTTAATCTACAACCCTAAATCAGAAAAAGTCTGGACAGCTGTCACACTTGAAGCCTCTGTGTGCTCTGGAGCTCATGAGCACACTCTGCCTCCTGCCACACCCCCTCTCATGATTGGTTCCCCATGACTAATTAGCTCCAGCTGCCCTCTATTTAAGAGGTGTGCTGGAGCTCAGACTCTGGGAACTATTTTGGCTGTGTATGGATTCGGTTCCTAGCCATTGTTACTAGCCATTGTTACTAGCCATTGTTACTAGCCATTGTTACTAGCCATTGTTACTAGCCATTGTTACTAGCCATTGTTACTAGCCATTGTTACTAGCCATTGTTACTAGCCATGTTCCTAGCTCTTGTTCCTAGCCATGTTCCTAGCCATGTTCCTAGCCATGTTCCTTGCTCCATGTTCCTTGGTATGTTGTGTTTCTGTTTCTGTTTAGTTTGCCTATTTAGCAATGTCTTTAGTTAGCCTGTTTAGCCTTGTTTAGCTCTCTTTAGTTTTGTTTAGCATTGTTTGTTTTGGTTTTGTCTTTTGTTTTCAATAAATATATTTAGTTTTTGCATCTCTGCGTGTGTCTCCACCCCTTTGTCTCGTCCTTAGCCTTTTTGAAATGTGTTGCAGAACTGAAATGCAGGAATGGATGTTTATTAATAAATGAAATGAAGTTGAGCAGATAAAACATGAACTATCTCAGGTTCATCCTGTCTGACATCAAATAAAAGTCAATGTAAGAAACTCTGTGATTTTATTTTATTTGCATTTTCCATCCTGTCCCAACTTTTTCTGATTTGGGGTTGTAAATTCTGCACAGCAAACAGCAATAAACATTCAGCAGCTGTTTAACATCGTCATATTGCCAAACTTTATCAGGTAGGGCTGGTTGTTAAGAACTTAATAAAATAGAAAATACAAGCTGACCTCAGATCAGTAGAAGAATTTCCTTCTCTCAATATTATGGCTTCTACCATTGACTGATCACTCTTCATAGACACACAGCTGGGTTCAGGTGGGTCTGATCTTTTACTTTTCACTGATCTAAAGCACAGAAGAAAAATCAGTGGAGATTAAAATGTGATTATTAAAACTGTGCTGATAAAATACTAATAATAGGTGGAAATTTTAATAATATAAAAAGATTTTAGTCACATTTCCTAAAATGACCCTCACCTCAGATCAGTAGAACGCTCTCTGTCACTGAACTTTAATGGTTCATACATTGATCTATCACTCCTCCTGGACACACTGCTGGGTTCACGTGGTTCTGATCTCTTACCCTGAATCAGACTGAAACAAGAACAATATGTGAAGAATTTCTGTTTTGCAGGTTTCCATTATACAACACTTTTACTCTCTTCTCTCTTTAATAATCTGATGACGTCACTGTGAAGATCAGATACAACCCACAATCTGTAATGTGAGTCTAATAAACCAAACTTAACCTCTTAAACTCCACAGAGCCGCCGACACGTCCAACATCAATCCTGTTATTCATATCACAGAATATCTGGAGGACTATCAACTATAAAATGTACATTTGCTTTATTCGACTTACACATTTGATTATTAACATAATAAGGGTATGAAATAGTTGTATTTTATAGAAAGCAAAACACTATATGGTGAAAAGTACAGTGAGGAAAATAAGTATTTGATACACTGCCGATTTTGCAAGTTTTCCCACCTACAAAGAATGGAGAGGCCTGTAATTTTTATCGCAGTTACACTTCAACTGTGAAAGACAGAATCTAAAAAAAAATCCAGTTAATAATCCAATTAATTTGCATTTTATTGCATAAAATAATATTTGATACAATGAAAAAACAGAACTTAATATTTGGTACAGAAACCTTTACAGAGGTCAGACGTTTCCTGTAGTTCTTGACCAAGTTTGCACACACTGCAGCAAGGATTTTGGCCCACTCCTCCATACAGATCTTCTCCAGGTCTTTCAGGTTTCGGGGCTGTCGCTGGGCAACATTGAGTTTCAGCTTCCTCCAACGATTTTCTATTGGGTTCAGGTCTGGAGACTGGCTAGGCCACTCCAGGACCTTGAAATGTCCTCCTTCTATACTCAATCATTCTTTCACCTGTTACCAGTTCACCTGCTTAGTGTAGAATGTATCTTCAATATCCTATAAATGTTTTACTTTGATTGTGTTCAGTGTGTTGCAGGCATCATATTTAAAACTTGTTTATACTTATAAAGTAAGTTAAGTTTAAGAATGATGGTAAGATCAAGATTAAGGCACTACCTAAACTCATCACGAACCGTGAAATGAGTCCTTTCTGTGTAATAAGCAATTTAAGGTTTGTGTTTAGTGATTTAACATTTTTTATTCGTGCAGCGTATGTCACAACATGGACGAGAATTTTCATCTGTGAGAATGTAGCTGGATGTTCTAGGTTTACATTCAACTTTTAATGTAGCTGTGCTGTGTGTTGTAGCTTCTATTTATTTCATCATTCAGTTTATGAGTTTAATTTAATGACCGACGTGAAATAACGAGTAGGACCTTTTATATATGAAAAATAATTCTATATTTTCATAGTAATTATACTATAATCAATAAAACTATGATATAATTATATAATAAACAATAAAACCATTTGAAACTGTTTTATTGTTTATTCTTTATTATTCTAATAAGATTTGATGTTTGTTTGCCGCTGTAATGTGAGTAAATAATGAAGAAGTGTTTATAAGCAGCAGGGAGGAATTTAAAAAAGAAATGTACTGTTAACACCACATACTGAAACCCACACTGTTAACAGTATTCCATACAGCACCGGCTAATCTCAGTCTGTGGGTTTTAAATGTGATTTTTAATGTGACTCGTAAAGTATAAACAAATCAGAGCTTAAAATCTAAGTTACAGTGATTAAAACTATTACTGTTCATTCTAATAGTTCTGGTTAGGCTGGAGCACACACACACACACACACACACACACACACTTCATATATCACATTCATGTACATTCTCTGTAGATTATGTTTATAACACACTGATAATAAACATAATCTACAACAAATCAACTTTCACCCACATCAGCATCAACAATAATGAAATTAGTTTAAAATAACCAGTAAAAACCAGCAGCTGATTTAAACTCATTAGTGGTGCAGCAGCAGGATCCGTCCTAAATCACTTCAGATAAGCTTCACTATTGTACCCTATGTAGTGCACAGGAGTAGGAAGTATGAAACTATTGTAATGCGAATCACATAAGATGTCATGTTTTATTATTATTATGAATTATTGTTATTATTATTATAGTTTTGATCCTCTTTATTATTTATTTATTTATTATTATTATTTTTATAGTTTTAATCTTCATCATTAGTTATTATTTTCACTGAGAAATTAATTCACTCACCTCCGGATGTTTCTCAGCCCCTCAGAGAGATTCCTTTTAGAGCTCATGTTTCCTCCTACAGACTGAAGCTTTAAAGCTGCTCACACATGTAGAGAAACACTGCAGCACAACAGAATTCTTCTTTATGAGGTCTAGATTTATAACATTCACATATTACAGCTTTAAATTATCACTGTGATATTTTCCTGAACAACTTTATATCTCTCTCTTCACTAAACAGCGGTGATACTTTCACTTTGACTGCAGGTGCAAAACTCTGTCCTATATGAGAGAGGAAGAGCTCACTCTCTAGAGGAAGAGGGAAGTCGCGCACACGGCTGAAATAAACGCATGAAGTGAAAGAACTGAATAACACAAAGGAGAAATGATTCATGAGATCGGGTTATTGTGTTAACATAATAGTGATGTCAATATGATATTATTGCATGTTTATTGTGTATATAGTAATTATGTGCACTATAACTGTAAATAACACCACCCTAGGTGAACGAATGGTTTAAACCCGAATGCGCTGGCGCGAACTGAAGCGCATTTAAGCGGCTCTTTAGTGGTGCATCGGGGGGGGGGGGATAGCTCATTCTGAGTGTGAGAGAGAAAGGAGGAGGACTGAGAATATAAGTGATTCTGTTGCAGTAAAGAATCCCAGTAGTCCTGGTTAAGAAGTATATATTGTATATATGGTTGTATATAGTGTTGAGTAATTTGGAGCACCTGTATATAGTGAATAAACACGTCTGGTTGGAACATAAGTCTCTTTTGCAGTGGTTTTCCTCGCTCCTCTCCCTGACTGCTATGACTACGCAGTTAACAACATCACACCCTTAACCAATCACATTTTCTTTTAAATTATCATGTGACTTCCACTTTAACCAACGACGATGAATAGTTTCATCATTCGACCAAACTTTTTGATATCTAGGGGGAGTAAGTGAGACAGTGCCTTGCTTTGGGCCACACTGTAGATAGGTGCCATGGTAAGTTAATTTTTAGGTAAATAATATAATCAGATCCCTTGCAAAAAAAATCATGCATGTAGCTTAATATGTTTACTAAAGTCTTTTTTTCCTAATTTTCTCCCCATTTTTTCTCCCAATTTAGCGCATCCAATTTGTCTTCCGCTGCTGTCAGACTCCAGATTTGCATCCAAGGAGAGCACACTTTTCTTTATACGTGTACAGCCCTCCTTTTCTCGTCCGTGCTTCTGCCAATCAGGGTCCTTACACAGCGTATGAAGACCCACCCACACATAGTCCTGTCCTCACCCTGCAGATACGGTAGCCAATTAGTATCTGCTGCAGGCACTGCCAATTATGCCCACCAGATGGTGCCCAGCCGACCGGAGGCAACACCGAGTTTCGAACCAGGGAGTTCAGAAACTCAGTGCTGGTGTGCAAGCGGAATATCCCGCTGCGCCACCTGGGCGCTCTTTAGCAATTTTAACAGTAGTTTATCAAAATCAAATGTTCTTTTTTGACTGGGAAAACATATGTCATGCAGAACTAACAATGTACAATTAGGGGAATAACATTTTACTGCAATGTGGTACCAGTACAGCTACTACAGTCATATGCAATAAACAGTTGTATGTTTTTAGGATACCAGAAATTTTTTTTGCAAAAAAGAGAAAACATTCTCCACCTATTCCTGAGGGCAGTGAAGACAGTGAGGGCTCGATGGAACAGTATCAGATATACAGTGATGCAAATGAAGAAAGTGAGGCAGAAGTTGAAGGTCATGATGGTCAATCAGAGACAGCAAGTCATAGGTTGCTATGGAAGACTCATGCTCGTGTCCACTACCACTATCACAGTCAACTGAAATGTGGCCGACCCAGCTCTGTGGGGTCTGACATGAGATGGAAGAGAAAGAGGGAATCACTGCCACAAGAAGAGGTCAGGAACGACGGCATTGCACACTGGCCATATTATTCAGAAAAGCAACGTCGATGCAAGAAAGTGAACTGCACAGCTCAAACCAGAGTAATGTGCAAGAAATGCGGAGTGCACTTATGTTTTACACCCAAGAAAAACTGCCTACGGGATTTTCATACATGAACTCAAACATGAACATGAAGTCCAAAGTTCAATGAAGATGAACAAATTAAAAGAGATGGTTTGCTTCATTATATAAAAGACTGTTCCTATATTAAATAAAAGACTGTTCCCTTATTACATTAAAGGAAATTACAGTTTGTTTTAATGATGAATGAGACTAGAGGAATAGTGTAGATTACACAATCTTCTAAAGAGTTGATGTAACTTTCAGTTTTTACTTAATTACATTTTTAGAAATAAGCAATTCCAGAACCTCATATCTGTTAACATTGAAAATATTGTTTCATTTCATTTTTAGGTGTTACTTTATCTTACAAGTAATAAAACACTTTTTGAATGCCATTCAGACTTGGATAATCTTTATCCACATCCAGCCAAAATAAAGGTCGAAGGTCAAATTTCAGAAAACAAAATTGATTATTGCTTTTAGGTTCAAATACAATTTAACAAAACTATTTGTGGAATTTTTAAAACTGCTATTTCATAATTACTCCTATAGAGGGTTAAAACCACTGCTTTGTTTTTTTTTTGACACAAGCTTTGGAGCTTCTGTGTCACTTGCAACATCACTAATCTTAACTAAACAATGTGCATTATGTGTGGAATAAATGAAAACCCACTAAACACAACTTCAAAGCAAAGTGAATATTGTGGCTAGAGATGTAAACAGTGTCCATCTTGGTGTATCGAGGATCCGCTGCTGTTTACTCTGTACAGCTGGTGGACATTCCCAGAAGTCAGTGTGTCATCGGCTGGAACATGGAAAGTGTAAATGTATTTATTAGGATTTTACCGTCATGTTTTACACTTCATGACATTCATGACAGAAATGGTAGTTACTGCTACACAAGATTCATCAGTTCAAGTATTTAATATTAAACACAGTCATGTGTCACACTGCTAGCCTCGGTGTGCTCATGTGTGCCACGCCCCTCTTCTCTGTGTGCACACTCACTCCCCTGCCATGCCTCACAGGTGATTGGCTCCCTGAGCTAATCAGCCCCAGCTGCTCCTCATCAAGGAGCATTTATAAGGAGAGCTGGGGCAATGGGCAGGTTGGAGATTATTGAGTGTAACTCTGTCTGTTTGCTCCTGGTAATTCTGTCTGTTTGCTCCTGGTAATTCTGTCTGTTTGCTCCTGGTAATTCTGTCTGTTTGCTCCTGGTAATTCTGTCTGTTTGCCCCTGGTAATTCTGTCTGTTTGCCCCTGGTAATTCTGTCAGTTTGCCCCTGGTAATTCTGTCAGTTTGCCCCTGGTAATTCTGTCTGTTTGCCCCTGGTAATTCTGTCTGTTTGCCCCTGGTAACTCTGTTTTACCTTCCTCCTAGCTCCTGTCGGTCAGTTTAGCCTGTTCCTGTTATGTTAGCCTGTTTAGTCTGTTCATGCCTTGTCTAGTCTGTTTAGTTCTTGTTTAGTTCTGTTCATTCCATGTTTCATCTGTTTAGTCCTTGTCTAGCCTGTTTAGTCATGTTTACCTGTGTAGCTTGGTTAGCTTGTTTAGGTTAGTCCCTGTTTAGCCCCTGTCTGTTAGCCTAGTCCTTGTTTGTTAGCCTGTGTGTACTAGCCTCCGTTTAGCCTTTGTTTAGTCCTGTTCAGTCTGTTTAGTCCTGTCCAGTCTGTTTAGTTCTGTTCAGTCTGTTTAGTCCTGTCAGTCTGTTTAGTCCTGTTAGTCTGTTTCGTCCTGTTCAGTCTGTTTAGCCCTGTTCGTCTGTTTAGTCCTGTTCAGTCCTGTTCTGTCAGTTTAACCCTGTCTTGTCTTTATTATTAATAAATTATAGTTTTTTTACACATCTCCGCGTTTGTGTCCGCCCCTCCTGTCCGTCTAGCCCACAAACCGTTACAGAATAATCTCCCCTAGAGGACACAGCGAGATGTTTTTTGTCCATGTTTTTCCGGACTTCGGCTCCATGAGGTTTCCTCAAACCTTCCCGCTTAGTAGGCCAGCTCCATATGATGGAAGCGACTCAGGCGTCGAAGGCTTCCTTCTACAGAGCCAGCTCTACCTGCAGAACCTTCTGGACCCCCAGCCAGCTGAAATCGACAGGGTGCGATTTATGATGTCTCGGCTGAGGGGTGCTGCTCGTGAGTGGGCTAAGCAGCTTTGGTCTGACAGGGGAGTTGAGCTGAACTCGGTGAAGGATTTCGAGGGCCTCTTGAGAGCCCAATTTTCACGTAGCAAAGTGCCCACTGCAGCTTATACCCGGCATCCAGTGACCACTGGGGATGTTGGATTTTCCCCAGTGCCCACTGCTGATGTGGTCCGGGTGCCAGTGCCCGCTATCTATGCTCGTGACCGTCCCAAGTCCACGTTAGGAGCCAGCCAAAATTATTTAGGTCCTGTTTCCTGTTACGACCCCAAGGGCTCCGGGGGTCCTTCTGTGTGTTCACCGGCTCCAGTGTTTTCGCAGCTGAGTCCAGTTTCTCCAGGGTCCAAACAGCTGACTTCTGACGCATATCCAGGGTCCAAGCAGCTGACTTTGGACGCCTCTTCAGGGTCCTCACAGCTGTTTCAAGGAGTTTCTCAAGGATTTTCGCAGCTGACTTCGGACACCTCTCCAGGGTCCTCACAGCTGAGTGATGTTTCAATAGTGTTTTCGCAGCTGACTTCGGACGCCTCTCCAGGGTCCTCGCAGCTGAATGACGTTTCTCCAGTGTTTTCGCAGCTGACTTCGGACGCCTCTCCAGGGTCCACGCAGCTGAATGACGTTGCTCCAGTGTTTTCCCAAGTGACTTCGGACGCCTCTCCAGGGTCCTCGCAGCTGAATGTTTCTCCAGTGTTTTCGCAAGTGACTTTGGACACCTCTCCAGGGTTCTCACAGCTGTTTCAAGGAGTTTCTCAAGGATTTTCGCAGCTGACTTCGGACGCCTCTCCAGGGTCCTCGCAGCTGAATGACGTTTCTCCAGTGTTTTCGCAGCTGACTTCGGACGCCTCTCCAGGGTCCACGCAGCTGAATGACGTTTCTCCAGTGTTTTCGCAAATGACTTTGGACACCTCTCCAGGGTTCTCACAGCTGTTTCAAGAAGTTTCTCAAGGGTTTTTGCAGCTGATTCCGGACGCCTCTCCAGGGTCCACACAGCTGACTCCAAATGCCTCTTCTCAAGGGTCCACGCAGCTGACTCCGGACGCCTCTTCTCAAGGGTCCACACAGCTGACTCCGGATGCCTCTTCTCAAGGGTCCACGCAGCTGACTCCGGACGCCTCTTCTCAAGGGTCCACACAGCTGACTCCGGATGCCTCTTCTCAAGGGTCCACGCAGCTGACTCCGGACGCCTCTTCTCAAGGGTCCACGCAGCTGACTCCGGACGCCTCTTCTCAAGGGTCCACGCAGCTGACTCCGGACGCCTCTTCTCAAGGGTCCACGCAGCTGACTCCGGACGCCTCTTCTCAAGGGTCCACGCAGCTGACTCCGGACGCCTCTTCTCAAGGGTCCACGCAGCTGACTCCGGACGCCTCTTCTCAAGGGTCCACGCAGCTGACTCCGGACGCCTCTTCTCAAGGGTCCTCTCAGCTGACTCCCGAAGCCTCTTCGCCAGGCTCCACGCAGCTGACTCCCGAAGCCTCTTCGCCAGGCTCATCGCAGCTGACTCCCGAAGCCTCTTCGCCAGGCTCACCGCAGCTGACTCCCGAAGCCTCTTCGCCAGGCTCACCGCAGCTGACTCCCGAAGCCTCTTCGCCAGGCTCACCGCAGCTGACTCCTGAAGCCTCTTCGCCAGGCTCACCGCAGCTGACTCCCGAAGCCTCTTCGCCAGGCTCACCGCAGCTGACTCCCGAAACCTCTTCGCCAGGCTCCACGCAGCTGGCTTCTGTTCCTGAGTTGGCGCATCCCAATGGCGCTCCTGTTCCTGAGTTGGCGCATCCCGATGGCGCTCCTGTTCCTGAGTTGGCGCATCCCGATGGCGCTCCTGTTCCTGAGTTGGCGCATCCCGATGGCGCTCCTGTTTCCGAGATGACGCCCCCAGATGGCGCATCTGTTTCCGTGTTGGCGCCCCCCGATGGTGCTTCTGTTCCCACATTGGCGCCCCCCGACGGCGCTTTTGAACTCTCGTCGGCGCTCCCCGACTGCGCCTCTGGATTTCTGTCGGCAGCCTGCGTCCCACCATTTTTATCACGCCTGCCTGAGGACATTTTTAATGACTTCAAATTTACCCCGCAGGGCCCAGGACCTCCTTGTTTTTGTTTTTTTTAGGCACTCCAGGTGTAGTGCCTTTGGGAGGGGCATCTGTCACACTGCTAGCCTCGGTGTGCTCATGTGTGCCACGCCCCTCTTCTCTGTGTGCACACTCAGATTATTGAGTGTAACTCTGTCTGTTTGCTCCTGGTAATTCTGTCTGTTTGCCCCTGGTAATTCTGTCTGTTTGCCCCTGGTAATTCTGTCTGTTTGCCCCTGGTAATTCTGTCTGTTTGCCCCTGGTAATTCTGTCTGTTTGCCCCTGGTAATTCTGTCTGTTTGCCCCTGGTAACTCTGTTTTACCTTCCTCCTAGCTCCTGTCGGTCAGTTTAGCCTGTTCCTGTTATGTTAGCCTGTTTAGTCTGTTCATGCCTTGTCTAGTCTGTTTAGTTCTTGTTTAGTTCTGTTCATTCCATGTTTCATCTGTTTAGTCCTTGTCTAGCCTGTTTAGTCATGTTTACCTGTGTAGCTTGGTTAGCTTGTTTAGGTTAGTCCCTGTTTAGCCCCTGTCTGTTAGCCTAGTCCTTGTTTGTTAGCCTGTGTGTACTAGCCTCCGTTTAGCCTTTTTTTAGTCCTGTTCAGTCTGTTTAGTCCTGTCCAGTCTGTTTAGTCCTGTCAGTCTGTTTCGTCCTGTTCAGTCTGTTTCGTCCTGTTCAGTCTGTTTAGCCCTGTTTGTCTGTTTAGTCCTGTTCAGTCCTGTTCTGTCAGTTTAACCCTGTCTTGTCTTTATTATTATTAAATTATAGTTTTTTTACACATCTCCGCGTTTGTGTCCGCCCCTCCTGTCCGTCTAGCCCACAAACCGTTACATCATGGATAAACTCTCTGAGCTCTCTTCTCTACAAAGCTGCTGAAAGATTGTCAGACTTTTTACTTTCCAGACTCTAGACTAGTGAGAATTAAGGTGCTGCTGCTTTTTAACTTATGGAATTTGTACTTCTGCTTTTGCTCCACCAAGAATATAACCATTTGTGGTTATAGGTTCTGTTTTGACATGAACATCTTAAAGTTAATTCCTAATTAGATACAAATAACATTAATTAAATTTTACCAAATTTTACACAAAAAATTAATTGCAATAACAAGAACACACATTCAGTGTGTAAAACATAAAACATTCTTACTACAAATACACTTATTATGCCTTATGCAGGAATGGATGTTTATTAATAAATGAAATGAAGTTGAGCAGATAAAAGATGAAAAATCTCAGGTTCATCCTGTCTGACATCAAATAAAAGTAAATGTAAGAAACTCTGTGTTTTTATGTTATTTACATTTTCCATACTGTCTTAAGTTTTTCTTATTTGGGGTTGTACATCTTGCCATTATTCTTACATTAATCTGAAGCCACTATTAAATATTATTAAGCATTTAATATTCTATTTTGTATTTTAGCAACCTGTAAAAATGTGGATAAACAGTCACATTGTCTTGTACAGTTTTACACCTGATACTGACTCAGTTAGTGCACTAACCTACTGACATGAAGAAAAGTTGGTTTAAAGAAACTCCAGTGACCCACACAAACCTCAGCACCACTGACCAGTTTTATAATGAACTGGAACATCAATCGAGGAATTCTTGACTAAAATCAGTGCCCAGCCATATGCTCTTTTGACTGATTGGGCACAAATTCCCACAGACATACTTCAGAGGCTTGTGAGAAGCCTTCTCATAAAAGTGTCTGTTGTTCTAGCTGAAAAGATCACATAGAGGTCACTCTGTTTTATTACCATTAGTTTTAGTAACGGGACGTCCGAGAAGCTCATGGTCAGGTGTCCACATACTTTTGGTCATGTAGTGTATATATGAGTAGGTTGAATATAAAGTGAAGATAATAAAGGCTTATCCAAACAAATAAATCCATTTAAATCTTGAATTATTTGATCAATTAATGTCAAAAATACAAACCTTATTTTTTGAAATAACGTAGTATTTATTTTACATTACATTTAAATAAAGATAAATAAATCTGTAATACATTTATATTTCAAATATACAAATTATATTTCCAAAAATACAAATCATACAAGATTTAAATGAATTTATTTGTCTGGATAAGTGCAGAGTAAATGTTTCCTACGTTTCACCGTAACTCGTTAGATGAAGTGGGAGCTTGATAAAAGGTTTCATTATAACCTTTCTTTATTGTAGCGGGTGGATCTCACCCCGCCTAGTAGGGGTAGAATGAAAACTAAACTTACCCTGGACGACCGCAGAGTGTACAGATCTAGGTCTTCACTCCCCAGTACAATTAGTCTCTGTACTTATAGGTATAAGTATGGTTGTACCTGATCTGCGTGAAATATGTAATTCACTAATAGATGACAGCAGGTGGGCTTCGGAAAATACACACGGTGACAACCCGAAGTTTTGTTGTTAACACCATACCAATATGTATTAATATAACCGTTAACTTCCCCCCCCCTTTCTGCACACCTAGCAGGACAGGTGAGACGCCCCTACTCCAGGATAAGGCAACATACAACTTTTAACACCAAAATTATGTTTATTTAAGAAAACTGTAATGAGTTATGTTAAATAGATCAAATTAATAGCTATAATGCAACAAATTAAAACACAAATGTGACGGTTACAATTGTCATATATCTGTAACAAGCAACGTTTGCTTTATAGATTTTAATTACTCAGCTACTACTGTTAGTAATGAATACTATTCAGTTCCTTACATTTGAACATATCATCTCGTACAAAACACTCAAGTAAGCTCTTGTTACTTTTGAAAACAAAATATCTCTTAATAACAAGTCTCTGAATAACTATTAGAACATTTAGAAGATGATAAACAAAATACTTTGATCACTTCCCTTTATTTGCTGACTGGAGTAGCTGGGAGGATGTCCAAATGGCAGGGAAAGGGCAGTTCAACACAGCAAACAGCTGCCCCGTTTCTTAACATGCAGTTCGAACACACGTGTGCACAAAAAAATCGTTTTTCACACAGAAAGCTGACAACAGTCAGTTCACTTGCAATGTCTCAGTCCCCCCTTTTGTCCCCACACGAGTATCCAATTGAATTAAACAGTCACAAGCACTGGCGCTCTGTCCTGCACTTCACACAGCAGTCCAAAATGGCTCCGGTAAAGTCAAATAAACACGTCCTTACTTCGTTCCAGAAGTTGTAGCACTACCCTAAGTCCACGTTTTACACACAACACAGACGAATCCTCAAACTTTATCAGTCTATTGCGAGGTTAAACGCGTCCGCCATTACACACACTGTATCTCCGTTTTGAGTCAGTTCTCCTCTCTTGTACCTTTGCACAAGGTGACTAAACAAGCCCTAAAACCCCTCAGCCCAACAACAGGTGCAGCGACTTGACTAAACTTCCCAAAACCTTAAGATATTCACGGTTAGACTGGACTGGTTTCTTCTCTCGCACTCGCTCTGTTCACCACAACACTGCAAAAACGGGCGCTAAAACAACAAGGTAAACACACAGTGATTGGCTCTGACGTTAACCCTTGCGTGCCCTCACTACTGCATGAAAACCCATATCCTCCACATTCCCCCTTGCTAAACCCTGCCATATCAGACAATCCTCCAGCAGACTCCAACTCTGAAACACAGAACAATAAACAAGACTTAGAACATGTCTACATGAGAATACAAAACATTGCCAACTATCACAATAAAACATTACATAGTGCCACTTCAAAATCATTTCATAACATAGTCATTTCTATATCTCCAAGGGAGTGTACCCCTACCCTGTCTCTTGGAGCGTCTCAACTCATTTATATGGTCAGCATCAGACTCCTCAGATTCATCAGCATGTTCAGATTCTCCTCCTGATTCTGTACCCCTAACCGCAACCGACCCTCCCATTTCGGTGCGTTCACAGACCTCCACTACTGGGTTCTCTCTAATGTCTGTGTCGAGTGTCTGTCTAGCCTGAGGAATGCAAATAATATCAGTGTGGTCCGAATCTGAAAGGTCTTCATTTCTACACCTATAACTCTGTGTGCGGTGTCTGGTGGTTGACTGAAATGTGCAATGCTTGAGTTGATCTCTGTGCACTACTTTTGTGTCCCCTCCCTTTTCAGGTTGTATGGTGAACACTGGGGTATCTGTGTGGTTTTGTTTTAGCACTACATATGGCTGTGGCTCCCATTTGTCTTGAATTTTATTCCTACCCCTAGGTTTGTGATTACGCAGCAGCACACGGTCACCAGGTCTGACAAGTGGTCCATACGATTTGCGATCATAGGCTCTTTTCCGTCTCCTGGAAGAGTCTTGTGTGGCAGCTCTAGCAACTTCCGTGGCAGTTTTTAGTCTTTCGTGGTGATCTTTCACCCAGTCATCCAAATTGTCTATGTCACTGTTCTCAAGATCTTTTCCACCAAGGACGTCTAGTGGAAGTCTTGCATCTCTCCCAAACAGTAGGTAAAAAGGCGAATAACCTGTGGATGAGTGAACGTGACTGTTATACACCATCACCAACTCGGGCAAGTGTTCTTTCCAGTCTTTCTTTTTCTCGGGAGGCAAGGTTCGCAACATGTCATGCATTGTCCTGTTGAATCTTTCGCATTGCCCATTTCCTTGAGGGTGATATGGACTTGTGCGACTTTTTGATATTCCGTACAACTTGCAAATTTCCTTAACTACATTAGACTCAAAATTTCTTCCCTGATCTGAGTGCAAGCGAGCAGGACAGCCATAATTAACAAACCAGTGTTTTAGAAGAGCTTTGGCTGTTGTATAAGCAGTTTGATTTTTAGTTGGCACAGCAACAGTGAATCTAGTAAACATGTCTGTGAGGACCAACACATTCTCGTAACCTCCTGATGATCTCTCCAGCAATGTGTAATCCATTGCAAGGACTTCCAATGGAGCACTGACACTGCTACAAGTCATGGGGGCACGGATACGCGGGTGCACGTCTTTTGCAAGTGCACATCTCTTGCACTGTTTAATCCAGCTTTGGACATCTTTGGCCATAGTTGGCCAGTAGTAGCTACGCCGCATCATTTCAAGGGTGCTCCTCTCTCCAAAGTGCCCTCCATGTTCATGTTGACTTTCGTAAACTTTATGTTGTAGAGATTCCGGAACCAAAAGTTGCCAAATCTCTTCCCCATCCTTAGGGTGGTATATAAAGCGGAACAACACCCCGTGTCGTAGTTTTAATCGTTCAAACTGTCTGCATAATCTCTTTAACGTTGCATCCATAACACGTTGCTCAGCAGGGCTAGGCTGTTTATCTTTTATAACAGCAACATACATGGGACTGATTACAGGGTCGGACTTCTGTAGCTCTTCGACCTCACTCCAACTGTATCCGCTGACTCCTCCTTGTGTTGAGGCTCTAACAGCAGCCTGCACCACAGTTTCTTTGACTCTTTCCTCCATAGCTGTCCACAAGCATGCACGCACCTCTTCTGATGTTACCGTGATGAAGTCTTTGCCTGTGTCACTTGTCTCTGGCTCCTCCCGAGAAGGAATTCTGGACAAAGCATCAGCGTTGGTGTTTTGTCTACCAGGCTTGTAGTGGACATCAAAGTTGTACTCAGCCAGCTGGGCCATCCACCTTTGTTCTACAGCTCCCAGATTAGCTGTTCCCAGATAGCGCAGCGGATTGTGGTCAGTGATGACTGTAAACTTGGCAAACATCAAGTAGTCCCTGAATTTTTCTGTTACAGCCCATTTAAGCGCAAGGAGCTCCAACTTAAATGCACTGTAATTCTTGTCATTTTTCTCAGACCCTCGCAGACCTCGACTTGCGTAAGCTATAACACGTTCAACTCCCCCCTGCTTTTGGCTAAGCACGGCCCCCAAGCCATGAAGGCTACCATCAGTGGTAAGTGTAAAGGGAAGTGCAAAGTCTGGGTATGAAAGCACAGGTGGAGACATCAAACACCGCTTCAACCCTTCAAAGGCAGCTTGACATTCTCTGCTCCAGGTGATTGGCATAGGCTCTCTCCTTTTCTTGGTTCCACCTGCCACCAAGGCATGCAGAGGCTTTGCGATGTGTGCAAACTTGGGCACAAAGCGCCTGTAATAGCTCATAAAACCAAGCACTTGTCTCACTTCTTTAATTGTACTTGGAACAGGCCATGTTTTTAGGGCCCTGACCTTGTCCTCATCAACTTGGATTCCCTCGGCTGAGATCACATGTCCCAAGAACTTTACTTCTGGTCTTAGAAGGAAACATTTGCTGGGCTTCAACTTCAACCCATGGTGTTTTAGACGGCTGAATACCAGATCAAATCTTTCACAATGAGTCTTAAAATCTCTAGAAAAAATTATGATATCATCAAGATATACTAGCAAGATATCAAAGGTAAGGTCACCTAGCACTACTCCCATAAGGCGCTGAAAGGTGGCTGGGGCATTACATAGCCCAAATGGCATCCGGCACCATTCAAAGAGGCCAAATGGGGTGGTAACAGCTGTTTTGCCTTGATCTTCCTCGCTTACTGCGACCTGGAAATAGCCAGACGTCAAGTCTAAGGTGGAAAATAATTGAGCATTACCCAACGCATCTAGCGACTCTTCCACTCGTGGAAGGGGGTATGCATCCTTGCATGTGACCTGGTTTAGCTTTCTGTAATCGCAGCAAAATCTTACAGTTCCATCTTTCTTGACAACTATCACTGCAGGAGATGCCCAGGGGCTACAGCTCTCTTTGAGTATCCCCTGGTCGACAAGGCTCTGCACGTGCCTCTTAAATTCTTGAAACACCTGGGGTGGAACTCTTCGATGTCTTTGTTTGATTGGGGGGGCATCACCTGTGGGTATACTGTGTTTTACAGCTGTGGTGTAGCCATAGTCATTATCATCTTTTGAGAAAACATCTCTGTGTTTTGCAAGTAGCGTCAGGAGCTCTTCATACTGCGCTTGAGTAAGGCCATCAGAGTTCACTTGAATGGGGACAGGTAGCTGCCCAACACCACGCTCTTGGCATTGGCTTTTATCTTGTCTGATTGCTCTAACATGTAAAGCTCCATTGTCCTCCTCCAACACCACGGTTTCCTTCGGGAACACTTCTTGTGGTTTATGCAGCGATGCCACCCTGGATCTTGGCTTTAGCTTTATAGGCCTCCCACTTGTATTCAGAACTCGTACTGGTACCTTACCCCCTGCTGCTTTAGCTAATACGTTAGCAACCATGAGCCCCTTTGGGATATCAGTCTTAGTTGAAGACTCCACCAGCACCTGACAATTCACTTTGGGTGGTACCCTGCAGCGCCCCACCAGCACCTTTTCGCTGAACGGAGGTATTGTGACTGTCTCTCTCCCTGCCACTCTGACAAAGCCAATCTTACCACCTGGGCAAGGAAACTGGGACTGTTTTTCCACTCTAGCTAATACACGTCTCACGCTGGTTTCTCCAGCGTGCTGACTGTACCGATCCATCTGATTTACCCCTTCTCCTTTCATAAAGAGGTCTCGAAGTCCACTAATCACATTCATCCCAATTATGCCAGGGAGCCCTTTCATGTCTTTTACGTCAGGACTGGTGTCAGTCAACACAAACACACATTTCTTAGGAAGCACCCGGCTCATGCACACTATGTCTGCTTCTAAGCACCCAAGGACTGGGATGTCCAATCCATTTGCTGCCGTAAGCTTCACCCAGTTAGCTGAGGACAACTCTTTCTCTCCAAAGTGCTTCTGAAAGTGAGACTCAGTTATTGTGGTAACTTCCGAACCTGTGTCTAAGAGGCAGTTTGTCTTTATCCCAGCTATCTCCACCTCAATGGTCAAGCAGTCTCCAAAAGCATTTTCTCGCAGAGCATTAGTCAGTTCGTGTGTTAGAGATTCAGCCGTTCGGCTCCAGATCACAGAGGGGTCTGAACCATTTCGCGCACCTGAAGTGCTGTTGATTACACCCTCGACTGTATCAATCATGTGATTTGATGCTGCAACTTTGTTCTTAACTGCTCCACTCTGTGGGCAGTATCGGCTTATGTGCCCAGGTTCTTTGCATGAATAGCAAATGTATCTTCCGTCACTATCTTTTAGGGGTGTTCTTCCTGGTCTTTCTGGCAGAGGCTTTGCTTTTTCTTGACCATGAACAGTCTGATACAATTCTTCTTGACGGGCAGCTATCTCTTGAATAGCTTCATGAAGCTTTTCAAGTGTTAACTCAGTGGAATTATCTGTGGTTGCAGCAGCTGCAGCATTTACAACACCCCTGGAACGAGCGCCACCTCTGGTGCTACTTGGCGACTGGACTTCCTCCTCCTCCTCAGACCAGGTGATTGCATCCTGCATCAGCTCTGCAAAACTCAAACTCTTCTCCTCCTTAACCCTCTTCTTCATTTCGCGTCTCAAAAAATCATCTCTTAAACCCAGAACCAACTGTTCTTTGAGCACTGCGTCAGCATTAGGGACGCGACTGGAATCCCTCTGTACGACTCTATTCAGCTTTTCTTGTAAATCATATGCATAGGAGCGCACTGTCTCACCAGACATCTGCTTTCTGTCATAGAATTCCTTTAGTCTTGTACCAATAAGAACTTTATCTCCATAAGTTTGTAGAAGGACCGAGAATATATCTTCTATACTCGTTTCTTCACCTTTCAGCATGAACTTGACTGTCATTCTCGCTTCATCTCTTAACTGTTGCCTAACCAACTCAATACAATCCTCTTCAGGAACTTTCATGACCTTGAAAGCAGATTTCATTGCTGTAACCCACTCTTCTACACTCAAGTCACCGGCTCTTGTCGAACTCCCACCAAACTCTGGAAGCTTACGATCTCTGGGAATATATATAGCAGCTGGGGTTCGCTGGGCAGCTACTTGGTGGTCAATTACAGCTTTTGCTAGAGAGAGCGCCTCTCTTTGTTCTGTCCTGGCCTGCTGCAAAGCTCCAGACTGTTCCGCCAGCCTTCGCTGCATTTCTGCAAACTCCCTTTTTAACTCTTCTAGCTCAGACATTTTTGGACAGTCTCTAAAACTGTAATTTACTAAAAAAATTATGCCTGGTAATATCCTGTTCGTGACGCCAATTTGTAGCGGGTGGATCTCACCCCGCCTAGTAGGGGTAGAATGAAAACTAAACTTACCCTGGACGACCGCAGAGTGTACAGATCTAGGTCTTCACTCCCCAGTACAATTAGTCTCTGTACTTATAGGTATAAGTATGGTTGTACCTGATCTGCGTGAAATATGTAATTCACTAATAGATGACAGCAGGTGGGCTTCGGAAAATACACACGGTGACAACCCGAAGTTTTGTTGTTAACACCATACCAATATGTATTAATATAACCGTTAACTTCCCCCCCCCCTTTCTGCACACCTAGCAGGACAGGTGAGACGCCCCTACTCCAGGATAAGGCAACATACAACTTTTAACACCAAAATTATGTTTATTTAAGAAAACTGTAATGAGTTATGTTAAATAGATCAAATTAATAGCTATAATGCAACAAATTAAAACACAAATGTGACGGTTACAATTGTCATATATCTGTAACAAGCAACGTTTGCTTTATAGATTTTAATTACTCAGCTACTACTGTTAGTAATGAATACTATTCAGTTCCTTACATTTGAACATATCATCTCGTACAAAACACTCAAGTAAGCTCTTGTTACTTTTGAAAACAAAATATCTCTTAATAACAAGTCTCTGAATAACTATTAGAACATTTAGAAGATGATAAACAAAATACTTTGATCACTTCCCTTTATTTGCTGACTGGAGTAGCTGGGAGGATGTCCAAATGGCAGGGAAAGGGCAGTTCAACACAGCAAACAGCTGCCCCGTTTCTTAACATGCAGTTCGAACACACGTGTGCACAAAAAAATCGTTTTTCACACAGAAAGCTGACAACAGTCAGTTCACTTGCAATGTCTCAGTCCCCCCTTTTGTCCCCACACGAGTATCCAATTGAATTAAACAGTCACAAGCACTGGCGCTCTGTCCTGCACTTCACACAGCAGTCCAAAATGGCTCCGGTAAAGTCAAATAAACACGTCCTTACTTCGTTCCAGAAGTTGTAGCACTACCCTAAGTCCACGTTTTACACACAACACAGACGAATCCTCAAACTTTATCAGTCTATTGCGAGGTTAAACGCGTCCGCCATTACACACACTGTATCTCCGTTTTGAGTCAGTTCTCCTCTCTTGTACCTTTGCACAAGGTGACTAAACAAGCCCTAAAACCCCTCAGCCCAACAACAGGTGCAGCGACTTGACTAAACTTCCCAAAACCTTAAGATATTCACGGTTAGACTGGACTGGTTTCTTCTCTCGCACTCGCTCTGTTCACCACAACACTGCAAAAACGGGCGCTAAAACAACAAGGTAAACACACAGTGATTGGCTCTGACGTTAACCCTTGCGTGCCCTCACTACTGCATGAAAACCCATATCCTCCACATTATAATAGACGTAATCTTAAAATTAACATAAAATTGTTTTTGTAGTATGTTGACTATTTTCATTCGTGTAAGAAATCATAAAATAAGAAGGTCTTAGGTGTTTTTTCAACCACTTATTTAGATGGGAATGCCGAATGTCTGACAAATGTTGATTATTAAACTAAGTTTAGACATTGTTGTTGTTCCTAAAGAAGAATCTTGATCAGCACAACAAGCTGCAAGGTTACACAAGTTACAGCATCATGCTACAGCATCAAGCTACAGCATCAAGCTACACAAGCTACAGTATCAAGCTACAGCATCAAGCTACAGCATCAAGCTACAGCATCAAGCTACAGCATCAAGCTACACAAGCTACAGCATCAAGCTACAGCATCAAGCTACAGCATCAAGCTACAGCATCAAGCTACAGCATCAAGCTACACAAGCTACAGCATCAAGTTACAGCATCAAGCTACACAAGCTACAGCATCAAGCTACAGCATCAAGCTACAGCATCAAGCTACAGCATCAAGCTACAGCATCAAGCTACACAAGCTACAGCATCAAGCTACAGCATCATGCATGTGTGCAAACTGTCTCTCCATCAGCAGATACGCTTCCATCAGCTATGCAGCATTTAAGGTAATTAACTTTTCTCGTTATAACGACATCCTTTTCTCTTTATAACGACATCCTTTTCTCGTTATAACGACATCCTTTTCTCGTTAAACCGACATCCTTTTCTCGTTATAACGACATCCTTTTCTCGTTTTAATGACATCCTTTTCTCGTTATAACGACATCCTTTTCTCGTTATAACGACATCCTTTTCTCGTTATAACGACATCCTTTTCTCGTTTTAACGACATCCTTTTCTCATTTTAAGGAGTTGTGCTGAACTCGGTGAAGGATTTTGAGGGCCTCATGAGAACCAAATTTTCAGGTAGCAAAGTGCCCACTGCAGCTTATACCTGGCATCCAGTGCCCACTGGGGAGGTTAAATTTTCCTCAGTGCCCACTGCGGATGTGGTCCAGGAGCCAGTGCCCGCTTATAAAGCTTGTGACAGTTCCAAGGCCTCTCCAGTGTTTTCGCAGATGAGTCCAGTTTCTCCAGGGTCCAAACAGCTGACTTCTGACGCATATCCAGGGTCCAAGCAGCTGAGTTCGGACACCTCTCCAGTGTTTTTGCAGCTGAGTCCAGTTTCTCCAGGGTCCAAACAGCTGGCTTCTGACGCATATCCGGGGTCCAAGCAGCTGATTTCGGATGCCTCTCCAGTGTTTTCGCAGATGAGTCCAGTTTCTCCAGGGTCCAAACAGCTGACTTCTGACGCCTCTCCAGGGTCCAAGCAGCTGATTCCGGACGCCTCTCCAGTGTTTTCACAGCTGAGTCCAGTTTCTCCAGGGTCCAAACAGCTGGCTTCTGACGCATATACAGGGTCCAAGCAGCTGATTTCGGACGCCTCTCTAGTGTTTTCGCAGCTGACTTTGGACGCCTCTCCAGGGTCCTCGCAGCTGAATGACGTTTCTCCAGTGTTTTCGCAAGTGACTTTGGACACCACTCCAGAGTCCTCACAGCTGTTTCAAGGAGTTTCTCAAGGGTTTTTGCAGCTGATTCCGAACGCCTCTCCATGGTCCTCACAGCTGAATCAAGGAGATTCTCGAGGATTTGTGCAGCTGATTAATGACGTTTCTCCAGTGTTTTCACAGCTGACTTCGGACGCCTCTCCAGGGTCCTCGCAGCTGACTCAAGGAGTTTCTCAAGGGTTTTTGCAGCTGATTCCGGACGCCTCTCCAGGGTCCTCACAGCTGAATCAAGGAGATTCTCAAGGATTTGTGCAGCTGACTAGTGACGTTTCTCCAGTGTTTTCGCAGCTGACTTCGGACGCCTCTCCAGGGTCCTCGCAGCTGAATGACGTTTCTCCAGTGTTTTCGCAGTTAACTCCGGAAGCCTCTTCGCCAGGCTCCACGCAGCTGACTCCGGAAGCCTCTTCGCCAGGCTCCACGCACCTGACTCCGGAAGCCTCTTCGCCAGGCTCCACGCAGCTGACTCCGGAAGCCTCTTCGCCAGGCTCCACGCAGCTGACTCCCGAAGCCTCTTCGCCAGGCTCCACGCAGCTGACTCCCGAAGCCTCTTCGCCAGGCTCCACGCAGCTGACTCCCGAAGCCTCTTCGCCAGGCTCCACGCAGCTGACTCCCAAAGCTTCTTCGCCAGGCTCCACGCAGCTGACTCCCGAAGCCTCTTCGCCAGGCTCCACGCAGCTGACTCCCGAAGCCTCTTCGCCAGGCTCCACGCAGCTGACTCCCGAAGCCTCTTCGCCAGGCTCCACGCAGCTGACTCCCGAAGCCTCTTCGCCAGGCTCCACGCAGCTGACTCCCGAAGCCTCTTCGCCAGGCTCCACGCAGCTGACTCCCGAAGCCTCTTCGCCAGGCTCCACGCAGCTGACTCCCGAAGCCTCTTCGCCAGGCTCCACGCAGCTGACTCCCGAAGCCTCTTCGCCAGGCTCCACACAGCTGGTTTCTGTTTCCTCGTCGGCGCCCCCTGTTGGCGCTTCTGTTTTCTCGTCGGCACTCCTCGACGGCGCTCCTGTTTCCTCGTCGGCACTCCCCGACGGTGCTCCTGTTTCCGAGATGGCGCATCCCGACGGCGCTCCTGTTTCCGAGTTGGTGCTCCCTGAGGGCGCTTCTGTTCCTGAGTTGGCGCATCCCGATGGCGCTCCTGTTCCTGAGTTGGTGCTCCCTGAGGGCGCTCCTGTTCCTGAGTTGGTGTCCCCTGATGGCACTCCGGTTCCCGAATTGGTGTCCTCCTACGGCACTCCTGTTTCCTGGTTGGTGCCCCCAGATGGCGCTTCTGTTCCCGAGTTGGCGCTCCCCGATGGTGCTTCTGTTCCCGAGTCGGCGCCCACCGATGGCGCTCCTGTTCCCGAATCGGCAGCCCGTGTTACAGCGCTTTTATCAAGACTGCCTCAGGACATACTAAATGACTTTAAATTTGCCCCTCAGGGCCCGGGACCTCCTTTGTTTTGTTTCTTTTTGGGCACGCCAGGAGTCGTGCCTTCAGGGGGGTGTACTGTCACGTTTACAGCCCCTCTGTGCTCTGGAGCTCCTGTGTGCCACGCCCTCCTCTCTGTGTGCACACTCGGTCTCCTGCCACACCCTCTCTCATGATTGGTTCATTCGAACTAATTGGCTCCAGCTGCCCTCCATTTAAGAGGTGCACTGGAGCACAGAGGGTGGGGATTATTTTCATTGTAACTTTGCGTTACGGTTTGCTACTAGTTCCTGTCTAGGTGATTTGTTCTGATCCTGTCTGATCCTGTCTGATCCTGTCTGTTAGGTTTAGTCTGTTTAGTCTTGTTCAGTCTGTTTAGCCCTGTTCAGTCTGTTTAGTCCTGTTTAGTCTGTTTAGTCCTGTTCAGTCTGTTTATTCCTGTTCAGTCTGTTTAGTCCTGTTCAGTCTGTTTAGCCCTGTTCAGTCTGTTTAGCCCTGTTCAGTCTGTTTAGCCCTGTTCAGTCTGTTTAGCCCTGTTCAGTCTGTTTAGTCCTGTTCAGTCTGTTTAGTCCTGTTCAGTCTGTTTAGCCCTGTTCAGTCTGTTTAGCCCTGTTCAGTCTGTTTAGCCCTGTTAGTCTGTCTAGCCCTGTTAGTGTGTTTCGCCCTGTTCAGTTTGTTTAGCCTGTTTAGTCTGTTTAGCCTGTTTAGTCTTTGTTTAGCCTGTCCGTTAGCCTGTTAGCTCTGTTTGTTAGCTCTGTGTTAGCTTGTCTTGTTGTACCTGTCTTTTGTTTATTAAATAATATAGTTTAGTTATTCTCGTCTCTGCGTGTGTGTCCGCCCCTCCTGTCTGTCTTAGCCCACACAGTGTTACATGAAATGTTCACTATGGAAGCACTTCTGTAAGTCGCTCTGGATAAGAGCATCTGCTAAATGCAGAAAATGTAAATGTAAATGAAGAATTATTGGTGTATATCTGCAGGTGTTGGATGATACATTGAATGTAGATGATGAATTTTTAAGACCCGGTGCGGTTGTGACTCTCCACATTCATGGTCACACAGTCAATTTCTCAAATCATGTCGAGTTAAATGACGGTAACTTCACATCCAGTCTATTCTAACACTGCTTATAAACATCATGCAGAGCAGTTATGGAATATTTATTGATGAAACATTTGAAATAGTGATTTAAATTGTAAACCCCCCACAAGCTGGAGTTAGTAACAGGAGTAGAATATCCAACATGGAATTATACAAAGTTAAAACATTTGTATGTTTTTAACAACACTAACAACAATCTTTGCTCTGCATTAAGTGTAACTCAGCTTCTTAATCCTGAAAAAAACATCTGTACAAATCACATCCAACATCATGCTGGATTTTCTGTGAATGACGTGATTAGCTTTGCTCACATTACACGATTTGAAAGTAATTTAAAGTTAAAATCGTGGAGCTGTACCGGTCTTCAAACAAACCCGATGTTCATTTTTTTAGTCTACACAGACGCCCCACGTCAAAACTATTTATCTGGTTTTTACATCAAGAGCATTATTATGGTGTAAAATCACTGTATGCTGTTTTAGGCACCTCATACTTGGGTTGTGTTGTAACAATGGTATTAAACTGTGGTTGGTGTTTGATTTCGAAAAAAGGACATTTAACTTAACTGTGTTGATGACGTTTGCATTTTGAAAAAGGGCTGCAGACGTTTCAGGTATGAAATCGTGTCTATTGCAGATGTTGTGGAAAAGAGAGGTTAGCAATTAATGATTTAATTATATAATTAATAGCTAATAATTAAATACGGGGAACCACTGGCATTTTTAGGGAAAAATTACCAGGAAAACCGAATTTTTAACAGATCAGTCACTTTCTGTTGGAGTAAAGTCCGTTAGTCGAGTATTTCTCTCACACAGGTAATCAAAACTCACAGTGCTATATTTTGAATCATTATAATGTTTATTTAACTAACAAAACATAACACACAATATGACAGTTATTAAGTAAATGGCATAACTAAGTGGATAGTGGATTGAATTGTGGGTAGAACCAGGAGGTTTAGAGCCTGATTGAAGCAAATGCAGTCGATTAATAGTGGAAGCGAATAGAAAGGCTATCAAAACCAACACTTTACAGCAAGCACATGAGGACGTGTACCTGTCGGCTTGCTGAAGATAGACTTTGCAGGAAGAGGCCCGTAGCTAAATCACCTCACGTCTGTTGGTTCTTCTCTCTGGCTCTGTTCTGCTGAGAAGTGGGCTTCGCTTAGGTGGCTTGACCCAACCACTGTTGATTGTGAGGTGTTTAAATCGGATTGAAGCACTGTCCTTTTCTTTGTCTCCGAAGATGTACAGATGTGAAGCACACCGGTCACCGCGCTTTGTGCAGTTTGATGAAGAGTTGGATTCTCTACATGAAGCCGAATAGGAACTTTACCTTCATTGGCGGTAAAGTTCAGAAGCGGACGATTCAAGTCAAATCCAAACTTGCAAAAACATGAACTGTGGACTGAATCAACTGAGCCGATTCTTGTGTCAGCATCAGTAGCACGAACTCTTTAACCCTTTTGAGGGAGCTGCATTCTGGAAGAGCTGTAAAACTTCTAAACCTTCTGAACTCCAAAAAAAACTGTACTTTTTACTTTTGAACTTACTTGAACTGACTCCGAATGCAGTGCCGCCTCTTTTCAACTCGGTTAGATAGGATTGGCCTTCAGGAGTTGAGCCAATGAAAGTTGAACTTCACTTAAAATCACGTGACAGAATGTTTTTGTCTAAACTAAGTTTTTAGCATCACCTACTGACCACAAGTGGTTTACTTGCATGGTGGATGGAAACTTTTCTAAGTTGGCTCCCAGAGGAACTTTTGTAAAAGTTTGAAAAACTTTATGTGAAAGTTGAACTCTTAATATCACTAACTTAATAAAAGAACAAAATCTAAATACGAATATGTAGATTAAACAGGTCTAACACAGAGAAATCGTTACATATGTGATTTAAGCATGCAGTACACATGTTCTTTATCCTTGTATACAATAATGGTACAACATAATTCTTAACACTAGTCAAGGACAGTAAACAAAATATAAAAGATAAACTTATGTGGACATTATGTTTAAGAATAATATTCAATTCCATACAATATAATGTAATATAATGTAATTGTTGAATTGTACATTTTGGTAGAATTAACTTGGCTTAGTTCATTTCCAAATCTTTCCAGGTCACTGGAATTTCAGATGAGTGTATGTGAGTGTGTCTTTGGTTAAGGGAAACAAATTGTCTTGGGCCTCTAGTCCCAGTCTCTGGTGTCTTCAGATGGGTTGTAAACAGAGTTAAGATATAGCACGTGGTGAATGAGCCAGGTTCCGAGCTGTGACACTTGTGGCTTTTGGGGTCATAAATGTGGGTGCAGAGTGCTTGTAAGTGTGGAGGGGGGAATGCGTTTGAGGTTCCGTTTTGGGGTCGTAAAAATCTTGAAGATAAACAGATCATGGCATAAAGGCCACAGGGTGAAATAGAAAACTGCAAAGAGAAATTTAAGAATAATTCATGGAATTCTTTTAGCAGCGTTCCGCTACACAGACATAGACCCATTCAAATGCATCACCATGGCTGCTGTCTGTATTAAAATCTTTAGAACCAAATTTCTTCCTAACTACAACCCCAACTTTAGAAATAGTTGGGACAGTGTGGAAAATGCTAATAAAATAAAAACACAGTTTCTTACATTTACTTTTATTAGATGTCAGACAGGATGAACCTGAAATATTTCATCTTTTATCTGCTCAACTTCATTTCATTTATTAATAAACATCCATTCCTGCATTTCAGGCCTGCAACACATACATCAGAGACAATTTGTTTCCCTTAACCAAAGACACACTCACATACACTCATCTGGAATTCCAATGACCTGGAAATGAACTAAGCCAAGTTAATTCTACCAAAAGGACAATTAATTTCATTTATTAATAAACATCCATTCCTGCATTCCTGGCTACATCTCGTGAATGCCACACCTCTCTAAGTAAGTTGAAAAGTGGCGGCACAGCCATTCAAAGTTTAGTTTTGAAAAGTTTTTCAGCAGTTTTAGAGTTCCAGAGTTCGGATCACTGGCAGGTGAGGCAAAATGCAGCTCGCTCAGAGAAGTTAAAGAGTTCACGTAGCTGATGCCGACACATAAATCGACTCAGTTGTTGAGTTCAGTGTTCGTGTTTTTGCAAGCTTGTATTTGAATTGTCTGCTTCTGAACTTTACCACCGGTCAGGGTGAAGTTCCTATTCGGCTGTGTGTAGATGATCCAAACGCTTCACCGAATTGCACTGTGTGTGCTGACCTTTGTGCTACTAATCTTTACATCCTCTGAGAAAGAAAAGGAGAGTGCTTCAGTTTGATTAAACACCCCAGAAGCAACAGTCCTTGAGTCTTTGGCCGACCGAAACACACCACACATGCTTGTTTTTTTTTATTTGCTTCCACTATTAATCGATAGCATAAACTTAAATCAGGCTCTAAACCTCCTGGTTCTACCCACCATTCAATCCACTCTAGATAATCAAGTAATATTATATATAATTATTTATTATTTCCTTAATTATACCATTTACTGTCATTGTATGTGTTCTGTGTGTTTAGTTCAATAAACATCATAACAGTTCAGAATTTAGTGCTGTGAGTTTGATTCGCTGGGTGAGAGAAATAATCCACTAACGAACTTTACTCCAACAGAAAGTGATCTGATCTGTTATGAATTCAGTTTTCCAGGTAATTTCTCCTTAAAAATGCCAGTGGGGCCCCAAATTTGATTATTAGCTATTAATTATATAATAAATTAATTAATTGCTAACAACTTTTCCCCAACACTCACAACATAATATAATTGCTCCCCTCACCCCTGTTTCCTACATGCCTTTTATTCTGTCTACTTGTTCTGTTTGATCCCCTTTTCATCTCCTCTACTCACACCTTTTGGGTTGGGGAACATCCTTTTGTCTCAAACTACCATAATCTTTGTTTACCAGACCTTCTTTGCAATCTCCTCATTCTTCATTCCCAGGATAGCTAAAGCCTCCCCAAAAATATGTGTATTTAGATTTGTTGGTCAACCAAGCTGCACCCATACTTCTGTATGTGTTAATAAAACACCATTGATCAAGACCCCGTGTCTCCTGTATGCTGAATTTTTAACAACTTGGTTCTGTGAGCCATGTGGCAAACTAAAATGTATTTGTGAGTAAAGGCCATTTTGAACATAATGCACTGTGTTACTGATATTGTAACTGGTATCCTCTCTGAAAGGAGAAAAGATTAATGCATTGTGTTACTGATATTGTAACTGGTATCCTCTCTGAAAGGAGGAAAGATTAATGCACTGTGTTACTGATATTATAACTGGTATCCTCTCTGAAAGGAGGGGAGATTGTAATGCACTGTGTTACTGATATTGTAACTGGTATTCTCTCTGATAGGAGGAAAGATTAATGCATTGTGTTACTGATATTGTAACTGGTATCTTCTCTGAAAGGAGGGGAGATTGTAATGCACTGTATTACTGATATTGTGACAGATATTGTATCCTCTCTGAATAGAGGATACCAGTGTTACTGATATCAGACAGGCTCTGGTAACAGCTGTTCCAAACTGGCAAAAAATGTGGGGAATTCCAAAGTGTGGAATAGATCACAGAGAATAGATCTAACTCTGGTTCCAGTCTGCGGTTCTATAATCAAAGATTGAGTGTGCTTACTGTCATAGAATAGGTCATTTGAGTGGTAGGATCAGTAAGAAAAGAGGTGCACAGAGCCACATGGAAGAACTGTAGTTTGCTATGAGGGCCACCCCTGTTGGTGAAGATTTTCCACACACTGTGCTTTACCAAAGCAGTCTCTTTTAAAGGGGAAGACAATGAGGAACAACATCATGTAACAATAAAAATAATTAATCAATTAATTATTAAATAGAAAACAATTAGCAGGGTTGTTCAAGGATATGGAAAAGGAAGTCAGCACCATCAGCAAGCTACGACTGATGAAAGTCTTTGTCAGGCCAGTAACCACATATGGATGTGAAGTCTGAACACTGAAGGAAGACGCATTTAGGCTTTTAAGAACAAGTGTATCAGAAAAGTGCTAAAATATCACTGAGGAAGATGACGACCACTAAACATTTGTGTGAGATGGCCAGAACAGAAAAGGAGCCACTGAACCACATTAATTCCTGCAAACTATGTTACTTCGGGTGTGGCACCACATTACAAGACTGAAGGTAGTGTTATGACAGGACTTATGAAAGAACAAGATGGATTGCTAACATCATGATGTGGATTACATTATCAGTGGCTCTAGTCTGCTACAAATGACATAAGACGGAGGATAGTGGAGAAAGTGCAGCATCATGACATTGTTTCTAAATTATTTAAGACACACTGCTGCTGTATTTATTTATTTAATTTAAATGATGATTATACTTTCGTTACAATATTAAAAAAAGTTGAAGTTTAAAATGTTATGTATGTATGTAATTACTGAATAAACAAAGCTTGTATTAAGTGTAAATCAAATATTAGTTCAGAAAATTAATCAGAATGTAATGATCTAAATACAGCCCCACACTTATGCTTTAAGAATTTCATTTCTTACAGTTTGTATAATTAAGTAAAAAAATGAGAAAAATCGTTTCTACACTTAAACAGATACAATAAATCTGAGTGTAAAGCATCCAGTAACATCATTTACATCTACTACATTTACAATAAATCTTACCAGAAGTATTTTTTTTCCAAACTAAAGTATTTGTTACACCAGCTTTTATCGTAATATGTATTAAATGGTGGTTTACAGTCCTCACATAGAGTAGCCAGAAGATCAGTGTGATTACTGTAACTGACCAACCAAGAGATTGGCTGGATTGGTTGTAGAGATCTTGCCAAACATCCAGTTGGGACTCAATTCATGTCTGTATCATTATACTGGGGTTCCACTGTTGGTTGAACTGAAAGATTGGGGTGATGCATCACTTCATATCTCTGCTCATGGTGAAGCTTCAGCTGGCTAATAAAGCAGCTCCAATGAAAGATCGATTCACCTGAACATGAAGTGCTGGTCACACATGGGTCGAGGTGCTGTGTCACTTATACACTGTAGGAGTAACAGAGAATAAATATAAATAAAATTATGCAGCAAAGATAATCACTAAAACTACATTTTTCTAAATTTACTGTTAAATGCATCAAAATCACAACAACACACACACAGATCTGCTGTAACGCTGTTTATACCTAATGCTAATGAGGTACCTCAATAATTCATAAACTGACACAAAACTCACCAGAATGAGCTACTGCTAAATCATTTAGGTACATTAATGTCTAAAGTGGATGCCACTAACCACCAAATTCACCATCATTCCCCCCTGCACGCCACATACCAATAGCTTAGCATATAGTGTATCCTAATTTAGCTTATCAATGCAGCAATGCTGTTTATAACAGTGTAACATTCTAAAAGTGAGTCTCTGTCCTTATTATCATAAACACTAAATGATTTAATACTAAACCTCTTCTGTACGACCGACACTGTGGACTGTTCACGTCATATCAATCACATCCTGCTCATTAATCTGTACTGAATCAGAAAACACAACCATTACAGTTTAATCTTCACCTCCAACATCACTACAGATCTAGAAACAGCAGCTCAGCTCACAGCTCCTTCAGTACCAGTCTATATCTACAGCAGGCCAAGAGTCCTAGAGATCTGCACCAATACAGCTGACACTTGTATGCAGCACTGCAGATATTTTATCACCTTAAACATGTACAATATGAGATTTACTTTCTTACAGGACTGTTTTTGTGGTGCACAAAGAATGCAGAACAGAATGCAGCACTGAATCAGACTGAGAAAGTCCAATCCGATTCAGGAATTTACATGCTGTTATTTTTTATTTATCAGATTATACAACAGGTTACCCTAATTTAATCAGATATAACTTTTGCTCATCTGGGCCTTAGATGAGTTTATTCTGATTGAGGTGTAAACATGAATATTTTCTACTCAGATTAAAGCATCAGTCCATTTATTATCAGATTATTAGGCACATGATAGATCATTCTGAAACATCATCAATGTCACAGGGTCTAAACATCTACAAACCTCTCAACCGTAACAGATACAGAAAATGTACCCAGTGACATCATCTGCAGGTTTTATCACAACAACAGGTTTTATTGCCCCCATGCAGCAGGATGTTTTCATTTGTCTAAATGCTGTAAACAGAATGATGTTTTGGGAGATGATTGTGGTGCAGTTCATTCTTTATTGTTCACCGAGTAACTGCTGTTCCCGCTGCTTTCAGGTCATCCTGCTACTCATTTTGAATGAATACTGGCTTCTCTCTTACCTTCCTCATCATTAGTCTGACAGCAGGTTGTGTTACTGATGTACTGACAGGGATGATGAAAGTGTTTGTCATGGCTCTGTAGCTTTTTCCAGCTTTTTTTATCTTTACCATGATGATACTCTATGTGTAAAATCACCAACCAATAACTCCGTCTTTTGTAATGAAACCAGATACAATTTGCACCAAAATGTTTTTAATATTTCAGCATGTACAGTGTATCACAAAAGTGAGTACACCCCTCACATTTCTGCAGATATTTAAGTATATCTTTTCATGGGACAACACTGACAAAATGACACTTTGACACAATGAAAAGTAGTCTGTGTGCAGCTTATATAACAGTGTAAATTTATTCTTCCCTCAAAATAACTCAATATACAGCCATTAATGTCTAAACCACCGGCAACAAAAGTGAGTACACCCCTTAGTAAAAGTTCCTGAAGTGTCAATATTTTGTGTGGCCACCATTATTTCCCAGAACTGCCTTAACTCTCCTGGGCATGGAGTTTACCAGAGCTTCACAGGTTGCCACTGGAATGCTTTTCCACTCCTCCATGACGACATCACGGAGCTGGCGGATATTCGAGACTTTGCGCTCCTCCACCTTCCGCTTGAGGATGCCCCAAAGATGTTCTATTGGGTTTAGGTCTGGAGACATGCTTGGCCAGTCCATCACCTTTACCCTCAGCCTCTTCAATAAAGCAGTGGTCGTCTTAGAGGTGTGTTTGGAGTCATTATCATGCTGGAACACTGCCCTGCGACCCAGTTTCCGGAGGGAGGGGATCATGCTCTGCTTCAGTATTTCACAGTACATATTGGAGTTCATGTGTCCCTCAATGAAATGTAACTCCCCAACACCTGCTGCACTCATGCAGCCCCAGACCATGGCATTCCCACCACCATGCTTGACTGTAGGCATGACACACTTATCTTTGTACTCCTCACCTGATTGCCGCCACACATGCTTGAGACCATCTGAACCAAACAAATTAATATTGGTCTCATCAGACCATAGGACATGGTTCCAGTAATCCATGTCCTTTGTTGACATGTCTTCAGCAAACTGTTTGCGGGCTTTCTTGTGTAGAGACTTCAGAAGAGGCTTCCTTCTGGGGTGACAGCCATGCAGACCAATTTGATGTAGTGTGCGGCGTATGGTCTGAGCACTGACAGGCTGACCCCCCACCTTTTCAATCTCTGCAGCAATGCTGACAGCACTCCTGCGCCTATCTTTCAAAGACAGCAGTTGGATGTGACGCTGAGCACGTGCACTCAGCTTCTTTGGACGACCAACGCGAGGTCTGTTCTGAGTGGACACTGCTCTTTTAAAACGCTGGATGATCTTGGCCACTGTGCTGCAGCTCAGTTTCAGGGTGTTGGCAATC
Source organism: Trichomycterus rosablanca (assembly GCF_030014385.1). Lineage (NCBI taxonomy): Eukaryota > Metazoa > Chordata > Actinopteri > Siluriformes > Trichomycteridae > Trichomycterus > Trichomycterus rosablanca. The sequence continues at coordinate 55,348,890 of NC_085990.1, read as the reverse complement.
TTCTTGTAGCCTTGGCCATCTTCATGTAGCGCAACAATTCATCTTTTAAGATCCTCAGAGAGTTCTTTGCCATGAGGTGCCATGTTGGAACTTTCAGTGACCAGTATGAGAGAGTGTGAGAGCTGTACTACTAAATTGAACACACCTGCTCCCTATGCACACCTGAGACCTAGTAACACTAACAAATCACATGACATTTTGGAGGGAAAATGACAAGCAGTGCTCAATTTGGACATTTAGGGGTGTAGTCTCTTAGGGGTGTACTCACTTTTGTTGCCGGTGGTTTAGACATTAATGGCTGTATATTGAGTTATTTTGAGGGAAGAATAAATTTACACTGTTATATAAGCTGCACACAGACTACTTTTCATTGTGTCAAAGTGTCATTTTGTCAGTGTTGTCCCATGAAAAGATATACTTAAATATCTGCAGAAATGTGAGGGGTGTACTCACTTTTGTGATACACTGTATTTAGAACGTGATTTATTTTATGTGATCTTTATATTTATACAGTTAACTTTAGGGTCTGAACGTTTTCTTTATAATTCCTCCTGTGTGTTTATTTATACATTTATACTTTTTTGTTTATACTTACAAGTAGAAAGTTAAGACATGTGCGTAAATGTGGAGGGGTTAAATACTTTTCCCTCTCACTGTGTGTATAAAGACACTGTGTGTGTATTAAGGTAAAAGGAGGAACTCAGTTTAATGTAACAGGAACTACGTGACTGTAAAAAGTTTAGGATCCTCTGTTATAATGAAACAGGAAGTCAGTAACTCACTATAGTGTCTCCAGTTTACAGTGAGGATCCTTCTGTAGATCAGTGAGAAGCTTCACTCCTGATTCTCCTGGTTTATTGTAGATCAGATCCAGTAGTTTCAGGAGTGATGAGGAGTTTGAGCTCAGAGCTGAAGCCAGAGATATAAAACCTTCATCTGTAATAGAGCAACTGTCCAACCTGCAGAGAGAACAAGAACTCATCACAATTACATCACACACACACACAAGAACTCATCTCAACACACACAAGAACTCATCACAATTACATCACACACACACACACACACACAAGAACTCATCACAATTACATCTCAACACACACAAGAACTCATCACAATTACATCTCAACACACAAGAATTCATCACAATTACATCTCAACACACACAAGAACTCATCACAATTACATCTCAACACACACAAGAACTCATCAAGTCAAGTCAAGTCAACTTTATTTATATAGCGCTTTTTACAATAGACATTGTCTCAAAGCAACTTTACAAAATCCAGGACCAACAGATACAAAAACCCCTGTTGAGCAAGCCGAGGGCAACTGTGGCAAGGAAAAACTCCCTGAAAATTACAGGAAGAAACCATGAGAGGAACCAGACTCAGCAGGGCCCATCCTTCATGGGTGGCCTGGAGGATACTTTAAATAAATACACGATTTACACAAATCATATAAACACAGAATTAAATGATCTAAAAGTCATAACTGGTAATAAATAGATAAATAAACAATTAAATAATAATAGAGTTGTTATCCGCTCTAGTCTTCAATAAAGTCTGTAGTGATTTCTTGTCGTTGCAATTACTCCAGACCCGTCACATCTGACAGGAGCAGCATCGTTGTCCCGGCAGTCTCGACTTCAATCCTTAACCTCGGCGGGTAAACAGGTTTCCATCAGAATGCCCTCGGGGTAAAACAACAGAGAATGTAGTTAATAATGTACAATGCTAGTTGACAAACAGTTTTACAGAGAGTTTTAGACTCCGGCAGCCCTAATTATTACAGCATAACTAAAAGGGAGAGCAAGCAGGTAACAAGGTCATGAAGGCTTTCACAGGACATCAGCGCCCATCTCCCCACCGTCACCAAACCTGAGTGATCGGACAAGAGAGGCAGAACGACAGCAACCCAACATCCCTGATCACCACAAGTTTCTATGACCAAGAACCCCCAAGCTCTGCGCCTTTGTCTATATTAATCAAAAGCCTGAGAAAATAAATATGTTTTCAGTCTAGACTTAAACATTGAGACTGTGTCCGAATCCCGAATAGAGGCAGGAAGATTATTCCAGAGTTGTGGAGCTTTGTAGGAAAACGCTCTTCCACCAGCCGTGATCTTTTTAATTTTAGGAACTATAAGTAACCCTGCATCTTGTGAACGAAGTGGACGCGCTGGGCTGTAGTGATTAATAAGTTCACTCAGATACTGTGGAGCCAGACCATGTAGCGCTTTATAAGTTAGTAAAAGTATTTTGTAATCAATGCGAAATTTAACTGGCAGCCAGTGTAGAGATGATAGAACAGGAGTAATATGGTCAAATTTTTTTGTTCTAGTTAGCACTCGAGCTGCTGCATTTTGAACTAACTGGAGTTTGTTTAAGGATCTACCAGAGCATCCAGTTAGAAGAGCATTACAATAATCTAACCCAGAAGTTATAAACGCATGGATCAGTTTTTCGGCGTCATTAACAGATAGTATATTTCTTATTTTAGAGATATTACGCAAATGATAGAAAGCAACTCTAGTAATATTATTAACGTGTGTATCAAATGAGGGATCTGAATCTATTGTGACACCTAAGTTTTTTACATCTGGGCTGGGAGTAACAGAGAACGTGTTTAAGTTTAGCACCAGGTTAGACAATTTGTCTCTTGCAGCTTTAGAGCCAACAAGTAAAACCTCTGTTTTATCTGAATTAAGTAAAAGAAAATTACACGACATCCAGTTTTTTATGTCGTTTACACAATCTTCAATCTTACTGATTGTGTCAGTATCATTTGGTTTGGCTGATATATACAGCTGTGTGTCATCTGCATAGCAGTGAAAGTTTATGCCATGTTTATGAATAATTTCACCTAGTGGAAGCATATAGAGTGTAAATAATAGCGGTCCCAGTACCGACCCCTGTGGAACACCATACTTTACTTTTGTAGTTTCCGAGCATTTATTATTTACATAAACGAATTGAGAGCGGTCAGTCAGATATGATTTAAACCAAGAGAGTGCGAGTCCTTTAACACCTACTGTATTTTCTAGCCTCTCCAGTAAAATGTTATGATCGACCGTATCAAACGCTGCACTAAGATCTAATAGAACAAGAAAAGAGACACATCCATTATCAGAAGACATTAACAACTCGTTAACTACTCTAATTAATGCGGTTTCGGTACTATGGTTGGGTCTAAATCCAGATTGAAATTTTTCATGAATACAATTTTCATTCAAATAAGAACATAACTGTTTGGAAACGACTTTTTCTAATATCTTTGAGACAAAAGGAAGGTTTGAAATTGGCCTATAATTAGCTAGTACATGTGGATCAAGATTAGGTTTTTTAATCAGGGGTTTAATAACAGCACTTTTAAACAATTTAGGTACATATCCAAGGCTAAGGGATGCATTGATTAATGTAAGCAGGGGCTCTACAATAGCTGGGAGTAAACCTTTAAGTAAACGAGTTGGAACAGGATCGAGTATACACGATGATGACTTCGATGATTTAATCAACACAGTTAGTTCATTTTGGGAGATTGGATTAAAGGAATTTAGTTGGATTAACTCGTTACTATTATCACCACTGTTATCACCAATGCTGCTCGGAGTGAGTCCATACTTAACATTGGCAAGTGACACAATCTGACTCTGAAGTCGTATTTTTTCTATCTTGTCATTAAAGAATTTTAAAAAATCATCGCTGGTACAGTCGGGTGGTATATTAGATTCAGTTTCATTAACGTTTTTAGTTAATTTGGACACTGTCTCAAAAAGGAATCTGGGATTGTTTTTATTTTTCTCTATTAGGGATGAATAATATAAAGATTTAGCTTTTATAAGTGCATGTTTATACTCAGTTAGAGCATCTTTCCAAGCAATCTTATACACTTCTAGTGTAGTGTGACGCCACTTGCGTTCTAATTTTCGTGCTGCTTGTTTAAGTGCGCATGTGTGGTCATTGTACCAAGGAGCAAGTTTTTTCTCCCTAATCAGTTTAGTTTTGAGTGGGGCTACGTTATCTAAGGTTGTGCGCAGTACGGTCTCTAGGTTTTGAGTTGCCTGATCTAGTTCTTTAGGTTCTGATGCTGATATATTTGGTAATTCTGGTAGGCAGTTTATGAACGCTGCTGCAGTTGCAGATGTAATAGTGCGCTTATATTTAAAACGATTTGGTTGCTGTATATTATTTGACAGGGACACTTCATATATTAGTAGGGAGTGATCAGAGATTAAGTCATTCTGTGGTATAATTTCCAGGTTGTCTATGTTTATACCATAAGTAAGTATTAAATCTAAGGTATGTTTACAGCGGTGAGTGGGTCCTGTTACATTTTGGGTGATGCCTAAGGATTCTAAAATAGAGTCAAACGCAATTTTGAGTGGATTACACTTATCCTCATAATGAATATTAAAGTCACCAACAATTAAAGCTTTCTTAGTTGATAAAACTAATTTAGAAAGAAAATCGGCAAATTCGTTAAGAAATTCTGAGTAAGGACCAGGGGGTCGATAAACAGTAACCAGCTTAAACATACTATTTTTATCAGATGAACATTTATTGGTTATGTCAGAGATAAGAACTTCAAACGAGTTTGTTATGGGAGATGATTTTACAGTAAGACCTATGTCTTTATCATAAATTGCGGCTATTCCTCCACCACGACCGCTAAGACGTGGCTTATGTTCATAACTGTAACCCGGAGGAGATGCTTCATTTAAACCTAGATACTCATCAGGTCTAGCCCAGGTCTCGGTTAAACAAAGTGCACTAAGACAATTATCTGTAATTATTTCATTTACAATTACTGTTTTGCATGCAAGTGACCTGATGTTTAGAAGTCCTAACTTTAGTTTAACTTTACTAGGGTTTTCATGATGCTCATTTAGATTAATTTTAATTAAGTTATTATGACATACTTTTTGATTTTGTTTTGGCTTACACCTGCCACGGTAAACAGACACAGTCTCAATGGTTTGTGACCTAAGGATTCCAGGTGACGTCCGATGGCGACTCGCAGACAGTCGGTTAGGCCTGTTAGTCTGCTGCCTGGTCTTGGCTCTGGATAGTCATTTAACACTATCTGCCGCTACACTAACGCGGTGGTAAAGCCTGTCACCTATGCTGCAAGAAATGCGAGCAGCACCCTCCCACGTGGGGTGGACACCATCCCGCTTCAAAAGACCAGGCCTTCCCTCAAAGGTGGACCAGTTATCTACAAAATCAATGCAGTTTTCTGAGCACCATTTAGACATCCAGCGGTTCAGCGACAACAACCTGCTGTAGGTTTCGCCACTGGGTGGAATCGGTAAGGGGCCAGAGCACACTACTGCCTCAGACATCGACCTAGCTAACTCACACACCTCTTTAACATTACTCTTAGTAACCTCAGACTGCCGTAAACGAACATCATTAGTGCCGACGTGGATAACAATCTTCGAAAATCTACGATTAGCATTAGCCAGCACTTTTAGATTTGCTCTGATGTCAGGCGCCCTGGCCCCCGGAATACAGGTGACTATGGTTGCTGGTGTCTCTATGGGGGTTGCAATACGCACGTGTCGGAGCTGAGAATCTCCTATAACCAGAGCACTTACATTAACAGGCTTCTCAGCGGGTGGCTCACTGAGTGGGGAAAACCTGTTGGACACGTGCAACTGAGATGGTCGGTGCTTTTCCCTACGACTATGTCGCCGAGACGTCACCCAGTCGCCCCGCTGTGAGGGCTCTAATGCCGGAGTCTGGGGTTCTACACCTGAACTGCTGGCATTCGGGACTGCTACAGCTGAATCTAAGCCCTCACTACTAATAGTCTGTTCTAACGCCCGAATGCACCCCTCTAACACTGAGATCTTCTCTGTCAGACTAACAACTAATCTACACTTATCACATGTAAAGTTATCACTAAACACGGAGAAGGAATAACTGAACATATTACACTCGGAACATGGATATAATGCTCCTGCTGGGGCCATAGTAGCAAAGAAATGTACTTAGCTTTACAAGATGAGTTGGAGATGATGTTAATGTTGGATTCACCGGCGCTTCTGCTGGTAGTCACAGAAGAACGGCTTTAATTCCGGATGAAACAGGCGATGATGAGCTGGAATACAAAAACCACCAACCAAACAACACAAACGCGCTTCGTTCGGACAAAAGCGGCTGTAATTCTAAAGGAAAACGGTGTTATGCGCTGGTGTACAAAACAAATAAACGCGCTTCCTACGAACAGAAACGGTTATAACTCCCCACAAAACAGAGGTGTTTTAAGAGCTGAAATACAGAACACAACCAAACACAAACGCGCTTCATGCGGACCGAAAACGGTTTTAATTCTGGATAATTATGATGTTTATGCGCTGAAGTACAAAAACAAACAAAACCGGCTTCGTTCGGATGCCGGTAGCAGAAGTTTCCTAGTTTCCAACACAGCACGAATTTACGTTAGTAAACACAAGCGCTTTTTTTTACGATAAACAAAATAAAACTAAATCAACAACACACGGAAGATTAACGTATAAATTATATGTTTAAAACATACGTATATAAAAAGTTATTTAGCTAAAGGCTACAAACAAACAACTAGGCTAGCGTCTCAGCGTGCCAATCACAATTACACAATTACATCACAATTACATCTCAACACACACAAGAACTCATCACAATTACATCTCAACACACACAAGTACTCATCACAATTACATCTCAACACACACAAGAACTCATCACAATTACATCTTAACACACACAAGAACTCATCACAATTACATTTTAACACACACAAGAACTCATCAAAATTACATCTTAACACACACACACAAGACTCATTAGAATTACTCTCAACAGACACACACACACCTAACACATATACACACAGCCAAACACACAATTTAATTCAAAAACCTTTATTAGCATAACAATTAAAATAATTAGTTTTGCCAAAGCATGGACGTAACAGATTTATATAAATGATAAACATTTTTATATATCTATATACGTACATATTTTGCTTATAAGGAATGAAAAGGTACAAAAACAGGTGTGCAAAACAAGCATTATAAACATCCAGGTTTTATATTGATGTTGGGCAGGCAGAGGGGGCTTGATGGGGCCCTCCGGGATATTTAAAGTGGTCAGTATGTGGCTAATATGCAGTCCAAGGGGTCTAATAAGCTGGGGTCTGGCATCGTAGAAATGAGCAAGTGAGTCACCAAAGATGGCTTGATACGTGGGATTATTTTTGTTATCCTGAATTCCGAGGGCTGTTTGTAAACCAATCTGAAGTCCTCTGATTGGGAGAGGGGGTTCATTTGCTTCAACATACAGCCGGGGGGGGGGTACATAATCTTCTAGGGAGGAATGTGCTCAGAAAAAAATCTTGAATGATGGTGATCGGCGATCACTTAAAAGTTTGGTGAAATCAAATGGTAGAAAAACTCCAGAACTCAGGGAGATGTTTAATAGTGAAAGAAAGAGCATTTCCACACACACAATGTGAAGGGAACTCAAGGGATTGGGACTAAACAGCTGTGTAGCCGTAAGAAAACCACTTGTCAGTGAGGCTAACTGGCAAAAACGGCTTCAATTTGCTAGGGAGCATAAAGATTGGACTCTGGAGCAATGGAAGAAGGTCATGTGGTCTGATGAGTCCATATACAGTATATTTAGCATATATAATATATACATATGTATATACAACCCCAATTCCAATGAAGTTGGGACGTGTAAAACATCAATAAAAACAGAATACGATGATTTGCAAATCCTTTTCAACCCATATTCAATTAAATATACTACAAAGACAATATATTTAATGTTCAAACGGATAAACTTTATTGTTTTTTGCAAATATTCACTCATTTTGAATTTGATGCCTGCAACACGTTCCAAGACAGTTGGGACAGGGGCATTTTTACCACTGTGTTACATCACCTTTCCTTTTAACAACACTCAATTAACTTAATTGTTGGAGCTTTGTAGGTGGAATTCTTTCCCATTCTTGCTTGATGTACAACTTCAGTTGCTCAACAGTCCACGGTCTCCGTTGTCGTATTTTGCGCTTCATAATGCGCCACACATTTTCAATGGGAGACAGATCTGGACTGCAGGCAGGCCAGACTAGTACCTGCACTCTTTTACTTCGAAGCCACGCTGTTGTAACATGTGCAGAATGTGGCTTGGCATCGTCTTGCTGAAATAAGCAGGGACGTCCCTGAAAAAGACGTTGCTTGGATGGCAGCATATGTTGCTCCAAAACCTGTATGTACCTTTCAGCATTAATGGTGCCTTCACAGATGTGCAAGTTACCCCTGCCATGGGCACTAACACACCCCCATACCATCAGAGATGCTGGCTTTTCAACTTAGCGCTGATAACAATCTGGACAGTCCTTTTCCTCTTCGGCCCGGAGGACACGACGTCCATGATTTCCAAAAACAATTTGAAATGTGGACTCGTCAGACCACAGGACACTTTTCCACTTTGCGTCGGTCCATCTCAGATGAGCTCGGGCCCAGAGAAGCCGGCGGTGTTTCTGGGTGTTGTTAATATGTATGGCTTTTGTTTTGCATGGTAGAGTTTTAACTTGCACTTGTAGATGGAGCGACGAACTGTGTTCACTGACGATGGTTTTCTGAAGTGTTCCTGAGCCCATGTGGTAATATCCATTACAGAATGATGTGGGTTTTTAATGCAGTGCCGCCTGAGGGATCGAAGGTCACGGGCATTCAACGTTGGTTTTTGGCCTTGCCGCTTACTTGCACAGATTTCTCCAGATTCTCTGAATCTTTTAATGATATTATGGACTGTAGATGATGAAATCCCTAAATTCCTTGCAATTGCACTTTGAGAAACGTTGTTCTTAAACTGTTGGACTACTTGCTCATGCAGTGTGTGAACGTGGTGAACCTCGCCCCATCCTTGCTTGTGAACGACTGAGCCTTTCGGGGATGCTCCCTTTATACCCAATCATGACATTTACCTGTTTCCAATTAAACTGTTCACCTGTGGTATGTTCCAAACAGGTGTTTTTTGAGCATTCCTCAACTTTTCCAGTCTTTTGTTGCCCCTGTCCCAACTGTTTTGGAACTGTTGCAGGCATCAAATTCAAAATGAGTGAATATTTGCAAAAAACAATAAAGTTTATCCGTTTGAACATTAAATATCTTGTCTTTGTAGTATATTCAATTGAATATGGGTTGAAAAGGATTTGCAAATCATCATATTCTGTTTTTATTCATGTTTCACACAACTTCCCGACTTCATTGGAATTGGGGTTGTACATATTCTGAAATCGCTTTGTCAAGAACTCTTAATTCAATTGACTGCTAATATACTATATTTAAAAAAGAAGCCTTTGTGAAAGTTATGGTGCATAAAATGATATATTCTTTCCAATTTTAATGTGTATTTACAGAAATGAGCCAAGCTTTGATGCCAGCTACATGATTTTCTGTGAGGAAGTTTCTGTCAGATGGAAAAAAGAAAGAGGCACTGGCAGAATTAATGAGACAACATCGGCAATGGATGGCACCTTGAGGATGGACAGCTAACAGTGACCTGGATGACTAAAAATCCTGCCCCTGAAAGTGTTGCAGGTAGTCCACTGCAGTTATAAGCAAGGCAAATGTGAGACAGGAAGATATTCCTGTATGTCTTTAATGCCAAAATTGTGCAAATGTTTCAATGGAATCGGTAGAAGGAGCTACATGGAATAATGACTCTGATGATAGTGACATGGAGGAATTATCATGATGAGTAAAAGATGCACTGTGTTACCCAGGAGATGGACTGCACCATGACAATCTATGTGATCAGGCACAGGGTGGCTAAGAGGGTGACTTACAAGGTGACATGATTGGAGAGTTAGAACACCTGGTAGCTCCAGCTACATTGTACTAAATGCTAGAATGAGTCATGGTGTGACATTACCACGTGTTTGAATGTTATGTTTGGACTGATTTTAAGTTGTATTGCATATAGTTCAAAATTCTCCGTTTTTGCCATTATTCAAAACTAAAGGGGTTGAGTAATGAATTGACTAATTTCAAACATCTTGAACAAAAGTGTATTTTTTGTATTTCCTTCCTCTAAATGCCCAGTCATTACTGACAATTTTGATGTGTAAAACATCAGTGTTTTGCAAAATTTGGCATGTGTATGTACAGTGTATTACAAAAGTGAGTACACCCCTCACATTTCTGCAGATATTTAAGTATATCTTTTCATGGGACAACAGTGACAAAATGACACTTTGACACAATGAAAAGTAGTCTGTGTGCAGCTTATATAACAGTGTAAATCTTTAAAGACGAATTGTTGCGCTACATGAAGATGGCCAAGGCTACAAGACGATTGCCAACACCCTGAAACTGAGCTGCAGCACAGTGGCCAAGATCATCCAGCGTTTGAAAAGAGCAGGGTCCACTCAGAACAGACCTTGCGTTGGTCGTCCAAAGAAGCTGAGTGCACGTGCTCAGCGTCACATCCAACTGCTGTCTTTGAAAGATAGGCGCAGGAGTGCTGTCAGCATTGCTGCAGAGATTGAAAAGGTGGGGGGTCAGCCTGTCAGTGCTTAGACCATACGCCGCACACTACATCAAATTGGTCTGCATGGCTGTCACCCCAGAAGGAAGCCTCTTCTGAAGTCTCTACACAAGAAAGCCCGCAAACAGTTTGCTGAAGACATGTCAACAAAGGACATGGATTACTGGAACCATGTCCTATGGTCTGATGAGACCAAGATTAATTTGTTTGGTTCAGATGGTCTCAAGCATGTGTGGCGGCAATCAGGTGAGGAGTACAAAGATAAGTGTGTCATGCCTACAGTCAAGCATGGTGGTGGGAATGCCATGGTCTGAGGCTGCATGAGTGCAGCAGGTGTTGGGGAGTTACATTTCATTGAGGGACACATGAACTCCAATATGTACTGTGAAATACTGAAGCAGAGCATGATCCCCTCCCTCCGGAAACTGGGTCGCAGGGCAGTGTTCCAGCATGATAATGACCCCAAACACACCTCTAAGACGACCACTGCTTTATTGAAGAGGCTGAGGGTAAAGGTGATGGACTGGCCAAGCATGTCTCCAGACCTAAACCCAATAGAACATCTTTGGGGCATCCTCAAGCGGAAGGTGGAGGAGCGCAAAGTCTCGAATATCCGCCAGTTCCGTGATGTCGCCATGGAGGAGTGGAAAAGCATTCCAGTGGCAACCAGTGAAGCTCTGGTAAACTCCATGCCCAGGAGAGTTAAGGCAGTTCTGAGAAATAATGGTGGCCACACAAAATATTGACACTTCAGGAACTTTCACTAAGGGGTGTACTCACTTTTGTTGCCGGTGGTTTAGACATTAATGGCTGTATATTGAGTTATTTTGAGGGAAGAATAAATTTACACTGTTATATAAGCTGCACACAGACTACTTTTCATTGTGTCAGTGTCATTTTGTCAGTGTTGTCCCATGAAAAGATATACTTAAATATCTGCAGAAATGTGAGGGGTGTACTCACTTTTGTGATACACTGTATGTTTTTATTTAGTGCCAGTTTCTGAAGATCAACCATATTTTATTCAAATTTGCCATATTTTATGGTCTGATTCCACACTTGTGCATACTAATGCATGAATACTTGTCTTTGATGTGTAGGTACATGTATGAATGTCAGTTTGGGATATATTTTGTGTTATTAAACTAAATATAAAGTAAGTTAGAAGCAAAACCAGCAGCATATAGTTTTTGTTTTTTCAATTTTACATGTACTGTATATACATTTATGGGCTGTGAAAAAAAAACTGCAGTATATTTTGTGGAGAACTTTTAACACAAAGTCTGTAACAGCATTGTCTATGCAAAAATGCATTTGAAAAGCAGTGCCCAGACGTGGGAACGAAAATCACTTTCTAGGCACTTTTTCTTACTTCACCTTATGGCCTATTTATAGCTTACTTTTTTGTGGTGGCGAATCTTTTAGATTTTCTTTTCTTTTTGCCACACTGGAAAGTCTTTTGCTGCAGCACTATGGTTACAGGAGCAATTTGCAAATTTTGGTTGATTTTGACATCCAGGGCCATGATCTTCCTTTCACAATTGTAGCAAATGTTGTATTTTTGCAGTGTGTAGCACCATGCCCATATCTCTGGCACTTGAAACATCTTAAGGGGTTAGGAATACATAGATCAACTGGGGTCTTCAAGTGTCCAAAATTTATTTTATGAGGGGGTGTAGGTCGGTTAAAGGTGATGATATAAGTATTTGTTCAGTCTTTTCTTGTCTCTTCATAACTATCTGCTTGACTTCAGTAATTCCTTGGTTTTTTTAGTTCTGCCTCGATTTCTGCTTCTTCCATCCCCTCAAGTTCTTTAGTGTGGATCACAGAACGGGTCCAAATGAGCTTTACAATTAATACCCATAAATTCAGAGATGCGGAGGAGATTTTCAACCTGGTTTCTTTTGTCACATTCTACTAATATTTGATCTGATTTTAACTTTTTTACATTTCTAACTCTGCCAGCAAAACCCTGGATGGTCTTCCGTATTGCAAAAGGTGAAAGCTTAGACAAAGGAAAGTCTGGTGTTAGAGATTCTAACAGAATGAAACGTTCCCAATTATCATTGCTTATAAATTAGCAAGTCAGTAAATTTTCATTTGAAGGTTAACTTAACTATATTGTCCCCCGGGGTTTGCACGTGAGTATATAGTTGTTAAGTGTGTGTGTGTGTGTTATAATCTCACCTCAGTATCTCCAGTTTACAGTGTGTGTGTGTGTGTGTGTGTGTGTTATAATCTCACCCCAGTATCTCCAGTTTACAGTGTGTGTGTGTGTGTGTTATAATCTCACCCCAGTATCTCCAGTGTACAGTGTGTGTGTGTGTGTGTTATAATCTCACCTCAGTATCTCCAGTGTACAGTGTGTGTGTGTGTGTGTGTTATAATCTCACCCCAGTATCTCCAGTGTACAGTGTGTGTGTGTGTGTGTTATAATCTCACCTCAGTATCTCCAGTGTACAGTGTGGATTCTTCAGTGCAGCAGAGAGCAGCTTCACTCCTGAATCCTGCAGCTTATTGAAACTCAGGTTCAGTTCCCTCAGATTGGAGGAGTTTGAACTGAGAACTGAGGACAGAGCTGCACAACTTTCATCTGTTAGAGAACATTTATCCAACCTGGAAAAAAAGATGAAACATCAGATTATTCACACACACACTGGTTTACTGTCTGGTTTTCCTTTATTACAGTACAGTAGGGTAACATGGTGGTACATGTAACAAGAGGAACATTTGTTATGTGCTTGTTGTAACATGGACAGAGATTGATGATGTACTTGAGATGTTGCACATGTTATACCGCTAGATGTGTTTTGTTAATAAAGTAAGCAAGTTATTGCTTTAACTGTCCATTCTGTAGAGCCGTTATTAACGGTCAAAACAGAATGAAACATGGTGGCAGTGGATTAAGTTGTTTGAAGTGCATCGAGTGAAGATATCTGCACGGTAGCTTTCAGTTTATGTTAATTAGCATAGTGGCACACGGAGAAGCTTGCAAAGCAATGGAAGGTCTGAAACCTCCGCAAACTACATTTGGACTCAAATAACTTGTCAAAGTCGTGGAAAACATGGAGGGACGAATTTGTTCTCTACGTGGACCTCACTATGACAGACGCAGAGGAGTCAAGGAAAGTGAAGCTGTTCAGCTACGTCATTGGAGAAAGCGGTAGGGAATTGTTGGACACTTTAGCCGCCAATTTAGCTGCTTAAGAGAGAACAGTGAGCACTTAAAGTGTAAAGTGAAATTAAGAAATCCAAGAAATCAGAAACTGTACCGACTGGAGTTCCAGATGGTTGATAATCATTGCACAGTGCCACTGTTAGGCAAAAGAGCCAGTGAAGCCATGAAGCTCATTAAAGTGCATTATAAGAACATCCACAAAGTTGAATCAGTTCATCTGGACACAAGTTTGTTGTAGAGATACGTTTCGTCACTCAATCCAAATGACTTCTTCAGTCTGAGCTGGTGTTGAATACCCCAACCTTATATGCAGTTGATTTGCATAACGACCGATCACCGCCCATTGCATAACAATGGAACTGGTGATCAGGTCTATATGAAATTCACAATGACCATTAATTACAATGGCCATGTGTGTCTTTCACACATGATTGGGGTAACGCTCCAATGATGGCGTTGTACCAAAGCAAGTCCCACTAGTGGAACTGATCACAGCCACAGAATCAGCAATCCGCAACAACAACATCTCCGACCTGGAAGCGGAACAGTTGCGGATGAAAGTGTCAGCTTGCCTGAGTAATGCAAAGCCACCGCCATCCAACATCAGCAGAGATGAGAGGTATGCACTTACTACACTTAGTAAGGACAATAACATCATCATACTTCCTGCTGACAAAGGTAGATGTACTGTTCTTTTAAACCAGATAGACTATCATGAGAAAGTGATGTTGTTACTTAGTGACACTAACACTTATGAGCTGCTGAAACGAGATCCAAGTAGTAGCTACAAGAAAAAGGTGATAGATTGTCTGAAAATTTTAGAACAGAACAAGGCTATTGACAGGGCTTTGTACTACAAATTATATCCGGGGGAGGCTACTCCTAGTCTGTATGGGTTACCTAAGATACACAAACAGGATGTACCTTTACGACCCATTGTTTGTATGATTAACTCTGTGACTTATAACATTTCTAAGTTTCTAGCATCGATTCTCAACCCGTTGGTAGGTAGCACGGAACATCACATTCAGAACACCATGGACTTTGTGGACAAGGTGAAGGGCGTCATCATTGAGACGGAGGAAACAATGGTCTCATGATGTTACATCCCTCTTCACGTGCATTCCGGTTGCTGAGGCAGTGGAGGTGGTCCGTAGGAAACTACAAGGCGACCCCACCCGGAGCACGAGGACCACCCTTACCACGGACCAGGTGTGCACACTCCTAGAACTGTGTCTTCAGTCCACTTACTTCTCGTACAGAGGACAGTTCTACAAACAGAAACATGGGTGTGCTATGGGGTCCCCTGTCTCACCTATTGTTGCAAACCTGTACATGGAGGAAGTGGAAAAGAAGGCACTAAGGTCATACTCAGGGACACCACCGAGTCATTGGTTCAGATATGTGGACGACACCTGGGTTAAAATAAAATCAGAGGAAGTACCACATTTCATGGACCACATCAACTCAGTGGACAAACACATCAAGTTTACAAGGGAGGATGCAAGCGACAACGTTTTAGCCTTCTTAGACTGTGAAATTGCTAGTAAAGATGGGGGACGGTTGAAAGTAAATGTTTACCGCAAACCAACGCACACGGATCAGTACTTACGGTTTGACTCCCATCATCCTTTGGAGCACAAACTAGGAGTCATCAGGACGCTGCACCACCGGGCGAACAGCATCCCCACAGACACTACGGCCAAGGATAGAGAGAAATCTCATGTCAAGAAGGCCCTGGGTGAATGTGTTTTTGGGTGAATTATCCCAACTAGGCATTCGTAAAAGCAGGAAAAATGCCCAAAACAGCTCCAGTGGATCGAAGGGAGGAGAAGAACAACCACGGTCTAAGCACAAACCAGTGGTGATTCCGTATGTGGCGGGAGTATCGGAACAATTAAGATGGATATTTTTCAAACACCGTGTTTCAGTTGCTTTCAAACCCCAGAACACGCTACGCCAGAAATTAGTTCACCCTAACCGGGTTCCTCGACACAAACAGAGTAACGTAGTGTATGCTGTTAGGTGCCGGGAGGATTGCCGGGAACTGTACATCGGGGAAACTAAACAGCCACTGGCGAAACGGATGGCCCAACATAGAAGATCGACCTCTTCTGGCCAGGACTCTGCGGTTTACACCCACCTGCAAGCCAGCGGCCACTCATTTAATGATGAAGATGTGCAGATCCTTGACAAGGAGGAACGCTGGTTTGAACGTGGAGTCAAAGAGGCCATTTACGTGAAGAGGGAACGACCATCTCTGAACCGGGGAGGGGGCCTGAGAGTACATCTCTCACCATCATACAACGCCGTCATCGGAGCGTTACCCCAATCATGTGTGAAAGACACACATGGCCATTGTAATTAATGGTCATTGTGAATTTCATATGGACCTGATCACCAGTTCCATTGTTATGCAATGGGCGGTGATCGGTCGTTATGCAAATCAACTGCATATAAGGTTGGGGTATTCAACACCAGCTCAGACTGAAGAAGTCATTTGGATTGAGTGACGAAACGTATCTCTACAACAAACTTGTGTCCAGATGAACTGATTCAACTTTGTGGATTTGTGTACCTGGATTATTGAGCATGCATCAACAGATTATAAGAACATCCTAGCAATAGACAGCATTGTCACCATCTGAAATCACAAAAAAGGTCAGTGGTCACTGGAACAAATCAAGCAAGAGTACAGAGATGTCTTTGCTGGTGATGGCTGCCTGGAGGGAGAATGACCATTCAGTAAAGCCTGTGAAACTCCCAAAGAGAAGAATTCCAGTTGCTGTGATAAAACCTTTGAAAGAGGAACTACTTGATCTTCGGAGGAGAGGTATTATCATGCCTGTTAAGAAAAGCACAGATTGGATTAGTAGTATGGTTGTCGTACAAAAATCCAATGGTATACCAAGAGTGTGCATTGATCCAAGACCACTCAACAAAGCCTGGAAACGAAGTCAGTTTCCTCTACCAACTATTGATGACATACTCCTAGACCTCTCTAGAGCAAAGGTTTTCTCAGTGTGTGATGTTAAAAGTGGTTTCTGGCATGTAAAACTAGATGATGAGTCCACTTACTTGACAACATTTGCTTCACCATTTGGTCGATACAGATGGCTCAGGATGCCAATGGGGTTAAGTCCAGCACCAGAGAGGAAACTCACTCAAGCATTAGAGGGTTTACCTGGTGTATACATCATAGCAGATGACATTCTGATCACAGGTCAAGGTGATTTGCAGGAAGAAGCCAGTCAGGACCATGATGGAAAATTAAAATTGTTTTTAAATCAATGCAGAGAAAAGAACATCAAGCTGAATGTTTACTAATTAAAGCTAAGACAAAAGACAGAAAAGGTTCGTGCCATGACGCACATGCCCTGACCTACTGATGTCAAAGCTGTTCAAAGACATTTGGGTATCGTAAATTACCTTTCCAAATTCTGTGCTCATTTATCTGACAATTGTGTAGTTTGAAGACAGTTAACCCATCAAGAGAGCACTTGGGAATGGACAGCTCAACATGAGGAAACATTTCTCAAGCTTAAACAGACTATTTCAAATGCACCTGCTTTAAAGTACTACAGTCCAGAGGAAGAGCTGACTGTCCAGTGTGATGCTTCAGACACAGGGCTAGGTACTGCATTTCGGACAATGGACCGCAATTCGCTTCTCAGGAATTTAAGAGATTTAGCCAAATTTGGGATTTTATCCATAAAACTTCTTCATCGGGATATCCACAAAGCAATGGCAAGGCAGAATCAGCAGTAAAAACAGCCAAAAGGCTCATGTACAAAACAAAGCTGCAAGACAGGATCAATACCTGGTATTGCTGGACCACCGTAACACACCAACACAAGGGCTACAAACAACTCCAGCTCAGAGATTGCTTAGTCGTCACACAAAAACACTGTTACCTACCAAAATTAGTCTGCTACAAAAGTAACAGAATTTGATTTGGATGGCTTAAATCTGACATTGCTCAGAACATCAGGCGAACCTGTATCAGCTGGGACACTGCAAGACTTTGATCTTGCAACATGCTGAAAAGCTCCTCGACCAAAAACAGAAGAAGAGAGCAAAAGTTAGAGCTGTTGAAGCACACAAGGTTCAGCTAACATAGCAACAAATGGTTTCCCAACTAACCGAAAGAGGAAGAGGGCGTGGTCGAGGCAGGGGCAGAGGGGCAGAGGCCAAGAAACACTAGAAGACTGTGACAATAATGGATGCTTTATTTGCAAATAGAAGGGACATTGGGCAAAAAAGTGCCCAAGCAGAATTAGGAAACAAAAGGTTCATGCTTCTTTTGCAAGAAAGACATTGGGCCAGTGAGTGACCCAGCAAAAATGAGAACAATGGAGGGGACTGAAATACAGTTTTTGTTAGTCAGGATGTTCAGTCATTAGAAGGCAGGATGTTAGAAGGCAGGATGTAGAAGATTCAGGCATTTAGTTGGGGCATCAAGAGTCACGGTTACTGAATATTATTCAGTACCGATAAAATGTCATACTGTATGCAAGGCCCTGAACCTTGTAAATTTTCATTTCTGCTGTCAGATCAGTGCACACATCCACGAGGGGGAGTCAGATGACCAGTATAGTTTAAACAGAGTTTAGGGGGTTAGACAAGCTGGATAAGCTGGTGCTGAAACATTTGTTTTGTAGTAAAAATAGGAGCGGGAAGGCAATCCACACCTCTTTGACGTAAAAGGCTCTGCCCCACATGAATCAATGGAGTGATTTGGGTTCTTGGATGTTGGAACTGTTGACGTGTGATGATTGGATAGAAACTGTGGATACTGTGGTTCTTGAGAATAAACAAATGTCTGTTTTCTGTATGAAGATGAACTGGGTCTCTCATGTGGAGAGGACAGTTGAATTGTGTCCAGATGTGAACAAAGGGCTTGGTTGGTTGTGTCCGAAGATCTCAGTGGTGATAAGCGAATGTCCCAAACAGTTTATGGGCAACTGGCAAACATGATGTGGGCCTAATTAAAAATGGTCCCCCAGTCCATATCACACCTAAGTCTGAGTTTCGACCCTGTATAGCTCAATATCCACTGAAACCAGAAACCATCAGAGGTATCACCATACCTGTCAAGTCTCCCGTTTTGGCCGGGAAACTACCGAATTTTACCCCTCTTTCCCGCCGTCCTCCCGTATTAGTATTTTCCCGTAAATTTCCCGTATTATACTATAATTTTAAAAAACATTCCTGTGCCTCTCTCCAAACTGAAATGTAACTGTGATGTTCTGTTATTTACATTGGGCAAAGGGAAACCCCCTGGCGTTCATTTGTGCCTTTGCTGTTCCAGTGGGTAGTTTGGACTGTATGAGGTAACTAATCAGTTGCGGTTTTCTTACTCGGCATTATATGGCCAGGAAAACATTTGCCTGTGAGTATTTTTATGTTTAGTTACTGTATAACTTTATTTTTAGACTATCTCTGATGTAAACCTTGGTTAGTGTATGAAAATAAGTTCTAAATCTCTTGAGTAATTTGTAAATGCTAACCGCTAGCATCTATATGGTTTTTTCCATAGAAGTTAGCTTTAAGCTAATGATTCGGTTTTATTTAATTTAATGTACAGTGTCACGTAAATGCACTCAGGAAACAAATGTAACTAAGACACATTTTGTATGTCTGCTTTACAGTTTTACAGCGAGTCTTAAGTAAAGTTTTGGAGATTATTTCGGTTTCCGGCTTTTCTTGGGAAACTGTTATCTATCTGTCGAGCTTGTAGCCACACACACGAGCAGGGGCAGAATAGTCACTAACCTCGCGAGAACTGCCACCCAGGCTGCTGCAAGTGGCAGTTCTCGCGAGGTTAGTGCGGACAGCGGGAACAAACCTGGAACAGGGAGAGATGGATGGATGCAAGGAGAGAAAGGGCATTCCTGCCAAAAAAGTAAAGACTGCATGTAAATATCTAGAGAAATGGGACATCGAATTTACCTTTCTAAAGAGGAGCAGGATGGTAGGCCTATCAGATTCTGATCATCTAATTGTAGTTTGTAAGTGGTTCACAGGTGGTTATTTTAGATTTCTTGTAAACCTGTCTTAAAATGTAAGGGATACTGAACCTCGGTTGGGCTGGTGGGACGACTCGAAGCGCGTGGCGGAAAATTTCCCTTATTTTTAAATCCAAAACTTGACAGGTATGGGTATCACACCCATGTTTGAAGCTTTGTTGCAATCAGGGGTTATCATATCTTGTGATAATTCTGCAGTCCGTTACCCTATTTTTCCAGTAAAAAAGGTGAGGGCTTCTATGGGGGAGCCTGAAAAATGGAGATTTGTACAAAGCTGTAAATGATGCTGTAGTTGCAAGAGCCCTAAATGTTCCTAATCCATACACAATTTTTAAAATGCATTTTCTCCCCATTTTCCTCTCGATTTAGCACAGTCAATTTGTCTTCTCCTGCTGAGAAATACCTGATTACATCCGAGGAGAGCACGTCGCTGCCCATGCCTTTTTCGACACATGCACAGCCCTCCTCTTCTCGCCCCTGCACTCTGCACAGGTGTCTCTTCTGCCATACAAAAAACACCTACTGTACACCAATCACAAAGAAACAACTAATCTCTTTCTAAGGTATGTGTTTTTACTGCAGAACGTTCAGTCCTCGAGGCTCCCTTAAGAGCAATTGCTAATGGGAAGGGCTCTCCAAACAACTCCCAACACTGGGAATCCCAAACCCAATCAGGCCCAAGGCGGGGGCATGACCTCAGTATTACTCCAAGACCATGGAGGTAAACTAAGACCAGTAGCTTATTTTTTAGCTAAATTAGACCCTGTAGCAGCAGGTCTCCCAATGTGTTTGTATGCTGTGGGAGCTGCAGACTTAGTACGTTACAGTAATCTAACCTTTTGGTACCACATGCTGTCTCTCAATTACTGCTAGAAAAAAAAACTGCTCACATGACGCCCGCCAGATGGCTGAGGTACAGCACTGTATTACCTGAAATGTTTAACATCACACTGAGAAGATGTACTGTACTTAATCCTGCTACTCTCCTTCCTACAGAAAATAAAGGTAAACCACATGATTGTATCAGTGTTGTTAATGAAGTTTACTCTCCTAGACCAGATTTACAGGAAACCCCACATCCATGAACCAATCCCACATCACAACCATCACCACAATTTCTGCACTCCTGGATGCAATCCTACCTCCAAGGGCTATTGCTGTATGTAAATCTGAAGCTCACACCTCACATTCTGATCCAATTTTACAGGACAATGACAGAGCGGACAAAGCTGCAAAGACAGCAGCCCAACGTCCTGTAAATAATGATTTTATGCCGTTCAAAACTGACATTTCTCTTTCAGATGACCTAGCAGCCACACCAGAAGGAAAAGCAGTATGGAAAAAAGCAGGTTGTGACAAAAGGGACAGAGTTTGGTATGGTCCGAATGATAAATCGTGTCTTTATCTTTATGTGAAACCATGCATCAAAAGGAGGGATGCATAAAAGTATTCCAAGACATTGGTACACTAAGGGCTTCACAAATTACTCTCGAAGATTTTGTAAATGTTGTACAAGCTACGCAACAAATAATGTAGGTAAAGGCATTACGACTAGCCAAAGTGCCCACCCACCGGCAGATCGACCCTTTCAACATCTCCAGATGGATTTCCTTTAATTGGATACAAGTGAAAGGAAAAAGTTCTGTTTGGTAGTGGTTGATAACCGACATAATTCCAAGGTGGTGAATTCACATGTTGCACACATTACAAAGGCGTTGCTGCTGAAGAAGAGGGTACGGGTACTGGACTGGCCTGCCTGCAGTCCTGACCTGTCCCCAGTAGAGAACGTGTGGAGAATTTTGAAAGGAAAAATGCAACAACAACGACCCCGTACTGTTATACATCTTAAGACGTGTTTGCAGGAAGAACGAAACACAAAATAAAAGTGGAAACACTAAATCACTTGGTCTCCTCTGTGTGAAAATGTCTTTTAAGTGGTGAAAAGGAACGGCAACATTACAAAGTGGTAAATGCTTTACTGTCCCAACTTTTTTGGAGTGTGTTGCAGAAAAAACATGAAATATCTCAGGTTCATCCTGTCTAACATCAAATAAAAGTCAAAGGAAATGTAAGGAACTTGTTTTTATTATTATCTGCATTTTCCATACTGTCCCAACTTTTTTCTGATTTGGGTTTGTATTTGGCAGGCCTCCTAATACAGGAATAGGGCCCAAACTCCCTGCAACATTCAACCAACTTCAGTTTGCATACCGCCCTAACCGCTCCACTAATGACGCCATATCAGCAGCACTTCATATGAGCCTGGCCCATCTGGAGAATAAGAGCTCAGTGCTCAATACAGTAATCCCCCAGCACCTGGTAAAAAAACTTGGACCTCTAGGCATCAACACCCCACTGTTCAACTGGTTATTGGTCTTCCTCACAGACAGAAAAAACAACTCTCAAACGATCATCATGAGCACTGGAGTTAACCAGGGCTGTGTTCTGAGTCCTCTGTTGTTTACTCTGATGACACATGACTGCTGTGCAACTCGACCACATCATAAAATTACGACACAACAGTGGTGGGCGTCATCAGTTGATGATGACTCGGTGAACCAACTCATTGTCACTAAATGTCAACAAAATAAAGGAAATCACTGTTGACTTCAGGAGGAAACACATGGTACATGCACCACTTACAATCCATGGCAACGCTGTGGAGTCATTAAGAAGCACCAAGTTTCTGGGGGTGCACCTCACAGACGACCTGACATGGACTACACACACCACCTCCCTTGTCAAGCAGGCACTACAACGTCTTTGCTTCCTGCGTCCTACAGGACCCACTGCAGTAGAACCAGCTAAGGATCAGATTAATGGTGAAATCAAGAAGAACTCAAAAGAAAGAGGTCAAGAAGCAGATAAAGATCAAAAAGAGGGTGATACATCTGAGTAAGCTTCCTGTGAATTAAGAGGAACAAATGTCAGCCTGTACTTTCGCCCAAGGTTACAAAAAAACAAAGTGTAGTCACTGCTTTCCAACCAAGTGAATAAGCTGCTACTCTGACCTCAAGAGGATAGTCACTGGGACAAGATTCATGATAATAATGGGAATAGGTCTGACCATGGTCCAAATAGTCTGCACACAATATACACAACCCCTAAATTCACACAAGGTACACCTTAACATCAATGTTACTGAGGGAGACCCGTGGGTCACAGTGAAGTTTGATGTCTTTGAGGTAATAACAACAAGAGCTCTCGAATAGCCATAGGTACCTTTGTGTAGATAAAGGATAGTCATGGGATCCCATGCGGCTCCTGGGCTGGCGTCTTGTGGACCACCCAACCAGATGGCTGAATTTGATGCCTGCAACATGTTCCAAACCAGTTGGGACAGGGGCTTGTTTACCACTGTGTTACATCACCTTTCCTTTTAACAACACTCAATAAGCGTTTGGGAACTGAGGACACTAATTGTTGAAGCTTTGTAGGTGGAATTCTTTTCCACTCTTGCTTGATGTACAACTTCAGTTGCTCAACAGTCCGGGGTCTCCGTTGTCGTATTTTGAGCTTCATAATGCGCCACACATTTTTAATGGGAGACAGGTCTGGACTGCAGGCAGGCCAGTCTAGTACCCGCACTCTTTTACTACGAAGCCACGCTGTTGTAACACGTGCAGAAGGTGGCTTGGCATTGTCTTGCTGAAATAAGCAGGGACGTCCCTGAAAAAGACGTCGCTCGGATGGCAGCATATGTTGCTCCAAAACCTGTATGTACCTTTCAGCATTAATGGTGCCTTCACATATGTGCAAGTTACCCATGCCATGGGCACTAACACACCCCCATACAATCAGAGATGCTGGCTTTTGAACTTAGCGCTGATAACAATCCGGACAGTCCTTTTCCTCTTTGGCCCGGAGGACACGACGTCCATGATTTCCAAAAACAATTTGAAATGTGGACTCGTCAGACCACAGGACACTTTTCCACTTTGCGTCGGTCCATCTCAGATGAGCTCGGGCCCAGAGAAGCCGGCGGCGTTTCTGGGTGTTGTTGATATATGGCTTTCACTTTGCATGGTAGAGTTTTAACCTGCACTTGTAGATGGAGCGACGAACTGTGTTCACTGACGATGGTTTTCTGAAGTGTTCCTGAGCCCATGTGGTAATATCCGTTACTGAATGATGTGGGTTTTTAATGCAGTGCCGCCTGAGGGATCGAAGGTCATGAGCATTCAATGTTGGTTTTCGGCCTTGCCGCTTACTTGCACAGATTTCTCCAGATTCTCTGAATCTTTTGATGATATTATGGACTGTGTGTGTGTGTGTTATAATCTCACCTCAGTATCTCCAGTTTACAGTGTGTGTGTGTGTGTGTGTGTTATAATCTCACCTCAGTATCTCCAGTTTAAAGTGTGTGTGTGTGTGTGTTATAATCTCACCTCAGTATCTCCAGTTTACAGTGTGTGTGTGTGTGTGTGTGTGTGTGTGTGTTATAATCTCACCTCAGTATCTCCAGTGTAGTGTGTGTGTGTGTGTGTTATAATCTCCCCTCAGTATCTCCAGTTTACAGTGTGTGTGTGTGTGTGTGTGTTATGATCTCACCCCAGTATCTCCAGTTTACAGTGTGTGTGTGTGTGTTATAATCTCACCCCAGTATCTCCAGTTTACAGTGTGTGTGTGTGTGTGTGTGTTATGATCTCACCTCAGTATCTCCAGTTTACAGTGTGTGTGTGTGTGTGTTATAATCTCACCTCAGTATCTCCAGTGTAGTGTGTGTGTGTGTGTGTTATAATCTCCCCTCAGTATCTCCAGTTTACAGTGTGTGTGTGTGTGTTATAATCTCACCTCAGTATCTCCAGTTTAAAGTGTGTGTGTGTGTGTGTTATAATCTCACCTCAGTATCTCCAGTTTACAGTGTGTGTGTGTGTGTGTGTGTGTGTGTGTGTGTGTGTTATAATCTCACCTCAGTATCTCCAGTGTAGTGTGTGTGTGTGTGTGTGTTATAATCTCCCCTCAGTATCTCCAGTGTACAGTGTGTGTGTGTGTGTGTGTTATAATCTCACCTCAGTATCTCCAGTGTACAGTGTGGATTCTTCAGTGCAGCAGAGAGCAGCTTCACTCCTGAATCCTGCAGATTATTGAAACTCAGGTTCAGATCTCTCAGATTGGAGGAGTTTGAACTGAGAACTGAGGACAGAGCTGCACAACTTTCATCTGTCAGCCTACTCTGATCCACCCTGAGAAAGAAAAGATGAAACATCAGATTATTCACATACACAAGTCTTTGTTTTTATTTCCTTCAGGTACTTCAATTTTCCCCAGCTAACTAAAACATGCAGAACATGCCCTCTGATGAACTGGGACCTGCACTAGATGCACTGTGGCCCTGACCAGGACAGAATGGTAGTTGAAGATGAATGAATACATGTGTGCAGTGTGGTTCTTTATTTCTGGATTCATGCTCTGTGTACAAACTGATTATATCTGAGATCAAAAGTAAATGGACACAGTTATAATTATTAAAATCATTTTTACTAAGTAACAAATCATTAATTTAGAACCAAAATCTTTAAAACAATTTTTATTTACACTTTAAAATGAAAACATTTTAAACAACAATGAGGGGAACAGTGGATGTTCTGGACCAGAGTGAGTCCATCAACACTTCTCTCACACACACTTTGTCTCTCTCTCTCTGTCTGAGTGCATGCTGGGGCTAAGTGGGCGGAGTGTGTGTTGAGCGTGTGTGAGCTGTGGCGTTTGTGCCAAGTTTGTGCATTCTACTTCTTTCTATCTGTCAGCGTTTAGAATTAATAGTGCAGTTGTTATTTTTCTAAACACCATTGAAAAAGCGAATGAACTAGTGGAGAATGGTATAGTCATAGGAGACTTACATATCAGTGTTTTCCCCCTATCTACACCGGCAAAACAAGTTACCCTATCAAACGTACCACCTTTTATTAAGGATGAGCAACTGTTTTATTATTATTTTATCTCGTTATGGTAAAATAGTAAAATGTGTGCGTGTGAGATGTTTTACAATGGATGGAATGTTGGCTCATCATCTAAAACTTAATCCCAGCAAGACAGAGATATTGCTCATCTCCAACCCAGGACCTAGTCATCTCTTTTGATGACTCCCAGATCAGACTATCTGATAAGGTAAGAAACCTTGGTGTTGTCCTGGATAATTAGCTGACCTTCTCTCCTTATATAGCCCACATGACAAGATGGTGCCGGTTCCTCCTGTAAAACATCAGGAAGATTCGGCCATTTCTCTCCAGGGAAGCTCCTCAGATTCTGGTCCAATCACTTGTAATCTCACGGTTGGACGACTGCAACTCCCTGCAGATCATTCAAAATGCAGCTGCCCGTCTGGTTTTTAACCAACCTAAACACTGCCACATCACCCCACTGCTGCCTCACCATCAACCCACTGCTGCCACATCATCACCCCACTGCTGCCACATCATCACCCCACTGCTGCCACACCATCAACCCACTGCTGCCACATCATCACCCCACTGTTGCGTCTCTTCACTGGCTTCCTGTAGCTGCCCACATTCAGTTTAAAACTAATGCTTGCCTACAAAGCCAAAAATGGAGCACAAGTTACCTTTGTGGTCTAATCAAACCCCGCTCTGTACCACACAACCTCCGAGCCACTAGTCTCACTCGACTTGATCCTCCACCCAGAACTCGAGGAAGACAAGCATCAAGGCTCTTCTCTGTTCTAGCACCGAAGTGGTGGAATGAACTTCGTCTGTCTGTCCGAACATCTGAGTCTCTTGCTGTCTTTAAAAAATGATTCATTAACTCGTTACTAAGCACTTAAGCTGACTGATACTAACTTACTAACACTCTTTTCCATTTCTTGCACAAAAAGAAAAAAAAACTTTGGTTCTAACAGGGTTAAATATTGATATATTCAATATTACTTTTATACACAATATTGTAAATGACCATATTAGTTATATTGATCATGTCTATGATACACAGGTTACCAGTTGAGAACACTTAAAACGGAGCACAAAATTGTGGTGCTCTCTTGTAACAAAACAAAAGCAAAAATGCAGAAACAACTCTTTTCAAATGAATCATTCATTGGAATAGAATCAGGGAGCTGTGCGCTTATCTATGGTAAAGATTCGTTTTGCTGACTCTATTTTATTATGGTGTCGTGAGTACACAACTCCATGGATCAGTATATTTGTTAGAGTGATTCAGTCAGGGTTCAGGACTTGATAAAAAGCTGTATAAACCAATCAGAGCTTCTGAATTCAGATTTGGGCCAAATTTCAGTTGTTCGTCTGGCTGAGAAATTAAGTGTGGAACCAATGTTTTAACGTCTGAATCTTTTTCACGGTGAACAATAAACAAACCGTGCTTTCAGGTTAGAAGTATTCATTCTGACAGAGTCTAGATCAGCAGTGCTCAATACATTGATCGCTCAGTACACGCTGGTACATCGTTCCTCGTTCAAACAGCGTGACTGACATGAAATGTGGCCACTGTTTGTTTCATTTGCGGTTTGTTACCAGAACTACGCCTCATCCTGCCTACAGACCACTAATCTAGAACGTTTTCTGACTGAGAAATTTTAAGCTACAGTCTGACATTCATATGAAGTCAAGGGTCTCTGCTGAACAATTTTGGAACTTTCACATATTTGACAGCTTTTTCGGATAAACATACTTGTGTGAATCAGCCTTTTCCCACATGAAAATAATGAAGTCTAAATATGGGTATGTATGAGCATCAGCAGCTCCTGTCCAGATACATAAACCTGACTGATACCATTCAGAGCAAATAATCAGAATAAGGTGAGAGAAATTACCCCCCTTCTCTCACTATTTTGTATATTGAATGAGCCCTCGTTTGATCCCCCATCCTGTATCACCCCCACTCCCTGTATCCTACACACACCTAATCATGTCTTATCACACCTTTGTTATCTTGTATCCTGACAACCTCCCTTGTACTCATCATAAAGCCAAAACCCTTTTGATCACACTTCCCCTTTGTTCTAGTACACTCCTCTATTCCCATTTCATTTTTCCCTTAATCTCCTCCCCCTTTTCTTAATACCTCCCCTCATGTCTTGTGTAGATAAAGTGTCCCCAAAATATGTCTAGTTAGATTCTGTTGGTCTTCCAAGCTGCACCCATACGTCTGTATGTGTTAATAAAGACTCTTTGGATGAAGACCTGCCTCCTGACTCCTATATGCAGGATTTCTAACAATGAGGTCAGTGTGTTTTATCAGTCACTTGCCCTGTAAAGCTGAATATCAATACAGGAACTGAAGCGCATTTAAAAAAGCTTTAAAGCATTTTTGAAAAATGATGAGGAAACCTTAAAAAGTAGATCATGATGACCTGTAGATCTCACAGTAGATCTCAAGCCACGACAGTGTGGGCACTCCTGGTTTAGATGTACAGAATGGAGAGGTATTTGGCAGGGATGAAAAAAAAACAGCCACTAATACAGTGATAAGACTTGAACTCTCACAAATGACTTTTTTGGCACAGATTCAACTTTAGGTGTTAAAAAATTTAATTTAATTTTTTTATTTTTGAAATAGCAGACTGATTGAAGGAGCAGTTCAGTGATATGTCAAAAATGGCTTGATAAAGTCAATTACAACAGAAATAGATAGATAGATAGATAGATAGATAGATAGATAGATAGATAGATGTTATAGTTATAAATATCTACAATGTATAATTTATGGGTATATATGTATATAAAATAGAATATGAATAGAGATTGTGTATCAGATATAAAATATGTCGGACATAGGTATGGATGAGAATAGTGGTGGTAACATACAGATAATAATAGTAGCATGTATGTAGATAAAATTATAACCGATATATACATACAGGTATGAAAACAAGAATGTAAGTACAGAATATGTAAAGTGGCAATACAAATGTATGTTTGAGTTGTTGATTCGGTTTAACGACCCCGTCGTTGTGTGATGTTAAACAGTCTGACTGCTTGGGGAACAAAAGACTTTCTCAGCCTGTCTGTAGAACAGGACAGAGACAGCAGTCTATCACTGAATACACTCCTCTGTCTGGTGATGGTGCTGTTCAGAGGGTGCTGTGTATTGTCCATGATTGATAAGAGTTTTTTTTAAGAGTTCTTTCCTCAGTCACCTGCATGAAGGCGTCAAGCTCTGTGCCAATCACAGAGCCGGCTTTTCTCACCAGCCTGTCCAGTCGTGTGGCATCGCTCTTCTTCATGCTGCCTCCACAACACACCACAGCATAGAAAAGAACACTGGAGACGACAGACTGATAGAACATCAGCAGGAGTTTTTTACAGATTAAAAAGTAGAGACGGCTCTGTCCTTTCTTGTAAATAGTGGCTGTGTTATCTGTCCAGTCCAGTTTATCGTTGAGTTGTAGTCCCAGGTATTTGTAGGTCCTGACCACCTCAACGTCAGCCCCCTCAATTGTGATAGGTCGAAGATGGGGCTCGTGCCTCCGGAAGTCCACCACCATCTCTTTAGTTTTGGAGGTGTTCAGCTGTAGATGGTTTGACGTGCACCATGACACAAAGTTATCCACCAGGTACCTGTATTCCTCCTGCCTCCCCGTCCCAATACACCCCACAATTGCAGTGTCATCTGAGAACTTCTGCATGTGGCATGACTCAGAGTTGTACTTAAAGTCGGAGGTGTACAAGACAGGGGTTAAGTACAGTCCCTTGTGGTGCCCCAGTGCTACTGACTACTATATCTGAAAAGCAGTCCTTTAGCCTGACACACTGTGGTCTCTCTGTGAGGTAGTCCACAATCCAGGTCACCAGGAATGAGTCCACCCCCATCTTCGCCAGTTTGTCTCCCAATAGGAGTGGCTGGATTGTGTTGAACGCACTGGAAAAATCGAAGAATGTAATTCTCACCGCTCCGCTTCCCTTGTCGAGGTGAGAGTAGGCTCTAAGTAGCATATAGAGGATGGCATCCTCTACCCCCACCTTCTCTCGGTAGGCGAACTGCAGTGGGTCCAGTGCGTGATGGACCTGCGGTCTGAGGTGGTGGAGTAGCAGTCGCTCAATCGTCTTCATGATGTGCGACGTCAGGGCGACTGGTCTGAAGTCGTTTGGCTCGCTGGGGTGTGCTTTCTTGGGGACTGGGATGACATATGATGTTTTCCACAGTGTGGGGACTTTCCCCAGTCTCAGGCTTTGGTTAAAGATGTATTGGAGTGGCTCCCCCAGTTCAACAGCACATGCTTTCAGCATTTTCGGACACACCCTGTCTGGGCCCGCTGCCTTGCTGGGACGAAGCCTCCTCAGTTGACCTCTGACTTGACCTGTAGTTATGGTTGGGGGGTGTGCCAAGTCAGCAGCTGGTGTGGAGCATGATGGGGAATCCAAGGTGGTAACTGTGCAGTCGTTACTACTACTGGCTGGTGGTGGGGGTTTGGAGGTGTTAACTGCAGCAGGGCTATCAAACCTATTAAAGAAAAGGTTGAACTGGTTCGCTCTAACCACGTCCCCCTCTGCTGAGTTTCTTCCTTTCTTTTTGCAGCCAGTAATGGTTTTCATGCCGTTCCAGACCTCCCTCGTGTTGTTTTCCTGCAGTTTCTGTTCTATCTTCCTTCTGTATGATTCTTTTTCCTCCTTCAGGCGGACCTTGAGTTCTCCCTGCACCCGCTTTTGCTCTTCCCGATCGCCATCTCGGAACGCCCTCTTTTTCTTATTGAGGAGCTCCTTGATGTCTCTGGTAATCCAGGGCTTGTTATTGGGGAAACAGCGCACCGTTTTGCAGGGAACAGCAATGTCCATGCAGAAATTCAGATAGTCAGTTATGCAGTGTGTGGCCCCATCAATATCCTCACCATGTGTTTCCAGCAGCACGTTCCAATCTGTGGACTCGAAACAGTCCCTGAGTGCCTCTTCAGCCTCATTTGACCACTTCCTGAAGGTCCGTGTGGTAATTGGTTGAGTTTTTATGCATGGTTTGTATTGAGGCTTAAGGAAAATAAGATTATGGTCCGATTTCCCCAGTGGTGGCAGGGGGGTGGCACTGTACGCATCCTTGACATTTACATACAGTAAGTCTATTGTCCTGTCTTTCCTTGTATGGCAAGTTACAAACTGTTGAAAAGTCGGGAGAGTAGAGTCTAATGTGGCATGATTGAAATCACCAGAAATCATCACAAACGCGTCCGGGTGTTGTGTTTGTAGCCTCGCTATAGTGAGGTGGATGACGTCACAGCGTGCGCTCGTGGAGGAACGTAAACACAAACAATAATGGCGTGCGAGAACTCTCTAGGCATGTAATACGGTCGGAGACTCACCGCTAACAGTTCAATGTCCCGTCTGCAGATAATCTCTTTAACGGTTACATGTCCTGGGTTGCACCATCTGATGTTGATGAAGTGCAAGTCCTCCGCCTTTACGCTTGCCGCTGTGCTCTGCGTCCCTGTCCGCTCTCACTGTAGTGAATCCCGGTATATCCACATTATCGTCTGGTATGTCGCTGTTTAACCATGTCTCTGTGAAGCACATTAAACTGCACTCTCTGAAGGTCCTGTCGTTCATTGTCAGGGCTGCCAACTCGTCTGTCTTGTTAGGTAGAGAGTTTACATTTCCCATCACTACTGATGGAATTGCTGGCTTGTACCTCTGTCGCTTCTCCGTTAGCTTAGCCTTTAGCTTAGCGCCGGCTCTGCGTCCGCGGTACCTGGGTCTTAGCTCCTCCGGTATGTTGTGGACGATACCAGCATTCCATCTCGTCCTTAAGAAGAGTAGTTGTTCCTTTGAATAAGTATGTTTTTTGCCGCCCTCTTGTGAAAAAGTTGTGTTCATGATGGAGAAAGTGAGAAAAAGACGTGACACAAAATAAAGAATAAAAGAAAAACACAATAGAAACGCTGAAAAAGTAAAACACTGACGGAGCTACTGGAGAGGCTGCCGCTCACGACGGCGCCTAGACTAGATAAAGGTGAAAGGAACATTCATGATCTTTGAAGTTATTTCAAGAAAGTTAAAATTGGCCTATTTTTGTCAGCATTTTGTTGGGGGGCATAACAGATTTTCATCTTCCAAAGGGGGGCGTGACAGAAAAAGCTCTAATCCAAAGCAATATATGCTCATTCTTTTGCATTTCTTTAATGTGCGTCATTCGGGTGAGCTGGCAATGAAAAACTCTCTCTTCATTGGTTGTAGAGGTATAAGTGACTGCTTAGATAACAAATTACCAGTTTCAGCTTTTAACTGTAAAGGCCGAGAGAATAAATGATCTGTAGAATATGGATTTATACAATTCTGGAAATATTCTGGAAACATGAAGAACAACATTTACAAAAAAGTGGATTTTATCTCTAATAGAACAACGTATGAATATACACTACTCACAAAAAGTTCGGGATATTTGGCTTTTGTGTGAAATTTATGGAAATGTAAAAAAAGTTCACGCTACAGTGATATTATATCATGAAAGTCGGGCATTTAAGTAGAAGCATGCAATGGTGATTTCCTCATCTCAAACTATTTATTGAAACAAAAGCCAACAACAGTGGTGGGTATACCCCAACAAAACATGTCAATGTCTCAATAACTTGTCATGTGCCCTTGAGCATCAATTACAGCTTGACAATGACGTCTCATGCTGTTCACAAGTCGACTTATTGTCTGCTGAGGCATGGCATCCCACTCTTCTTGAAGGGCGGCCCTCAGGTCATTGAGGTTCTGGGGTACAGAGTTACGAGCCTCTACACGGCGACTCAGCTGATCCCATACGTTTTTTATGGGATTCAGGTCTGGAGAAAGTGCAGGCCACTCCATCTGAGGTACCCCAGTCTCCAGCAGCCATTCCCTAATGATGCCACCTCGATGAGCTGGAGCACTGTCGTCCATGAAGATGAAATTAGGCCTGTGTTGTTCATGCAGAGGCACAATGACTGGATTTATGATGTTGTTCAAGTAGTATGGGCTTGTCACAACGTGTAGGGCAGTTCTGTATTGACTAGACACACCTGCCCACACTGTAACACCACCACCACCAAAGGCTCGTCTGGTGACAACAGTGGCCAGGGGCGTCGTAGTGGGGTGAAAAGTGGGACTGAGTTACCAGGGCCCCAAGTCAGGGGAGGGCCCTTGAGGAGTCTAGAAGGAGTCTGGACTGGGGTGAGGGAGGCCCATGGGTACTGCTTGTGCATAGGGCCCAGAATTTGGTGCTACGCCCTTGACAGTGGCTGATGCATAGCGCTCTCCTTGACGTCTCCAACATCGTTAGCGGCCATCATTTCTGCTCAGCGTGAATCGACTTTCATCAGTGAACAGCGTAAATGCTCCCTGGCCCATGCAAGACGATGACCCCTGTGCCTGATGACCCCTAGCATGCAGATCACGCTGATGTAAACGGTTTTGAATGGTCTGACCTGACATTGGGTGCCTCTCACCCAGTGATGGCATAGTTACCTTGAAAAAGTAATCTGATTTCTGAGACTGATTACTCCTTTAAAAAGTAACTTAGTTACTTTATTGATTACTTGATTTTAAAAGTAACTAAGTTAGATTACAAGTTACTTTATTAGTTACATTCAGCAGCTGCCGTAATGCAACTGGAGCTGCGTAGGCGATTGAAGCGGAATAAGAAAAAAGAAAGACGCGGAAAACAGAGTCCTCTGTTCACAAGTGTAAGTAAGATGAATGAAATAACATTTTTTAAAGACAAATAAATAACAAAAAGATGATAAATATCCAAAATTTTGGCGAGTGGGGTTTGTAGCCTAGCGGTTAAGGTACTGCTCCAGTAATCAGAAGGTTACCGGTTCAAGTCTCACCACTGCCAGGTTGCCACTGTTGGGCCCTTGAGCAAGGCCCTTAACCTTCAATTGCTTAGATTGTATACTGCCACAACTGTAAGTCGCTTTGGATAAAAGCGTTTACTAAATGCCGAAAATGTAAAAAAAATGTAATGAGTCTGTAACTATGGTGATATTACGTCATCACGTCCCCACGTATATCTTTTTACTAAGGAAAATGACAAAAATAGTAACGCACAGTAACTTGGATAAGTAACTTTAATCTGATTACTGGATTGGAAATAGTAACGCGTTAGATTACTCGTTACTGAAAAATGTGGTAAGATTCGAGTAACGTGTTACTGACATCAGTGCTCTCACCTCCCCTAAATGTGCCTGGAGTCGTGTGGCATTCATCATCCGGTTCCGCAGGACACTGTTCACAATGAAGCGGTCATCAGTGTGGGATGTGGCTAAAGGACGTCCACTCCTATGCCTTTCTATGACTCTTCCAGTCTCTCTGTATCTCTGTTGCAACCTCCTGATGACACTCTGTGACACTCTAAGCTCAGTGGCCACTTCCGTCTGAGAACATCCTTTTTGAAGCCTCGCAATGGCGAGGTACTGTTGATCAATTGTTAGGTGTCGTCTTGGTCTCATGATGTCAAAATGTGAACAACTTGATGAGGAGGATATATATATTTAATATATATTTAAATACCAATTCTAATTGAACCAAGAAAATGTATTGATCGATTCATGGATCAAACACCTGTTGTGATTTTTGTGAGTGACACACCCCCATACCATGACAAACCCTGAAACTGACACACCCCCATACCCTGAAAGACCCTGGTACTGACACAGCCCCATACCATGATACACCCTGGTACTGACCCACCCCATACCATGACAGAGCGTGGTACTGACACACCCCCATACCATGACAGACCGTGGTACTGACACACCCCCATACCATGAAAGACTCTGGTACTGACACACCCCCATTTCATGACACACCCTGGTACTGACACACCTCCATACCATGAAAGACTCTGGTACTGACACACCCCCATACCATGACAGACCCTGGTACTGACACACCCCCATACCATGACAGACCCTGGTACTGACAAACCCCCATACCATGACAGACTCTGGTACTGACACACCCCCATACCATGACAGACCCTGGTACTGACACACCCCCATACCATGATACACCCTGGTACTGACACACCTCTATACCATGACACACCCTGGTACTGACACACCTCCATACCATGACACACCCTGGTACTGACACACCTCCATACCATGACACACCCTGGCACTGACACACCCCCATACCATGATACACCCTGGTACTGACACACCCCTATACCATGACAGACCCTGGTACTGACACACCCCCATACCATGACACACCCTGGTACTGACACGCCCCATACCATGACAGACCCTGGTACTGACAACCCCCATACCATGACACACCTTGGTACGGACAGACCCCCATACCATGACAGATTCTGGTACTGACACACCCCCATACCATGACAGACTCTGTTACTGACACACCCCCATACCATGATACACCCTGGTACTGACACACCCCCATACCATGATACACCCTGGTACTGACACACCTCCATACCATAACACACCCTGGTACTGACAGACCCCCATACCATGACACACCCTGGTACTGACACACCTCCATACCATGACACACCCTGGTACTGACACACCTCCATACCATGACACACCCTGGTACTGACACCCCCCTATACCATGATACACCCTGGTACTGACACCCCCCCATACCATGATACACCCTGGTACTGACACACCTCCATACCATGACAGACCCTGGTACTGACACACCCCCATACCATGACACACCCTGGTACTGACACACCCCCATACCATGACAGACTCTGGTACTGACACACCTCCATACCATGACACACCCTGGCATTTGGACTTGTTGCTGATAACAGTCTGGATCCTTTTGGTGTTTGGTCCAAATCACACAGCGTCTATTTTTTCCAAAAAAAAGACATGGAATGCTGATTCATCTGACTATAATACACGTTTCCACTGTGTGATGGTCCACCCTAGATGTCTCAGAGCCCAGAGAAGTCGACGCTGCTTCTGGACATGGTTAACATAAGGATTCTTTTTTGCACAGTAAAGTGTTAAGTATGATTTGTGCAGTAACTCTGTATTATAAAGCTTGATAAAGGTTTGATAAACTAATCCCTCACCCATGTGGTTATATCAGCTAGTGTTGAGTGGAGGTTCTTGATGCAGCGCCGTCTGAAAGATTAAAGATCACAAGCGTTCAGATTTAGCTTGTGTCCTTGGCCTTTACACACTGAAATTCCTCCTGATTCCTTGAATGGTTTAATGATATTCTGCACTGTAGAGGGAGAACATGCAAATCCCTTCTAATCTTTCTTTGAGGTTCATTGTTTTTAAACATTTCAATCATTTTCTCACACATTTGTGGACAAACTGGATCCTCTGATCATCTTCACTCATCAGAGACGTTCAGCCTTTCCTGGATGCTGCTTTTGTACCAAACCATCATTACAATCACCTGTTCACATCACCTGTTTAACATCACATCATTATTTAGTGTTTTTCACCTCATTACTAAATTGTCCCTGTCCCAACTTTTTTGGAATGTGTTGCAGGCCTGAAATGCAGGAATGGATATTTATTAATAAATGAAATGAAGTTGAGCAGATAAAAGATGAAATATCTCAGGTTCATCCTGTCTGCACTCAAATAAAAGTCAAAGTAAATGTAAGAAACTCTGTGTTATTATTTTATTTACATTTTTTATACTGTCCCA
The DNA here is from genome assembly GCF_030014385.1 of Trichomycterus rosablanca. Lineage (NCBI taxonomy): Eukaryota > Metazoa > Chordata > Actinopteri > Siluriformes > Trichomycteridae > Trichomycterus > Trichomycterus rosablanca. Next base: position 55,312,563 of record NC_085990.1, on the reverse strand, counting down.
ACTTTTTCTGATTTGGGGTTGTGTGTGTGTTATAATCAGAATCAGTTTACACACACAAGGAATTTGTTTCCGGCTGTTGTTAGCTCTCTACAATTAACAATACAATATACAGACAAGACTATATGTAGACAATGTACAACCCCAATTTCAATGAAGTTGGGACGTTGTGTAAAACATCAATAAAAACAGAATACGATGATTTGCAAATCCTTTTCAACCCATATTCAATTGAATACACTACAAAGACAAGATATTTAATGTTCAAACGGATAAACTTTATTGTTTTTTTTGCAAATATTCACTCATTTTGAATTTGATGTCTGCAACACGTTCCAAAGAAGTTGGGACAGGGGCATGTTTACCACTGTGTTACATCACCTTTCCTTTTAACAACACTCAATAAGCGTTTGGGAACTGAAGACACTAATTGTTGAAGCTTTGTAGGTGGAATTCTTTCCCACTCTTGCTTGATGTACAACTTCAGTTGCTCAACAGTCCGGGGTCTCCGTTGTCGTATTTTGCGCTTCATAATGCGCCACACATTTTCAATGGGAGACGGGTCTGGACTGCAGGCAGGCCAGTCTAGTACCCGCACTCTTTTACTACGAAGCCACACTGTTGTAACACGTGCAGAAGGTGGCTTGGCATTGTCTTGCTGAAATAAGCAGGGACGTCCCTGAAAAAGATGTTGCTTGGATGGCAGCATATGTTGCTCCAAAACCTGTATGTACCTTTCAGCATTAATGGTGCCTTCACAGATGTGCAAGTTACCCATGCCATGGGCACTAACACACCCCCCATACCATCAGAGATGCTGGCTTTTCAAAATAGAGCTGATAACAATCCGGACAGTCCTTTTCCTCTTTGGCCCGGAGGACACGACGTCCATGATTTCCAAAAACAATTTGAAATGTGGACTCGTCAGACCACAGGACACTTTTCCACTTTGCGTCGGTCCATCTCAGATGAGCTCGGGCCCAGAGAAGCTGGCGGTGTTTCTGGGTGTTGTTGATATATGGCTTTCACTTTGCATAGTAGAGTTTTTACTTGCACTTGTAGATGGAGCGATGAACTGTGTTCACTGACAATGGTTTTCTGAAGTGTTCCTGAGCCCATGTGGTAATATCCGTTACTGAATGATGTCGGTTTTTAATGCAGTGCCGCCTGAGGGATCGAAGGTCACGGGCATTCAATGTTGGTTTTCGGCATTGCTGCTAACTTGCACAAATTTCTCCAGATTCTCTGAATCTTTTAATGATATTATGGACTGTAGATGATGAAATCCCTAAATTCCTTGCAATTGCACGTTGAGAAACATTGTTCTTAAACTGTTGGACTATTTGCTCACGCAGTTGTTCACAAAGTGGTGAACCTTGCTTGTGAACGACTGAGCCTTTCGGGGATGCTCCCTTTATACCCAATCATGACACTCACCTGTTTCCAATTAACCTGTTCACCTGTGGAATGTTCCAAACAGGTGTTTTTTGAGCATTCCTCAATCTTCCCAGTCTTTTGTTGCCCCTGTCCCAACTGTTTTGGAACATGTTGCAGGCATCAAATTCAAAATGAGTGAATATTTGCAAAAAAAAAAAACAATAAAGCTTATCCGTTTGAACATTAAATATCTTGTCTTTGTAGTGTATTCAATTAAATATGGGTTGAAAAAGATTTGCAAATCATCGTATTATGTTTTTATTTATGTTGTACACAACGTCCCAACTTCATTGGAATTGGGGTTGTACAAATTTACATGTTCAGCAGAATTTGCATATGTACAGAAAATACAAAAATAACAAGATAAATAGTAAAGTAAGGTAAGATGCAGTTACAGTATTATACGGCATGTATAAAGTGCAGTGTGGCATGTAAACAACAGTAAACAACAGTTCAGTTTTAGTTATGAATGAGTTTGATGGCATTTGGAAAAAAAACTGTTTTAGTGTCTGTTTGATTTTGTGTGCAGGGCTCTGTAGCGCCTGCCAGAGGGTAGGAGGGTTTTTGTCCAGGGTGTGAGGAGTCTGTGATAATTTTTTCTGCCCGGTTTCTGATCCCTGTTTTGTATAAGTCCTGGAGGGTTGGCTAGGGAGCACCGATGATTTTTGCCGCTCTATCCACCACTCTTTGCAGTCTGCATCTGTCCAGTTTTGTGGCTGAACTGAACCACACTATGATGGATGTGCACAGGACAGATTCAATGACTGCGGTGTAGAACTGTTTCAACAGCTCCTGTGGCAGACCGTGTTTCCTCAGTTGATGCAGAAAGTACATCCTTTGCTGGGCCTTTTTGAGTATGGAGTTTGTGTTGGACTCCCACTTTAGGTCATTGGAAATAGTAGTTCCCAAGAACCTGAAGGTCTCCACGGTAGACACAGTGCTGTTGAATATGGTGATGGGGAGCAGTGTTGAGGGTTTCCTTTTAAAATCCACTGTCATCTCTACAGTCAGAGTGTTCAGCTCTAGGTTGTTCTGAGTGCACCAGAGCACCAGCCGATCAATCTCCTGCCGATATGCAGACTCATCTCCATCCTGGATTAGTCCAATGATCGCAGTGTCGTCTGCAAACTTTAGAAGTTTCACTGTTGGGTCTGTAAAGGTACAGTCATTAGAGAGAAAATAGCAGTGGAGAGAGGACACAGCCCTGTGGTGCACCAGTGCTGACTGTTCTTATGGTAGATGTGATATCCCCCAGCCTCGCCTGTTGTGTTCGGTCGGTCAGTAAGCTGGTGATCCACTGACAGATGGCGGGGGACACACTGAGCTGAGAGTTTGAAGTGGAGGAGTTCTGATATGATGGTATTAAACGCCAAGGTAAAATCCGCAAAAAGCATTCTTACATAAGTCCGGGCTGTCTAGATGTTCTAAGATGTAGTGCAATCCCAAGTTGACTGCATCGTCCACCGACCTGTTTGCCCGGTAGGCAAACTGCAGAGGCTCCAGCAGGGGGCCAGTAATGTTCTTGAGATGTGTCATAGCAAAGCAACGGGTCTGTAGTCATTAAGTCCTGTGATGGAGGGTTTCTTGGGAATTGTGATGATGGTGGAGTGTTTGAGGCAGGATGGGACTCCAGTGACTCGTTAAAAATCTTTTTTTAAATAGGAGCCAGTTGGTCCGCACAGGCTTTGAGACATGACAATGAGACTCCATCTGGGCCTGGTGCCTTCCTGGTTTTTTTGTCTTTTGAAGAGTCGTCTCACGTCCATCTCACCTATTTGTAATGCAGATTGTGTATCCATGGGGGAATGTGTGGTGATAGCTGATAGCTGGTGTGATATGGGCTGTTGATGTGCAGGGGTGGAAGGAAGGTGTGAATGTGTCCTTCTCAAACCTACAATAGAAAACATTAAGGTCATCAGCCAGGTCTTTGTTTGCCTCAATGGAGTTGGGTGATCTCCTGTAGTTGGTTATCTCTTGCAGACCTCTCCATACTGATGTAGAGTCGTTGGCTGAAAACCTGTTTTTCAGCTTTTCAGTGTAGCTGTTTTTGGCAACTCTGATCTCCTTGGTCAGCATGTTTCTGGCCTGTGTGTACTGGGATCTGTCCCCACTTCTTCCTTTGCTTGACAAAGTTTCCCTAATCTGGCTGTAAACCATGTTTTTTCATTGTTGTATTTGCAGAAGGTTTTAGTGGGCACACAAGTGTCTCAAAAACACTCCAGTCAGTACAGTCAAAACAGTCCTGTAATTCCTGCTTTGCCTCGCTGGTCAATTTCTTCACAGTTTTGACCACAGGCTTAGCTGATTTTAGTTTCTGCCTGTATGTCGGAACAAGATGAACCAAGCAGTGATCAGAATGTCCCAGAGCTGCATGGGGCACACAGCGGTATGCATCTTTAATTACAGTGTAGCAGTGTGTTATTGCCCCTGGTGGGACAATCGATGTGTTGTCTGTAATTTGGAAGTTCGTGGTTCAGTTCTGCCAGGTTAGTATGATAGAAGTTCTGCCAAGTATGATAAAAAGTGAATCTGCATATTTCTGCTCCAAACAGGTTATCTGGTCAGCCAGGCTTTTCTGTGCAGCATCCACATTAAGCTGAGGTGGAATGTAAACACCGACCAAGATAAAGGAGGAGAACTCCCGCGGAGAATAAAACAGTTTGCAGTTGATATTCCACCACCTTTAGTTTTACCTGAGAGTCCCGTTACGCGATCCGCTCGGTGTAGATGAAAGCCCGGCAGAAGTAATCCACTGTCAGGAACGGATTCGCTGAGCCAAGTTTCAGTAAAACAAAGTGCAGCGGAATGTGCAAAGTCTCTTTTAATTTTGTTCAGGAGAAGCAGCTCATCCATTTTGTTGTTTAGAAAGCGGAGATTCGCCAAGTGAATCAATGGAAGCGCAGTTTGAAATCTTCATTGTCTAAGTCTCACTAGCGCACCGGCGTGCTTTCCCCGTCTGCATCTCCTCTATGCCGCGCAGAAAGCCGCTGCTCCACCAACAAAAATGTCCATAAAACTATCCGAGTTTGTAAAAAAAACTGTTTGCAGTGAACCGCCCGATGTTAAGCAGCTCTTCCCTGGTGTATGTTATCGAGTTATGTATTGGGTAATTGTTAGTACCATTGGGGGCGCTAATTCCCAGGAGTATGTGTACTGAGGTTGTTATGATATTCCTGATTCGTCTAGCAATCCGCCTGGACGGTCGCCTCCGCGGGCGTCGTGTTGAACGGCTCACCCAGACTGCTGATTTTAGTCCAGCTCCGACCCCTAGGTTCCGCGATGCGTCATCCCCGGATGACCCTGCTCCATTTTCTCCTGCCCCTGACTCACCCGAGCCCATGCGTTTGGGTCACGCCCGGGTCCTGGGGTGGAATCGGCGGAGGAGACCCACTCGAGCACCTCCGGTGGACACCTCGCACAACAGGAACCAGCATCCGTCCAACACTGGGACCCCGTCCGTAGCAGTGGGAGTATGGACGGGTGCCTTTGCGGACAGCTCAACAGGACCAGGGCCATAGCTGCGAATCCCAGGTATTCTTCAGCTCCAAGATGGCCCCATCCCGTTTTCAGCCCTGGTGGATTCTATAGCTGAAGATAACTTAATTGACGAGACATTTGCATGCAATAACCGCTGTCCATTAATCCCCCTAGCCACTCCGATCAGGGCGTATGCCATTGATGGGAGGGTTCTCGTCACAGTTACCCACAAGACCGCTCCTATAGCCGTTACATTATCTGGTAACCATGTTGAATCCTTGATATTTGCTGTGGTTCGAGCCCTGCAGACCCCCGTCATCCTTGGTTATCCCTGGTTGAAGAAACATAACCCGAGGTTTGATTGGTCCACCAGACGCGTGCTTGAGTGGAGCGAGACCTGTCACGCCCACTGCCTGTGCTCTGCCACCTTTCCCCTGCACAAGGTAAGCCCGTTGTCTAGCCCTATGGACCTCTCCAGTGTCCCTGAGGAATACGTCGATCTCAAGGAGGTGTTCAGCAAGAACCGAGCCCTGTCGCTGCCACCTCATCGCCCATATGACTGCGCCATCGACCTCCTCCCGGGGGCACCTCTGCCAAGCAGCCGCCTCTTCAGCCTGTCGCACCCTGAACGAGAAGCTATGAACGACTATCTCGATGAGTCCCTGAAGGCAGGTATTATCCGCCCATCTTCCTCTCCAGTTGGAGCCGGCTTTTTCTTTGTCGAGAAGAAGGATAAGACATTGAGACCGTGCATAGACTACCGAGGTTTGAACCTTATGACTGTGAAGAATAAATACCCCTTACTATTACTGCACTCCGCTTTTGAGCTGTCACAGGGTGCCTCCATCTTCACAAAACTGGACCTCCGCAGTGCTTACCACCTGGTGCGCATCCGGGAAGGCGATGAGTGGAAGACTGCGTTTAACACACCCATGGGACATTTTGAATACTTGGTGATGCCCTTTGGGCTCACCAACACCCCCGCCGTTTTCCAGGCTCTGGTAAACGATGTGCTTCGGGACTTTATTAACAGATTTGTCTTTGTGTAGCTCGATGATATCCTGATTTTTTCCAGATCCCTTTCCGAACACGTCATTCACGTGCGGCAGGTGCTTGCGCGCCTCCTTGAGAATCGCCTCTTCGTCAAGGCTAAGAAGTGCGAGTTTCACCAGCACACTGTGACGTTCCTGGGCTACATTATAGAGCCAGACAAGATTCGGGCAGACCCAACTAAGGTGTGAGCAGTGGTAGAGTGGCCTATTCCCTCCAACCGAAAGGACCTGCAACGCTTCTTAGGGTTTGCAAACTTCTACAGGAGATTCATCCCCAACTATAGTAAGATTGCCATACCTCTTACTCAACTAACTTCCCCTAATGTCCCCTTTTTATGGTCCACAGCTGCCGACAAGGCTTTATGGCGCCTCAAGGAACTGTTTTCGTCCGCCCCCATCCTGATCCAGCCCGACCCCACTCAACAATTCATTGTGGAGGTGGATGCGTCTGAATCGGGGGTTGGCGCCGTTTTGTCCCAGAGATCCGGACCCGAAGGCCGACTTCACCCCTGTGCCTTCTTCTCACGGCGATTGTCCTCCGCCCAGGCCAATTACGATGTGGGCAACCGTGAACTGCTGGCGGTAAAGATGGCGCTAGAGGAATGGAGGCACTGGTTGGAAGGTACCCCACAGCCGTTCGTCGTCTGGACTGACCACAAGAACCTGGCATACATCCAGACGGCCAAGAGGCTGAACCCCAGACAAGCCAGGTGGGCACTCTTCTTCAGCCGTTTCAATTTCCAGCTCACCTACCAGCCAGGTTTTTCGAAATGTGAAGCCGGATGCCCTGTCCCGCCAGTTTTCTGACCCAGCCCACCCCAACGAGGACGAATCCATTCTACCCCCAGATCGTATCGTGGCCAACATCACCTGGGAGGTTCGCAAGGTCATCGAGGAGGCCCAAGGAACCGAACCCACCCCGAGCTCAGCACCCCCAGGTCGGACCTTTGTCACGAAAGCGGCAGTGTCAACTGTCCTGCAGTGGGCCCACGGCTCAAAACTCGCTTGCCATCCCGGTATCAAGCGTACCCTAGCCCTGGTGAAAAGGCACTTCTGGTGGCAAACCCTGGAAACCAACACAAGACAGTTTGTCACAGCCTGCCCCATTTGCGCACGCAGCAAGGCTTCCCACCAACCACCCGCTGGCCTTTTGCAGCCCCTGTCAATCCCCGGTAGATCGTGGTCGCATATCGGTGTGGACTTTGTGACGGGTCTCCCTGACTGTAATGGCATGACTGTCATCCTGATTATCGTGGACCATTTCTCTAAGGCTATCCGTCTCCTCGCCCTCCCCAAGCTCCCCTCAGCTTTCGAGACGGCCACCATCTTAATTGACAACATGTTTAAGATACACGGTATTCCCTTGGACATCATCTCCGACAGGGGCCCCCAGTTCGCCTCCCAGGTATGGCGAGCCTTCTGTAAGGCTTTGTGGGCCACCGCCAGCCTCTCTTCAGGGTTTCACCCACAATCGAATGGGCAGGCAGAACGTTCTAACCAGGACCTTGAGGCTACTCTCCGCTGCATCGTGGCAGGCAGGCAACAAACATGGAGTTCCCGCATGGTATGGATAGAGTATGCCCACAACACCCTGGTCTCCTCCGCTACTGGCCTGTCTCCTTACGAGGCTTCGTTGGGCTATCAACCCCCCTTATTCCCGGAACAGGAGGTGGAACTGGCTGTCCCATCCGTGCAGGACCATCTTCGCCACTGTCGAAGGGTGTGGAAGACGGCTCGAAGCCAGCTGCAGCGGACGCAGTCTCGAACCACTGCCACAGCAAATCGCCGCCGAAGGCCCAGCCCCACCTACGTTCCTGGTCAATCTGTGTGGCTCTCTACCCAGAATGTTCCGCTGAGAGCAGAGTCCAGGAAACTTGCTCCAAGGTTCATCGGGCCATACAAGATCTCCCGCATCATCAGCTCCACCTCTGTGTGCCTCAAGCTCCCACAGCACATGAGGATACACCCCACCTTCCACGTCTCCCAAATTAAGCCCGTTGCCTCCTCTGACGCGAGGTAAACGCGATCTCTATGATCGTTTATATTTTTCCTATCCGAGACTGATATTTATAGTTTCGTGTTTTTCTGATGTGCACTTTACTTTCGCTTTCGTTTCAAGTCTGCTGCGGTTTTGAGCTCGCCTACCCGGACGATCCTACAGTGCGATTTCGTGGACCTGACTGTGTTCTATGCCGGCTCGGATAATCACAACGTACCTCACCCGGACGTCTCGCACTGGATCGCCACCACTTGCCTGCCACTGCACCAAATTCCCGAAAGGACTATTGTGCACACCCACACAAACACTTGTGTAAATAAACTGCACTTTTGAACTTTATACCGGCTCTGCTCTCTTTTGTGCACCGTTGCACATTGGTTCTAAAACCCCGAGGTTCCACCTCACGCCGCCGTAACAATTCCTACGAATAAAGTATGACTGTTCAACACGCATTGTGTAGCCTCTGTGAAATAACTTATATTGATCAGTTAACGTTTAGTTATTTGCTAAACCCTATGTGCCATTAATCGGCATATGTAATAAATTGGCGATGAGTACGGTTTAACCCACAAGTGTCGGAGTGATAGAAAATAAATCGGTAGTAACGGATACTTCGGAGCTAACCGCTATTATCAAAAGTTAACAGAAAAACGAGAAATGGCTCAGATCATCGGACAAATCGAGGCATTTGAGGAATCCAGAGAGCAGTGGTCTACATATGTGGAAAGGTTTGAACATTTTGTGGGAGCGAATGGCATTGCAGATGAGAAACTAGTGGCTATATTTCTGAGCGTCATGGGAGCTGCAACATACGGACTGTTACGGAGTCTGATCGCGCCAGAAAAACCAGGTGAAAAGACGTACACACAAATTGTTGAAGTGTTTGAAGGAACATTTTTCACCCAAACCTATTGTTATTGCAGAACGTTTTCGTTTTCACAAGCGCAATCAACAAGAAGGGGAAAGCATTGCTTTTGGAGATTACTTGCAGGACACTTTAAGAGATAGACTGGTGTGCGGCCTAATAATGAAGCAATTCAAAAAAAGTTACTGACAGAGACGAGTCTTACTTTCAAAAAGGCTATGGATATAGCAATGTCAATGGAAACAGTAGCAAGAGAATCTCACCACCTCAGTAACTCACTCAAAGTTAATGCAATGTCACTCACTGTAAAGAAATGCTTCAGGTGTGGTAAAAGAAATCACAATGAGAGCGAATGTTTTTACAGGGAGCAATTGTGCCATAACTGTAACAAGAAAGGTCACATCACTTGAATGTGCAAAAGTAAAAAGACAGCAAAAAAGGAAGTTAAACCACTAACTGAGGAAAATATCAAAACACGGAGAGACAAACACCAGAAAAACAAAATACACTAGGGCTGCACGATATTGGAAAAAACTGACATTGCGATATTTTTTTTTCCTGCGATTATATTGCGATATTAAAAAAATGCAGGAATTTTCACCACATGATTAATAATATTAATAATGCATGTATCTTACTCTAAATAAGGGGCTCATCTGTGAAAAAGGGTGGTGCCTACAAGGGATACAAGAGATTATGACGAGCTACATCTTTGTACTTGGTTGAAACTGAGCATTAATTAAACTAAGAAAGCTTCAATATCACATGAGGGAATTAACATGATTGACAAAATGGGTCATTTAATATTTTATTTCACAATCAAAACCCCTTCAAGAATTAAACATTATTTGAAAGAAAAACTCTACAAACAAAAGAGCAGCTATACACCTGTTCCAAATCCAAGATTTCTTAGTTACTTAGATGCCTTAGTTACTAAGCACAATGCTGAGGCAGAACGAGTGAGACTCGAAAGCGTCCTTAGTGAAGAAGGCAATCCCAGAATACACTGCGGCATCTCTTCTCTCAAACGAAAATAAATAATTATTAATTTTTAATGAGTGTTTTTCTTTGCAAGTTTGGGCTTGTCAGCAAATGTAACAGTTTTCTGTACACGAATCGAGATGTTATATTGACATGTTAGCGCCGTCCCACCTCATTCCATTGGTTTTAATGGCAAGATGCTAAATGCTAAATGCTAAACCCGATGGAATCGGGCGCATTCCAATAACCTGCCTTCTAAGTCATTGACTCATTAGGATCCTCTCTACTGTGGCAGCTGCCTATGTAGGTAGTACAGCAAGGCAGCTCACTAGGTTTTTGAACACACTGGTAGATACGTCATGGAAAATGGGAACGGTGTGAATTTTCGTTTTGTGTCAAGCAGCAAAAAAGTTTTAGCATGACGTATTTGATTTAATTTGCATTAAGTAACATCGCACGTCCTGCGATGTGACTATCGCACATGCACACATCGCGATGTCGATGCTGAAACGAAATATCGTGCAGCCCTAAAATACACATGATAAAAAAGAAATCCACACCAAGTGAAAATGATTCAACTTCTGACACAGACTCAGAGCTACCACTGAATAAAGTAACCGTGGTCCTGAATGACAAGGAAAGGACGAGGGAAGTAAAGAAAATGAATTCCTCGACAGCAGTGATTGTCATAACTCCAAAAGTGGAAGGTCTACCAATTGAGATGGAGCTAGATACGGGTGCAGCAGTGTCACTGATTCCTAATAGACTGTACAAAGAAAAACTGGCACATGTACGCCTACACTACACTAATACACTTTTGAAAACATATACAGGCAAAGTCATTGCCCCAGAGGGAGTCATTAAAGTGCATGTAAAAATGAATAAACAGCGAGCATGACTGCCTTTTTATGTGGTAAAAAGTGAGGCACCACCACTTTTTGGTAGGGAATGGCTCTGAAAAATCACTCAACTGGCATGAAATTACAATAGTAAAACTGGGACAGATTGTTGGTGTAGAGACACTTGATACAGTAATTAAGAGACATGCTGACGTGTTTAAAAAAGGTCTAGGGACACTAAAAGGATTTGAGGCAAAGCTAACTCTGAAAACAGGGCAGCAACCAAAATTCTGCCAGGCTCGGGTTGTGCCATACGCACTTAGGCCCAAAGTGGAAGAGGAGTTGGAGCGTCAGCAAAAGCAAGGAGTCATTACACCAGTCCAATTCAGTGAGTGGGCAACCCCCATAGTGCCAGTGATCAAAAAGAAAAATGGAGGAGTAAGAATTTGCGGAGATTTCAAAATCACAGTGAATCCAGCACTCTGTGCAGAACATTACCCACTACCACGCATAGAAGATCTGTTTGCGTCGTTAGCAGGTGGTAAGCGCCTTAGCAAACTTGATCTCTCGCATGCATATCTACAAGTTCCAGTTAACCAAGAATCCCGCAAATACCTTACAATCACCACACACAAAGTGTTATTTATGTATAACCGCCTACCCTTTGGAATTACATCATCACCAGCCATATTCCAAAGAGTGATGAATCAAGTACTACAAGGACTCCAGAATGTACGTTGTTTTCTGGACGACATATTAGTCACTGGAACTGATGAGGCTCAGCATCTAAAGAATTTGGATGCAGTACTAAATCGACTAAATCGAGTTCACTGGAGTACCTGGGACATACAATTGATGCAACAGGATTGCACAAGTCCCCAGACAAGGTTCGAGCGATTGAAGAAGCTCCAACCCATAGCAATGTAAATCAGCTGCGGTCATTTTTAGGGTTAATAAACTACTATGCCAGATTTGTTCCAAATGTCGCTACCATACTCCATCCTATAAATACATTACTACATAAAGGAGTAAAGTGGGCGTGGTCAGCTGAGTGTGAAAATGCCTTTCGTCAGGCCAAGGACCAACTATTGAGTGAGAGGGTATTAACACACTATGATCCACGACTGCCATTGAGATTAGCTTGTGACGCCTCACCGTACGGCGTTGGACCCATAGCATTTGCATCCAGGTCATTAAGTAAAGCAGAACAAATCTATGCTCAAATAGAACGTGAAGCATTGGGCATTATCTTTGAGTCAGAAAATGTCATGCATACTTGTATGGACGCCCTTTTGTCTTACTGACAGACCACCGTCCACTGACAACCATCCTGAACCCTAACAAAGCTACTCCATCTATGGCAGCAGCTAGACTTCAGAGCTGGGCTCTGTTACTCGCAGCCCATAACTACACCATACAATACAAGAAGGGTACCAATCACAGCAATGCTGACGGCTTGTCACGTTTACCTCTGCCAGTGCAGCATAAAGAAAAGACTGGGTCAGTAGTCCTACAGACATCTGTAAGGAAACCAAAACAGATGGTACTCTTTCTCAAGTTTTGGAAATGGTTATTATATACGGAAGAACGAACTTACTGTGTTACAAGGATGTTTAATGTGGGGTAACCGGGTAATTGTTCCACCAAAGTTTCGACCGAGTGTATTGGAGGAGCTACACACTGGACATCCAGGAATGGTGGTCTGGTGGCCAGGTCTTGATGCCCAGATCGAGGAAAAATCCAAAACCTGTGCGTCATGCCAACATCATCAAAGGTCGCCCAGCCTGTCACCATTACATTCATGGCCGTGGCCAGCAGCACCATGGCAGCATATTTATATAGACTTTGCAGAACCTTTCGAGGGGCACATGTTTTTCGTAGTTGAATTTGCGCACTCAAAGTGGCCAGAAGTGCATTTGATGGATTCTACAACAACAATCAAAACAATCCAGGTGCTAAGAGGACTGTTTAGTCATTATGGTGTGCCAGAGGTTCTGGTAAGTGACAATGGTCCACAGTTTACCTCAGACGAATTTGCAAAATTTCAAAAAGGTCATTCAAAATGCAGCTGCCCGTCTAGTTTTTAACCAGCCCAAACACTGCCACATCACCCCACTGCTGTGTTCTCTTCACTGGCTTCCTGTAGCTGCACGAATTCAGTTTAAAACACTGATGCTCGCCTACAAAGCTAAAAATGGACCAGCCCCAAGCTACCTTCGAGGCCTAATCAAACCCCGCTCTGTACCACGCAACCTCCGAGCCACTAGTCTCGCTCGACTTGAGCCTCCACCCAGGACTAAAGGAAGACAAGCATCAAGGCTCTTCTATGTTCTAGCACCCAAGTGGTGGAATGAACTTCCTCTGTCTGTCCGAACATCTGAGTCTCTTGCTGTCTTTAAAAAACGATTAAAAACCCACCTTTTTACTAAACACTTAAGCTGACATACTTTTTTACTAACTTTTTTTTCCATTTCCAAAAAAAACCAAAAAAAAAACCACTTTGGTTCTGACAGGTTTCAGCAGATTCGTGTTCTTTGACTGTTGTTTACTAAAACTTGAGAAATGAAATGTTTACTTTGGAAGCACTTCTGTAAGTCGCTCTGGATAAGAGCGTCTGCTAAATGCAGAAAATGTAAATGTAAATGTCAATGGTGTGAAGTATGTACGATCCGCTCCATTCCACCCTGCTACAAATAGTCTTGTCGAGCGTTTTGTACAGACTGTTAAGCACTCTCTGAAATCATCCAGAAAAGCATCAGCACCAGTGCAACAGAGGTTGGATGCGTTCTTGCTACAGTATCGGAACTCTCCACATGCTACCACAAAGGAGATGCCTGCCATGTTGTTTTTGCATTGCAGACTGCGTACATGATTGGATCTCCTTAAACCAAGCTTAGCAGCTACAGTTGGTGAAGCACAAAAGACTCTACAGTAGCTACAGAGAGAAAAAGTCCAAAGCTTGTGAGTTTGATGTGGGTGATCCAGTGCTAGTTCGTGATTATTGGCGTGGGGAGGAAAAGTAAACAACAGGGACTGTTTCTGGGAAAACTGGACTATTATCCTATGAAGTGGATGTAGGATGTGCTCAACACTGAAAAAGACACACAGAGCAATTGCTTTCTCGTTATCCAAATAGCACCATCAACAGTCCAGAACCATCAGTAAGTCTAGTTGGTGCAAAATCTTAACCAGCAATTCCAGACAAAACTGAGAATTTGGATTTACCAATCTCAGGTCCAGTTCAAAAAGAAACAGCAGTACCCCCAACTACATCATCCCCCGATGTACAGAGATATCCCAGCAGAGTACGTAAACCACCGGACAGACTGAATTTGTAATTGAAGGAGATGCAGAGAAAAAGGACAATGTTCAATGCCTATAGGTTAGACAGAGAGTGAGGTTGTCATAAGGGCAGAATAATCCTTTAACCCACTCAAGGTTTTGGGGCAGTCTACCCCCAGCCTTAGTTCAGTTCAGACATTAAGAAAATTGTCTATTGGGGCTGTGTTTAACTTTTTTATATGTGTTGGAATTACTGTTATAGGTATTTCTAGAAGTGGAAATGAAAATGTTAATGATTTGGAGTATGAAGGTATGCACATATGTTTTGATAAGCTGCAGTTCTGTAAATGAATAGTCATTTAATAAAGAGGGGGTAGTTGTAATGTATTGGGTAATTGTTAGTACCCATGAGTATGTGTACTGAGGTTGTATGACTGTTTAACATGCATTGTGTAGCCTCTGTGAAATAACTTACATTGATAAGTTAACGTTTAGTATTTGCTAAACCCTATGTGCCATTAATCGGCATATGTAATAGAGAGTGCTGTGCTGAGGCTGCCATCCGCGGCGCCATTCTACACATCTCACCCCAGTATCTCCAGTTTACAGTGTGTGTGTGTGTGTGTGTGTGTGTTATTATCTCACCCCAGTATCTTCAGTTTACAGTGTGTGTGTATGTTATAATCTCACCCCAGTATCTCCAGTTTACAGTGTACAGTGTGTGTGTATTATCTCACCCCAGTATCTCCAGTTTACAGTGTGTGTGTGTGTTATAATCTCACCCCAGTATCTCCAGTTTACAGTGTGTGTGTGTGTGTGTTATAATCCCACCCCAGTATCTTCAGTTTACAGTGTGTGTGTGTGTGTGTGTGTTATAATCTCACCCCAGTATCTCCAGTTTACAGTGTGTGTGTGTGTGTGTGTGTGTTATTATCTCACCTCAGTATCTCCAGTTTACAGTGTGTGTGTGTGTGTGTGTGTGTGTGTGTGTGTGTGTGTGTGTTATAATCTCACCTCAGTATCTCCAGTGTACAGTGTGAATTCTTCAGTGCAGCAGAGAGCAGCTTCACTCCTGAATCCTGCAGCTTATTGTTACTCAGGTTCAGTTCCCTCAGATTGTTGGAGTTTGAACTGAGAACTGAGGACAGAGCTGCACAACTTTCACCTGTTAGATCACATTTATACAACCTGAGAAAGAAAAGATGAAACATCAGATTATTGGAATCAGTGTGTGTGTGTGTTATAATCTCACCTCAGTATCTCTAGTGTACAGTGTGTGTGTGTGTGTGTTATAATCTCACCCCAGTATCTCCAGTTTACAGTGTGGATTCTTCAGTGCAGCAGAGAGCAGCTTCACTCCTGAATCCTGCAGGTTATTGTGACTCAGGTTCAGATCTCTCAGATTGTTGGAGTTTGAACTGAGAACTGAGGACAGAGCTGCACAACTTTCACCTGTTAGAGAACACCAGTCCAACCTGAGAAAGAAAAGATGAAACATCGGATCACACACACACACACACACGCAAATCTTTGTTTTTATTTCCTTCAGGTACTTTCTCCAGCTAACTAAAACATGCAGAAGGTGGATTGGCTGCTTTAAAAGTGAAGGTGTGATGCCCTGTGATGAACTGGGACCTGCACTAGATGCACTGTGGCCCTGGCCAGGACAGAATGGTAGTTATTAATAAATAAATATTAATAAACAATTAATAATTAAATGAATACATGTGTGCAGTGTGGTTCTTTATTTCTGGATTCATGCTCTGTTAAAAAAATGATTATTTATGAGATCAAAAGTAAATGGACACGGTTACATACTGTATGTTAAAATCATTTTTACTAAGTAACAAATAAATAATTTAGCCAAATTAAAATAACCAAAATCTTTAAAACTCAAATACACACATGAAACAAAGTCATTGAAATCTACCAGTCTGGAAACGGTTACAAAGCCATTGTTAAGGCTCTGGGACTCCAGTGACCCACAGTAAGAATCATTATCTACAAATGGAGAACAATTGAAACCTTCCCAGCACCTTCCCATTAAAATGAAAACATTTAAATTTACAGCATTTAGCAGACGCTTTTATCCAAAGCGACTTACACAATGAGCTGAACACGATAAGCAATTGAGGGTTAAGGGCCTTGCTCAGGGACCCAACAGTGGCAACTTGGTGTTGGCGGGGCTTCAATGGCTCAAACAAACTAAAACAATTTTGGAGATTCTGTGTGTGTATGTGTGTGTGTGTGTGTGTGTGTGTGTGTGTTATAATCTCACCTCAGTATCTCCAGTTCACAGTGTGTGTGTGTGTGTGTGTGTGTGTGTGTGTGTGTATGTGTTATAATCTCACCACAGTATCTCCAGTTTACAGTGTGGATTCTTCAGTGCAGTAGAGAGCAGCTTCACTCCTGAATCCTGCAGATTATTGAAACTCAGGTTCAGATCTCTCAGATTGTTGGAATTTGAACTGAGAACTGAGGATAGAGCTGCACAACTTTCACCTGTTAGAGAACAACATTCCAACCTGAAAAAAAAGAAAAAAAGAAAACATAAGATCATTCTCACACACACACACACAAATCTTTGCTTTTTCCCGTTCAGGTACTTTAATTTTCTCCAGCTAACTAAAACATGCAGAAGGTGGATTGGCTGCTCTAAACGTGAACCTGTGATGCCCTGTGATGAACTGGGACCTGCACTAGATGCACTGTGGCCCTGACCAGGACAGAATGGTAGTTGAAGATGAATGAATACATGTATGTAGTGTGGTTCTTTATTTCTGGATTCATGCTCTGTGTACAAACTGATTATATCTGAGATCAAAAGTAAATGGACACAGTTATAATTATTAAAATCATTTTTACTAAGTAACAAATAATTAATTTAGAACCAAAATCTTTAAAACAATTTTTATTGAAAGTTTCAGATGATTGTATAGTGGTTGGGTGTATCAGGGATAAGCAGGGAGATTAGTAGAGAGACCTTCTGAGCAGCTTTGTTGAATGGTGCGTGAGAAACCATCTGCTTCTAAATGTGTCCAAAACTAAGGAGATATTAGTGGACTTCAGGAGGAATAGGACCACAATCGGACCTGTTATCATCATGGGTCAGAACGTAGAACTGGTGGACACTTACAAGTACTTGGGTGTCTGGCTCAACAACAGACTAGATTGGAGGGCCAACACAGAGGCTGTGTACAGCAAGGGGATGAGCTGACTACTTTCTGAGAAAGCTCAGGTCCTTTAATGTGTGCAACAAAATGTTGGCTATCTTTTACCAGACTGTTGTTGCGGGTGCTGTGTTCTTTGCAGCAGTGTGTTGGGGAGGCAGCATCAGAGCAGGGGATGTAAAGAAACTTGATCAGAAACAAACTGATCGGGAAGGCTGGCTCAGTCTTGGGCTGCTCACTTGACAGTTTCGAGTTGGTGGTTGGAAGGAGGTCACTGAATAAACTCACAACCATATTTGACAACCCATCACACCCCCTTCATGACATGCTAGTAAGACAGAGGAGCATTTTCCGCAACAGACTCATCCAACTCCGCTGTAACAAAATCTACCCATGTGGGAAAAAAAGTTACAAAGCCATTGTTAAGGCCCTGGGACTCCAGTGAACCACAGTAAGAATCATTATCTACAAAAAAAGAACAATTTAAACCTTCCCAGCACAGCAAAATTACACTGAGAACACATCAACAACTTATCCCGGAGGTGGAGGTCACAAAAGAACTGAGACGAACAAGCGAGAGTTCAACTCTGAATGACTCAAAGAAACTAAAATGATTTTGGAAATACTGTAAGAAATGTGTGTGTGTGTGTGTGTGTCTGTGTTATAATCTCACCTCTATATCTCCAGTTTACAGTGTGTGTGTGTGTGTGTGTGTGTTATAATCTCACCTCAGTATCTCCAGTTTACAGTGTGTGTGTGTGTGTGTGTGTGTGTGTCTTATAATCTCACCTCAGTATCTCCAGTTTACAGTGTGTGTGTGTGTGTGTGTGTTATAATCTTACCTCTATATCTCCAGTTTACAGTGTGTGTGTGTGTGTGTGTTATAATCTCACCTCTATATCTCCAGTTTACAGTGTGTGTGTGTGTTATAATCTCACCTCAGTATCTCCAGTTTACAGTGTGTGTGTGTGTGTGTGTGTGTGTTATAATCTCACCCCAGTATCTCCAGTTTACAGTGTGTGTGTGTTATAATCTCACCTTTATATCTCCAGTTTACAGTGTGTGAGTGAGTGTGTGTGTGTGTGTGTGTGTGTGTAAAGATATATTCAAAAGTTGGAGTAGGTATTTTTGAAGACATATAATTAATGGGTGAAGTAAACTCCAAATGCATGGGGCACTTATGGCCCTGGATGCAGGGCGGTACACAAAGAATGCAGCTAGTAATGTGTTTTGGTCTCGGGTTAAGGCCATGACTATGCATTCCTCTTACGGGGCAGTATGCAAAGAACACAGCATTATCGAGATCTGGAATGGAACAACCTTGATATTGTCTAGTAATGTGTTTTGGCCTTGTTTGCGGCCCTGACTCACTTGCAGAGGCATTCCTTTTAACAGTCAAAACTGGGAAGCTGAAATGAATAAACTCTTGCCTCAACCAACCTTGAGACATTGTTATGAACTTGGCACAATGCTCAGAAAGGGGAAGAGACTGGCCAACTGCTCAAAAAGTGTTAGGATCCGCCAGCGCTTACCTTTTATTTTCGGGTTTTCCCAGCGTTTTGTTTTTATTCCGGGTTGCATTTTGTTTTTCTCTGTTTTCTTTAGTTTCCCCCGATCGCTTTTGTTCTTGGTGTTGTTTTGCGTTTGTTTTCCCGTTTTGCTCCCTTCTCCCCCTAGCGGCCTGGAGCGGTACTGTTTTCGGAGGTTGCTGCGGTAACCAGCCAATAGATCGCTGGAGACACACCTGCGCCTCATTCTCCATCTCATCAACTACTGCATTTAAACGCCGGCTTTTCCTTCACTCCTCGCCAGATTGTCTGCTCGCCATACGACCTTCTCCCCGCTCCTGGTTCCGCCGCTCCTGGTTCTCCTGCGTTCCTGCGGCTTCCTGTTTTCTGGTCCCCCCGTTCCTGGTCTTCCTGCGTTCCTGCCGTTCCGCCGCTCCTGGTTCTCCTGCGTTCCTGCGGCTTCCTGTTTTCTGGTCCCTCCGTTCCTGGTCTTCCTGCGTTCCTGCCGTCCTTCTGCATCCGTTCTCCACCTGTGCCCTGCACTCCGGCTCCACTACTCATCGTTCGTCTCCCTGCATCCCGGTTCATCGCTCCTGGTCACCTGTCCGCCCTGCAGTTCCCCGGCGCTACCAGTACCGCTCCTGCCGCTCCCCTCTCGTTTCGGTTATCCTTTTGGTTGTTGTTTTGTCTTCATTTTATATTGTTTAATAAAACATTGTGTTTTTACGTCTGGGTTTTGGTTGTTTGTGCACTCGCCTTTTGGGTTCCCCCCCCTGGTCCTTGGTGGGCTACGACCCCACCGTAACAAAAAGGGGGAGAGACTGGCCAACTGGCCAACTATATAAATATATACAGCGGGGAAAATAAGTATTGAACGCATCAACAGTGCTTCCTCAGTAAATATATTTCTGATGGGACTACTGACATGGAATTTTCACCAGAAGTTGGTAACAACCCAAGTAATCCACACACAAGTCCAAAAATTAAGTTTTGTGTAATAAAGTGGAATGACACAGGGGAAAATTTATTGAACACATAAAGAAAATGAGGTGCAAAAAGGCATGGAAATCCAAAACACCAGCTGAAATCTGTCAGTATTTACAAAGCAATCCTGCCCCTATCAGTGCAAATTAATATCAGCTGGTTTAGTCCTAATTGATGGCCTATAAAAAGGTTTCTCATTACCAAGGTGTCACACAAGAAGCATCTCATGTTGGGTAATAGCAAATAGATCTTACAAGACTTTCGCAACCATATTGTTGCAAAGCATACTGATGGTATTGGTTAATGACGTATTTCTAAACTTCTAAATGTTCCAGTGAGCACCGTTGGGGCCACTATCCGGAAGTGAAAAGAACATTATATCACCATAAACAGGCCCCTGCTCCTTGCAAGATTTCTGACAGAAGTATTCTTGAATAGTCAGAAGAGTTGTCCAAAAGCCAAGGACCACTCGCGGAGAGCTTCAGAAAAGACCTGGAATTAGCAGATACAGCTTTTCTACTAAGTATTAAATACATTTCAGTAAGCGTGTTCAATACTTTTTCCCTGTGTCATTCCACTTTATTACACATAACTTAATTTTTGGACTCATTTGTTTTGACTTCTTTGTATGTGTGGATTTCTTGGGTTGTTACCAACATCTGGTGAAAATTTCATGTCAATAGCCTCATCAGAAATATATTTACTGAGCAAAGTGTTGATGCGTTCAATACTTATTTTCCCCGCTGTATATATTTATATATATGTATTTTTATATATATAAAATAAAGACTCCTAAAAGTGAAAGTGTAAATCATCAATACTAAAACAGTTTGGCGTTCTCGGCAGGATTTGGATGATATTTCAGTTTCACTGAGTAAGACAGCATGTTTAAGCATAAGAACAAAAAGGATGAGGGAGAGGCGAGCGAGTTTATCCCAGGATGGGAAGACAGGCTCTATGAAGCCTTGGCACAAGAAGTGCGCAAGGGTGGCGGTCCATGTGAACCGTCGTCAGCTGCGTTGAAAGATGGTGAGCCTGAACAGCTGATGACCTGTTTGAGAAAGGGTCCTCCTCTAAATCTTACCTCTATACTGTATCTCAAGTTTACAGTGTGTGTGTTATAATCTCACCTCAGTATCTCCAGTTTACAGTGTGTGTGTGTGTGTGTGTGTGTGTGTTATAATCTCACCACAGTATCTCTAGTGTACAGTGTGTGTGTGTGTGTGTATGTTATAATCTCACCTCAGTATCTCCAGTTTACAGTGTGGATTCTTCAGTGCAGCAGAGAGCAGCTTCACTCCTGAATCCTGCAGATTATTTTTACTCAGGTTCAGATCTCTCAGATTGTTGGAGTTTGAACTGAGAACTGAGGACAGAGCTGCACAACTTTCACCTGTTAGAGAACAAGAATCCAACCTGAAAAAGAAAAGATGAAACATCAGATTACTGGAATCAGAGTGTGTGTGTGTGTGTGTGTGTGTAATAATCTGACCTCAGCATCTCCAGTGTTTATTTTAAATCTAAATTTAGTCATCAAGAACTCTACTCTCTGGTGGATAATATAATGACAGGGAGTGGATTCTATTTAGATTTTATTTAGATTCTAGGTTTAGGTTTTATTTTGAGGAATGTAGAGAATATGAAATAGAAACTTTGCTACAAAATGATCTTACAGTAAAACATCCTAGTTAATAAAGCCTGATAATGAGTATTAAACAGAATACATACAGCTTACACGTTTAGCCTCCATTACACAGTTCAGTTTGAGTATGCGCCGATCTACATTTAATTTATAACAACAGATAAAATCAAATTGTTTTTGTAGCAGGTGATCGACATTATTTTTCTTTTCTTTTTGTTTAATTATTCTCTGCTGGTTCATTTTTAATAAAATTAAGTTTAAAAAGTTATTCACAAAGCTACTCATAACGCTATTCAGGGTTGTACTTGATCATAACATTTAAAATTTTTATTGTCTTACTTAAACTTGTAAACAACTGACCCATATTTCATCATCTTTCTTCTTCTTTCTCTGCCCTTGCAGCTCCAGTTGAATTATGGGATAGATTATCAGACCACAGTGTGCTGTGTTTGCATACTCAAAAGCTGCGCATGCAGTAGGTCATCAGGGTACATTTAGCATACTGTTTAATGAATACAACATATTAGGACACACTACCCGCACTCATGGGGTGCTTTCTGTACTGTTCAGTATGGAAGTTTGTGATTTCAGATGCAGCCAGTGAAACCATTAACAATGTAGCTGCTAATCCCACTAGTTTTACACTGCTTTCAATAATTTGCACTGCACTTTTCAGTAACACAATAAAAACATAATTTTATATAAATACACATGGTTTAATACATATTTAGAAAGATAGACAGATAAAAGTGTGAGCAGAGAGAGAGAGAGAAAGGATGGATAAGAGTCTGTGGATGATGGAAATATTTTTACAGCATTAATGTTGCTAATTGTGTGAAACATCATCTGTAGTTAAAGATGTAAAGCTGTGTGGACATGAGAAATTTGTTCTGCAGGTAACTGTCACTCAGTTAGCTAAGCTAATGCTAACACTTGCATCAGAGATACTGGTTTCCTTCTGTTTGATTAAAACAGTTGAGCAATAGTGACTGAAAACATTGTAGAATATTATTCTGTATGACTATCTGTTTCTACACACTCAACTCATACATTTGAGCAACTGGGAGTGAGCTGCATTGTGTGAAGCAGGGGTTTTCAAACGGGGATGCGAGTACCTGTCCAGGGGAGGCACGACAAACACACTTAATGTTATTCAGTTCAGTCAGAAAAAAACCTTAAAAATACCAGTGAAGATAAATTGGTGACAAAAACAATGACTGCTGTTATAGGATGTGTGCATGTGTCTTTAGGAGAGGTGTATAGTGGGAGATGCTCTGTTCACAGTATCGCCGATCAGGCATTTCATTAAAACCACCTCCTTGTTTCTACACTCACTGTCCATTTTATCAGCTGCACTTACCATATAGTAGCACTTTGTAGTTCTACAAATACTGACTGTAGTCCATCTCTACATACCTTTTAGCTTGCTTTCATGCTGTTCTTCAATGGTCAGGACCCACACAGGGCCACCACAGAGCAGGTATTATTTAGGTGGTGGATGATTCTCAGCACTGCAGTGACACTGACATGGTGGTGGTGTGTTAGTGTGTGTTGTGCTGGTATGAGTGGATCAGACACAGCAGCGCTGCTGGAGTTTTTAAACCCCTCACTGTCACTGCTGGACTGAGAATCGTCCACCAACCAAAAATATTCAGCCAACAGCACCCCGTGGGCAGCGTCCTGTGACCACTGATGAAGGTCTAGAAGATGACCGACTCAAACAGCAGCAATAGATGAGCGATCATCTCTGACTTTACATCTACAAGGTGGACCAACTAGGTAGGAGCGTCTAATAGAGTGGACAGTGAGTGGACACGGTATTTAAAAACTCCATCAGTGCTGCTGTGTCTGATCCACTCATACCAGCACAACACACACTAACACACCACCACCATATTAATAAATGCTGTGGTATTAAATAAATACCAGCTACTGAAACAGTCTGTGTGACTCATTTACCTTAAAAAGCTCAGGCTTAATTAATCTGTTTGTTTGTTTGTTTATTAGGATTTTAATGTCAGTTTTACACTTTGGTTACATTCATGACAGGAACGGTAGTTACTCATTACACATGATTCATCAGTTCACAAGGTTATATCGAACAGTCATGGACTATTTAGTATCTCCAGTTTACCTCACTTGCATGTCTTTGGACTGTGGGAGGAAACCGGAGCCTTAATTAAACTGTATATTACCACAGAGCGGTAGTCAAGTCAGACTCGTTCTGCCCATGAAGCTAAACGTTTTTTGTCAGTCAAGGCAGAGATTCCTTAACTAGTGAATTTAGCAATTTCAATCAGAGATATTGCATTGTATGTATGATGTACACAACTTTAAGTATATTATTTTAGCTTGTCAAGAGCTTTCACAATGTGCAAGGGTTGGTGGGGGCGCAAGTTTGAGATCGGGGGCACAATATCGAGGTTGGCAGACGGAAGAAGGCGCATGTCCAAAAAGGTTTAAAACGCCTGGTGTTATGTGTAACTGCAGCCAAATTAATATTTATTCTTTTACAATAATTTATTATTAATATAAAATATTTTAAATACAATTAATACAATTTTTTTTTATACATTTACATTTTATACATATACATTGACTTAGACTTTAATTTGATGTCAGACAGGATGAAGCTGAGATATTTCATGTTTTATCTGCTCAGCTTAATTTCATTTATTAATAAACATCCATTTCAAAAGAGTTGGGACAGTAAAGCATTTACCACTTTGTAATGTTGCCATTCCTTTTCACCACTTAAAAGAGGTTTTGGCACCGAGGAGACCAAGTGATTTAGTGTTTCAGCTTTTATTTTGTCTCGTTCTTCCTGCAAACACGTCTTAAGATGTGTAACAGTACGGGGGGGTCGTCGTTGTCGCATTTCTTCTTTCAAAATTCTCTATTGCAGGCAGGTCAGTCCAGTACTTTATAATGTGTGCAGCAAGTGGTTTTACATCATCTTGTTGAAAAATGCTGGACGTCCCTGGAAAAGACGACGTGTTGAAGGCAGCACATGTTGCTCTAAGATCTAAACGTACTTTTCTGTATTAATGCTGCATCATAGAAGAGTAAATGACCTTTACCAAGGGTACTGACACACCCCCATACCATGACACACCCTGGTACTGACACGCCCCCATACCATGACAGACCCTGGAACTGAAACACCCCCATACCATGACACACCCTGGTACTGACACACCCCCATACCATGACAGACCCTGGTACTGACACACCCCCATACCATGACAGACCCTGGTACTGACACACCCTCATACCATGACAGACCCTGGAACTGACACACCCCCATACCATGACAGACCCTGGTACTGACACACCCCCATACCATGACACACCCTGGTACTGACACACCCCCATACCATGACAGACCCTGGTACTGACACACCCCCATACCATGACAGACCCTGGTACTGACATGCCCCATACCATGACACACCCTGGAACTGACACACCCCCATACCATGACAGACCCTGGTACTGACACATCCCCATACGAGGACAGACCTGGTACTGACACACCCCCATACCATGACAAACCCTGGTACTGACACACCCCCATACCATGACAGACCCTGGTACTGACACACCCCCATACCATGACAGACCCTGGTACTGACACACCACCATACCATGACACACCCTGTTACTGACATACCCCCATACCATGACAAACCCTGGTACTGACACACCCCATACCATGACAAACCCTGGTACTGAAACACCCCATACCATGACACACCCTGGCACTGACACGCCCGCATACCATGACAGGTCCTGGTACTGACACACCCCCACACCATGACAGACCCTGGTACTAACACACCCCCATACCATGACAGACCCTGGTACTGACACGACCCCACACCATGACAGACTCTGGTACTGACACACCCCCATACCATAAAAGACCCTGGTACTGACACCCCCCCCATACCATGACAGACCCTGGTACTGACACCCCCCCACACCATGACAGACCCTTGTACTGACACACCCCCATACCATGAAAGACCCTGGTACTGACACACCCCCACATCATGACACACCCTGGTACTGACACACCCCCATACCATGACAGACCCTGGTACTGACACACCCTCATACCATGACAGACCCTGGAACTGACACACCCCCATACCATGACAGACCCTGGTACTGACACACCCCCATACCATGACACACCCTGGTACTGACACACCCCCATACCATGACAGACCCTGATACTGACACACCCCCATACCATGACAGACCCTGGTACTGACATGCCCCATACCATGACACACCCTGGAACTGACACACCCCATACCATGACAGACCCTGGTACTGACACATCCCCATACGAGGACAGACCTGGTACTGACACACCCCCATACCATGACAAACCCTGGTACTGACACACCCCCATACCATGACAGACCCTGGTACTGACACACCCCCATACCATGACAGACCCTGGTACTGACACACCACCATACCATGACACACCCTGTTACTGACATACCCCCATACCATGACAAACCCTGGTACTGACACACCCCATACCATGACAAACCCTGGTACTGAAACACCCCATACCATGACACACCCTGGCACTGACACGCCCCCATACCATGACGGACCCTGGTACTGACACACCCCATACCATGACACACCCTGGCACTGACACACCCCCATACCATGACAGACTCTGGTACTGACACACCCCATACCATGACACACCCTGGCACTGACACGCCCGCATACCATGACAGGTCCTGGTACTGACACACCCCCACACCATGACAGACCCTGGTACTGACACGACCCCACACCATGACAGACTCTGGTACTGACACACCCCCATACCATAAAAGACCCTGGTACTGACACCCCCCCCATACCATGACAGACCCTGGTACTGACACCCCCCCACACCATGACAGACCCTTGTACTGACACACCCCCATACCATGAAAGACCCTGGTACTGACACACCCCCACATCATGACACACCCTGGTACTGACACACCCCCATACCATAACAGACCCTGGTACTGACACACCCCATACCATGACACACCCTGGCACTGACACCCCCCCACACCATGACAGACCCTGGTACTGACACACCCCCATACCATGACAGACCCTGGTACTAACACACCCCCATACCATGACAGACTCTGGTACTGACACCCCCCCACACCATGACAGACTCTGGTACTGACACACCCCCATACCATAACAGACCCTGGTACTGACACCCCCCCCCCCATACCATGACAGACCCTGGTACTGACACACCCCCACACCATGACAGACCCTGGTACTGACAAACCCCTATACCATGACAGACCCTGGTACTGACACACCCCATACCATGACAGACCCTGATACTGACACACCCCCATACCATGAAAGACCCTGGTACTGACACACCCCCACACCATGACAGACTCTGGTACTGACACACCCCCATACCATAACAGACCCTGGTACTGACACCCCCCCCATACCATGACAGACCCTGGTACTGACACACCCCCACACCATGACAGACCCTTGTACTGACACACCCCATACCATGAAAGACCCTGGTACTGACACACCCCCACATCATGATAGACCCTGGTACTGACACATCCCCATACCATAACAGACCCTGGCAATGACACACCCCCACACCATGACAGACCCTGGTATTGAAACACCCCCATACCATAACAGACCCTGGTACTGACACACCCCATACCATGACACACCCTGGCACTGACACACTCCCATACCATGACAGACCCTGGCACTGACACCCCCCCACACCATGACAGATCCTGGCAGTGACACACCCCCATGCCATAACAGACCCTGGTACTGACACGCCCCATACCATGACAGACCCTGATACTGACACACCCCCATACCATGACAGAACCTGGTACTGACACACCCCCACACCATGACAGATCCTGGTACTGACACACCCCCATACCATGACAGACCCTGGTACTGACACCCCCCCATACCATGACAGACCCTGGTACTGACACACCCCCATACCATGTCAGACCCTGTCACTGACACACCCCCACACCATGACAGACACTGGTACTGACACGCCCCCATACCATGACAGACCCTGGTACTGACACACCCCCATACCATGACAGACCCTGGTACTGACACACCCCCATACCATAACAGACCCTGGTACTGACACACCCCCATACCATGAAACACCCTGGTACTGACACACCCCCACACCATGACAGACCCTGGTACTGACACACCCCCATACCATAAAAGACCCTGGTACTGACACACCCCATACTATGACAGACCCTGGTACTGACACACCCCCATACCATGACAGACCCTGGTACTTACACACACCCATACCATGACAGACCCTGGCTTTTGGACGTGTTGCTGATAACAGTCTGGATGGTTTTTCTAGTCTTTGGTCAGAGGCACATGGTATCCATTTTTTCCAAAAAATGACCTGGAATGCTGATTCATCTGACCACAATACATGTGTGATGGTCCATCCTAGATGACTCAGAGCCCAGAGAAGTTGACACCACTTCTGGACATGGTTAACATGTTGCCGTCTGAGGGATGGAAGATCACGAGTGTTCAGCTTAAGCTTGTGTCTTTGGCCTCTACTCACTGAAATTCCTTTCGATTCCTTGAATGGTTTAATGATATTCTGTACTGTAGAGGGAGAACATGCAAATTCCTTTCCAATCTTTCTTTGAGGTTTGTTTTTAAACATTTCAATAATTTTCCCACACATTTATGGACAAACTGGATCCTCTGATCATCTTAACTCATCAAAAACTCTCAGCCTTTTCCGGCCGCTCAGGTGGCGTAGCGGTAAAAAACATGCTGGAACCAGAGCTGGGATCTCAAATACATCGTATCGAATCTCAGATGGGTGGGACTAAGCCGGATGGGGTCTCTCTCTCATGACTGGTGCAATTACAACCTCTGCTGGCTGATTGATGGTGCCTGCACAGAGATGGGAAAAGAGTGCTCTCAGGGTGTGTCCCTCCGTACACACAGCTAGGCTGCACTGCATTTGTCAAAGTGTAGGTGACAAGATGCATACGGCTGCTGCCCAAGTGTCGGAGGGGGCGTGGGTTAGCTTCGTTCTCCTCAACCAGAGTGGGGATCGGCATTGGTGGAGAGGAAGCATGATGTAATGGGGCAATTGGATGCGCTAAAAGGGAGAAAAATGGGGAGAAAATGACTGAGCCTTTCCAAAAAGCTGCTTTTGTACAAAACCATGATTACAATCACCTGATTACATCACCTGTTTGGAATCACATAATTTAGTTTTTTCACTTTTCACTTACTAGCTCTAAATTGCCCAGTCCCAACTTTTTTGAAAAGTGTTGCAGGCCTGAAATGCAGGAATGGATGTTTATTAATAAATAAAATGAAGTTGAGTAGATAAAAGATGAAATATCTCAGGTTCATCCTGTCTGACATCAAATAAAAGTCAAAGAAAATGTAAGAAACTCTGTGTTTTTTGGATGGTTGTAAACACAGCAGCAGCTTTACTGGAGCAAACTTAAACTGCTTCACTACATTTATAATAACAGTAAAAAGCTGCTGCTGTGATATTAATGAAGAAAATACTTACTCAGCTTTTCTGGATTCTTTCACCACTAGCAGAAGCCTCAGAAGACATTCATCTGATCTGTTATATTTACTCAAATTAAACTCCTCCAGATCTTCTTCTGAGTTCAGCAACACAAACACCAGTGCTGACCACTGAGCAGGAGAGAGACTGGTTCTACTGAGACAACCAGAATATTCTGTTTTAGTAGTAAGTTTTGAGATTATATACTCATGTTTATAACTGGGTTCTATTCTCTTCAGGTAAGTCTGGACCTCCTGCACTAGAGAATGATCATTCAGTTCATTCAGACAGTAGAACAGATTGATGGATTTCTCTGGTGAGGGATTCTCCCTGATCTTCTCCTTGATGTACTCAACAATTTCCTGTTTACTGTGAGAGCTACTTCCTGTCTGTGTCAGTAGGTCTCGTAGGAGAGTCTGATTGGACTCCAGTGAGAGACCCAGAAGGAAGCGAAGGAAAAGGTCCAGGTGTCCATTCTCACTCTGTAAGGCCCTGTCCACTTCACTTTTGAAGAAATCAGACATGCTGGACTTGGTGAACAGATCAGACATATCAGTGGTTTGTTGTTCTGTTGGATTTTTGCTGATGAAGTGGATAAAAGCAAATGAAGCAGCCAGAAACTCCTGGACGCTCAGATGAACAAAGCTGAAGACCTTCCCCAGGTGCAACCCAAACTCCTCTCTGAAGATCTGGGTGCATACTCCTGAGTACACTGACACTTCTCTAACATCAATACCACACTCTCTCAGGTCTTCTTCATAGAAGATCAGGTTTCCTTTCTCAAGCTGTTGAAAAGCCAGTTTTCCCAGTGCCAGTATCGTCTCTCTGGTCTGGTGAGGGTCTGGGTCACATTTCCCATGATACTTTTGTTCCTTGTGTTTGATCTGAAAGATCAGGAAGTGGATGAACATTTGAGTCAGAGTTTTGGGGATCTCTCCACCCTCTGCTTCACCCAGCATTCTCTCTAGAACAGAGGCTGAAATCCAGCAGAAGCCTGGAATGTGACACATGATGTAGAGGCTTCTTGATGACTTCATGTGTTTGATGATTTTACTGGCCAGGTTCTCATCACTGATCCTCTTCCTGAAGTACTCCTCTTTCTGAGGATTACTGAACCCTCGTATCTCTGTTACCTGGGATACACACTCAGGAGGGATCTGATTGGCTGCAGCTGGTCGAGAGGTGATCCAGAGGAGAGCAGAGGGAAGCAGGTTCCCCTTGATGAGGTTTGTCAGCAGCACATCCACTGAGACTGATTCTGTTACATCCCACACAGTCTCATTGTTCTGGAAGTTTAGATAAAGTCGACACTCATCCAGACCATCAAAGATGAAAATGATCTTGAAGATGCTGCAGTCTACTGATTTTATTCTTTTTATCTCTGGAAAAAAATAATGAAGAAGCTCCATCAGACTGAGATGTTTTTCCTTTATCAGATTCAGCTCTCTAAAGGGAAGTGGGAACATGAAGAGAACGTCCTGATTGGCTTTTCCTTCAGCCCAGTCCAGAATGAACTTCTGCACAGAGACGGTTTTTCCAATTCCAGCAACTCCTTTAGTCAGCATAGTTCTGATGGACGTGTCTTTAAAGAGGTCGTTACATTTGATGGGTTTCTCCTGTGTTGTTGGTCTCCTGGATGTCGTTTCGATCTGTCTCACCTCATGTTCATTATTGACGTCTCCACTCGAACCCTCTGTGATGTAGAGCTCAGTGTAGATCTGATCCAGTAGAACTGATGATCCATGCTGTGAGATTCCTTCATTAATTCTTTTATATTTCTCTATCAGTTTGGTTTTGAGGTTCTTCTGATAAACAGAGTTCAGCTCTAATAACCAGAAAAACATGAAGATCAATATTTCACTGTATGAACCAGAATATAAAATCTAATATTATTTATTTCATTCATTTCATTTCATTTTCAGCATTTAGCAGACACCTTTATCCAAAGCGACTTACAGTACAGTTACAGTATACAATCTAAGCAATTAAGGGTTAAGGGCCTTGCTCAAGGGTCCAACAGATGCAACCTAGCAGTGGTGAGGCTTGAACCAGCAACCTTTTGAATACTAGTTCAGTACCCTAACCACTAGGCTACGGCTTTACTAATCTAATCTGTCTGATCATCTCTATCAGATGCTGATTTATTCAGACATAATGGTCCATGTCCAGGTTCTAATATCAGGTTGCCACTAATAATCTTTTCATTAGTATTAGAATATTTTAAACTGAACTGTTTTGTGATTAAATCTGGACCAGAGTTGTTGTTCATATCAAATGAAAGTGATGAAATAAAACCAGCAGCTCTTACTGGTCTGTAGTGTTTTGGCTTCCTCATTCTTCACCTCCAGGCATTCTAAGTAATCTGGACTCTTCTCATACAGAGAGTTGTCTGTCTGTTCCAGCTGCTGATTAACAATACACAATAATAAAATATTTTCTGCGACTAAACAGGTACAGTCAGCTCCAGAATTATTGGCATTCTTAATAAAGATGAGTAAAACAGTCATGATAGAAGCTCTCCAGATCCTTCAGGTTTTAAAATTCTCTTGTCTTTAGCTCACCTTTTAACATTACATCTACATTAATAATCAAATGGTTGTTTGATGTTAATGTTAACACACTTCACAACAACCTTTTAATAAGTCAACGCTAGACTTTTATCAAGCTAACCAAAGGGAGAAGAGTCAGAGCAAGCAGAAGTGTCCACATCCAGTTGCCGTTTCCTCTGGGGCAGAAGTACCATGTACAAATTAACTTTGTGTTCTCATGACACTCACTCACTTAACCGCTTATTCAATTAGGGTCGTGGGGGGGGGGGGGGGGGGGGGGTGCTGGAGCCTATCCCATCTTTTCAATGGGCACAAGGCACACAGTAACACCTTGGATGGGGCGCCAGTCCATCGCAGGGCACACACACACACACTCATTTACTTATAGGGCAATTCAGTGTCTCCAATTAACCTGACTGCATGTCTTTGGACTGTGGGAAAATGGAGCTCCCAACACACGCACAGGAAGAACATCCAAACTCCGCACAGAAAGGACCAGGACTGCCCCACCTGGGGATCAAACCCAGGACCTTTTTGCTGTGAGGCGACAGTGCTACCCACCGAGCCACTGTGCCGCCCTCTCAAGATACTGTATACCATTTATATTTACACATAAATGTTTACTTACATTATTTACAGTCACGCCAGAAAGTCTGCACACCCCTTTCACCTTCTCCATGTTTTATTACGTTACAGACTCTTTCTATAGTAGATTGAGTTCATTTTTTGTCTTAAACATCTAAACACAATCACCAATAATTACAAAGTGAAAACAGGGTTTAGAAAATTATTTTACTGATAAAAAATTCCTTTATTTAGGGGTTACACATCTGTACACACCCTGAGCCCCAAACTTGGTTGATGTACCAAGGCATCTTGGAAAAGAAGCTACGAGCTTGGCACACTTGTTTCTGGATGTTGTTGCCCATTTCTCTTGGCATATCCTTTCAGCTCCGTCAGGTTGGATGGGGAGCACTGGTACACAGCCATTTTTAGCTCCTTCCACAGATGTTTGATTAGATTTAGGTCTGGGCTCTGGCTGGGCCACTCAAGGACATTCACAGACTTTCTCTGAAGCCACGCCTTTGTTCTCTTGTGTGCTTCGGGTCATTGTCATGTTGGAAGGTAAACCTTCGCCCCAGTCTGAGGTCCAGGGCGCTCTAGAGCAAGTTATCATCAAGGATCTCGGTGTACTGAGCTGCATTCATCTTTCCCTCTATCAGGACTGGTCGTCCCGATCCCGCTGCTGAAAAACATCCCCACATCATGATGCTGCCACCGCCATGTTTCACTGTAGGGATGGTATTAACCAGGTGATGAGCGGTGCCTGGTTTCCTCCAGACGTGATGCTTGGTATTCAGGCCAAAATGTTCAATTTTGGTTTTATCAGACCAGAGAATCTTGAGAGTCCTTCAGACGGGTTGCATTGTGTCTTTTACTAAGGAGTGGCTTCCGTCTGGCCACGCTACAATAAAGGTGTGATTTGTGTAGTGCTGCCTTGATGGTTGATCTTCTGATAAGTTCTCCCATCTCCACAAGGATACGCTGAAGCTCTGTCAGAGTGATGTTTGGGTTCCTGCTTACCTCCCTGGACAAGGTACATCTTCCCTGATCACTCAGTTTGGCCAGGAGGCCAGCTCTAGGAAGATTTTTGGTGGTTCCAAACTTCTTCCATTTATGAATAAGGTTGCCACTGTGCTCTTTGGGACCTGTAAAGCTGCTGCAGTTGTTCTGTACCCTTCTCCAGATTGATGCCTTGACACCATCCTGTTTCTGAGGTCTGCAGATAATTCCTTTGACCCCATGGCTTGGGGTTTGCTCTGATACACACTGTCAACTGTGGGACCTCATGTGGGTGTTGGCAATCCCCAATCATGTCCAATCAATTGAATTGACCACATGTGTACTCCAATTAAATTGTAGAACCATCTCAAGCAGTATCAGTAAAAACAAAATGCACCTCAGCTCACCTTTGGGTGTCATATCAAAGGGTGTGCACACTAGTGTACATATGATATTTTACATTTAGATTTTTAATAAATTAGCACAAATATTTAAAAACCTGCTTTCACTTTGTCATTGTGTAGAATTTTGTGACAAAAAATTAACTCTAAGTCTATTATAGCATGAGTCTGTAATGTAATAAGACGTGGAGAAGGTGAAAGGGGTGTGCAGACTCTCCGGCTTGACTGTAAGTGACAAAAAGACAAATTCTTGTTGTACAGATGACTGTGAGAAAGACTAATATTCTACCTTTATTATTTTCTTAAAATTCAACCCTCAACAGGATAATCCTCTCATTATTCAGAGTAATGATAAAATAACACTCCAAAACTGGACCCCAATTTATTATTTTCAAAAGTACATTGATGACCCTGTGTCAAATGGCTATGTGCACAAACCAACGTAAAGTCCTTGTGTCTGGAGCAGCACTAAACACCACTCCTAAAAAAGTAGAAGATATTCTTTGGCAGTTCTGTCTACATGGCCTGTCTAGGGTATCTAAATATACAGATGTTTTGGGCTTCAAACACCAGGGTTTTTTGTGGGTTACCAAGATAAGACCAGTTTCAGAGTCACAGAGGGATGGAGCATTGAAGAACAAGCTGTCCTTCATTTGGCGGAAACCGTTCCCAAAGGAACCCACCTGTTTGAAAAGGTTTTTTACAACTATTAATCTCCTGGACACCCCGATGGAAAAAGGTTTGGCAGGTACTGAAACTCTCATGAGGAGCAGAATTCCAAATGAGTGCAACATTATAGTGGATCAGGCCATCAAAAAAAGGAAAGGGGACATCTAAGATGTCTAAAGTTATAAGTGGTTTAAAAACAAACCTGTGGTCATGACATCCTCTGCCTTTTCTTAGGGATTTATTTACTGTGATTATGATTCAGTTTCATATGTACCATGTTCTGGTGTCCAATGTAGTGGACACATTATGTATTTAAAATAAAATTAAAATAATAATAATAATGTTTTCAGTATGCTTATTGACTTCCAAACAATTTGGAAAGTGAAAAAATTAAGAATTGGTAGTCAGGAGGATATACAACCCCAAATCAGAAAAAGTTGGGATAGCATAAAAACACAGAGTACGTACATATACACATTATGAACTAAAGTGTGCAAATTCAACCATTATTTAAACAGGAAGTTCTGGAGAACTGAGTAAAACAAATTTAATTTGAGAATACATACACATCAAGTAGTGATTTTATAGGTAACTGTATTTGACTGTTGTATTAAAATGAAGTCAGAGATACTGTTTATTACAACAGATAATCTGTAATCATCTCTGATTAACCATCACACTGTTACAAGTATGAACATGGAAACTTCTGCAATATAAAGAAACACAAAATCCACACAAAGACTCAGATACACACCTCGAAAACCGAGTCCAACTCATTTCTGCTGCTTTGTTCTGATTTCTTTAATTTCTCTTGGTTTCTGTGAACAACCGAAGCATCAAGTTTAATATAAATGATACAACATTTTCACATCTGCACACCAAACAGCAACAAACATCCAGCAGCTGTTTAACATCATCATACCATCCAATCAAAAACTCTCATCTTTCAGAAACTACAAATTAGGTTAATGAATTTATTCAGGTGAGAGTGAATAACCTAATAGAATAGAAAATATAATACTGACCTCAGATCTGTAGAAGAATCGCCTCCTCTGAAGAGTAAGGGACAGTCTATTGACTGATCACTCTTTATGGGCACACAGCTGGGTTCAGGTGAGTCTGATCTTTTACTTTCCACCGATCTAAAGCACAGAAGGAAAAGAATAATGCAGTAAAGCATATTTTGAACATGTCCTGCACTAGCATTACTAGCATGCTACATTTGGGATTAAGGAACATCTGATGTACAATATTAAACTTGTAAATATTAAAATCATGACTTACGTACTTTTTAATCATTTACTTTTATTTTATTTACATTAAGACAATAAAAAAAATGCAAAACAGCAGTGTTTCCTACATTTACTTAGTTCATTATTTCATCTTTAGTGTCATTTCCTCCAAAAAGATCTGGAATACTGATTCGTCCGACCACAACATACATTTTTGCTGTGTGATGGTCCAGATGCCTTTGATCACAGAGAATTTGACCATGTCTCTTTTGTGAATAGTAGAGTGACGTTTATAAATGTAACTCGTTATTGTAGTGCTTAACAAACATGTGCCAAAGTAATACCTCAACCGTGTGATTCTGTCAGTTATTGATAAATGAAGGTTCTTAAGCCACGCATCTCACCTGGGCTCGTAAGGTTGCTAACTGAACCCTAGAGGACTGGCAACATATGCCAAGGTCCACTGTTTGGTATTGGTCGTTGTTTTGGAGCAACATGTGCTGCCTTCAAGGCATTGTCTTTTCCAGGGACGTCCAGCATTTTTCAACAAGACGATGCAAAATCCCCTGCTGCAGACATTACAAAGGCGTGGCTGCGAAAGAAGAGGGTACGAGTACTGGACTGACCTGCCTGCAGTCCTCACCTGTCCCCAATAGAGAATGTGTGGAGAATTTTAAAACAACGACGATCCCTCGTACTGTTACACATCTTAAGACGTGTTTGCAAAATAAAAGCTGAAACACTAAATCACTTGGTCTCCTCGGTGCCAAAACGTCTTTAAAGTGGTAAAAAGGAACGGCAACATTACAAAGTGGTAAATGCTTTACTGTCCCAACATTTTTTGGAATGTGTTGCAGAACTGAAATGCAGGAATGGATGTTTATTAATAAATGAAATGAAGTTGAGCAGATAAAACATGAAATATCTCAGGTTCATCCTGTCTGACATCAAATAAAAGTCAAAGTCAATGTAAGAAACTCTGTGTTTTTATTTGCATTTTCCATACTGTCCCAACTTTTTCTGATTTGGGGTTGTATATAGTGCTTTCCTAGGTGGTTGTAATTGTCACACAGCTATGTAATAGTAATTGCATTACATACTTAATACTTTTCTTATTTTATTCTACTCTATTTACTGTACTTACTCTGTACTGGAGCTGTTGTAACACCCACATTCCCCCATGGGGATCAATAAAGAAATCTTATATAAAGCAAATACTGCCACAGGTACACATATTTACTCAAGTTATATCAATTTGCCTATTAGAAGCTTCTAAAGTCATAATATCCTTTTTCTGGAATTTTCCAAGCTGTTTAAAGGCTCAGTGATATTTGAATATAGTGAATTGTAAACATTTGTTGAAAAACTTGCTTGAGTCATGTACAGTTAGAATCTGATTTTTCATACATGATGTTTGGATTAAAGCTTGGATAGACGTGTACTGTAGTAAATGATTAGGATCCAGTCTGAAGGTTAGTAAATAGTTGAATGTTAATGAATTGTAATCAGTTGAATAAATTAGGTGGTTACATACTGATTTAATGTGTGTTAATTATAAATAGTTCTGAAGAGGGAGACAATAATTAGTACAAAACAGTTTTACCTTAAATGTTGCATTAAAATATTCCTGCTTCTTTCTGATTTCTTTACAACATTTTCACATCTGTACAGCAAACAGTAATAAACATCCAGCAGCTGTTTAACATCATCATACTGTCCAATCAGAAACTCTCATCTTTCAGAAACTACAAATCAAGTGAATGAATTTAATCAGGTGGGAGTGATTAGAAAATATAATGCTGACCTCAAATCAGTAGAAGAATGGCCTCCTCTGAAGCTTATGAGATGGTCCATTGACCAGTCACTCTTCATGGACACACAGCTGGGTTCAGGTGAGTCTGAGATTTTTCTCTTCAATGACCTGAAGCACAGAAGAAGAAGAACCACTGGAGTTTAATATGTGATTAATAAACAGGTACAAAAAATGTGATTATTAAACTTGTATAGTGATGAAATGTTGAAAATAATAATCAATAAAATGATGAATAATAAATAAAGTAATGATGGTATACAAATAATTTTGAACATGGCCTACGATCATTGCTAACATGCTACATTTGGGATTAAGGAACATCTGATGTACCATTTTAGTGTAAGTATAACTATTTATATTTATATAAATAGTATTCATTTCCGGTTGAGAGTTAGGCTGTGCGCGATATTTGCTGCCGCTTCTTGCCGGACTTTTCTGGGCTTTTTTGGACTTACTTTTCTCTTTTTGGACTTTGTAATTAAGCCGGTTTTTCTACTGGTCTTCTGATTTTCAACCGGTCTGCTCACTTATCGTCCGCTGCTGCCGTTTGCTTGTTTTTAGCAAACTCCATGCTACTAACATTCTTCTTAGTACCGGCTGCCGTTGCTTGGCTGCGAGCCCGCTTACATGAACGACCCGTAAGCGCGACAAGGTGAGTGAATTTCTTATCATTCATTTTTGCTGTTTGCTATAAACTTTCATCACGTTACGAGTGTTTCTGATTGACTGTTTGGACGGTGTTCGGTTCTGTTTGGCTAACGTAGTTACATGCATTTCTTGGCATCACAGTGTTCTAAGGCGGCTATGCGGCTTATTGGAGTTCTACTTTTTGCTGCCTACATTTTTGGATCTCTGGAATTTGTTTCTGCTTCTGATGGGTTATTTAGCACTCATGGCGCTAACCCGAGATATAGCTACTCTACTACGGATCTCCAATGTTTATGTTTGCTCTACCGGCTTGATGC
This sequence comes from Trichomycterus rosablanca, assembly GCF_030014385.1. Lineage (NCBI taxonomy): Eukaryota > Metazoa > Chordata > Actinopteri > Siluriformes > Trichomycteridae > Trichomycterus > Trichomycterus rosablanca. The sequence goes on along the minus strand of NC_085990.1, from coordinate 55,274,496 downwards.
CTCTGTTTACAACTTATGCCGCTCTATTGGTATCGCTAGGAGACCTCGCTACATACATCGCGGCCGTAAACACAGATCTCCTCCACAACCTCCTGCGTCTAGTGTCAGTTTTCCAGTCACGCGAATTACTAATCGTGGGTTTAGGAGTCGCTCTGGAAGGTTGTATCGTGGAGTGGATCACACTGTTCTACGAGAGATTCCTCGTGCTACCACTCTACATCAGTCCCATATATCCACGTCTCATCGTCCGTGGAATCTAGCTTTCTAGCTGCACTTCTCAATGACCTCATTGGTCAATATCATCTGGACCTATTTTTTCTAACTGAAACTTGGCAAGTGCCTGGCGAGTATATTCACCTAAATGCTGCTGTTCCTCCGGATTTTAAATACCTAGCCTTGCCTAGGAAAACTGGCAGGGGCGGGGGTCTTGCAGTATTATTCAAAGAGGGAATAGAACTGTGTATGTGTAATCCACAGGAGAACTCCTCCTTTGAATTTATGGTGCTCAAGGCTGTTGGACATAGCCCAACTATCTTCATGATCATCTACCGTCCTCCTAAGAGTTCAATCCCTGCTTTTCTGTTGGAATTTGGGGAGGTTTTGGCCTCTGTCAGTCCTCTTTTTTCCTCGCTTGTTGTTCTTGGTGATTTTAATATTCACCTTGATTCTGGATCCTCTTCTGCCGCTGAATTCCTATCTCTTCTGAGTTGTTTTGATCTCACACAGCATGTGGATTTTCCAACTCACAAGAAAGGTCACATCTGGACTTAATTTGTTCAATGAGTGGGATTATCAACAATGTGACTGGTCATTGTACAGGTGTATCTGATCATTTACTAATTTATGCTTCTCTGTCTCTACCTGCTATCAAATGTCGCCCTAAAACTGTATTTACTTATCGTAATGTAAAAGCTGTTGATCCTCTTGCTCTGTCTGCCCTTTTAAATACTTCCAATTTTGCTCAAATGAACTCTATGCACTCTGTTGATGAGGCTGTTTTATTTTATAATCAGACCCTTGCTGCTTGTCTTGACACCTTGGCACCGGTTAAAACCAGATCTGTGCCCTCTACCCACAGGGCTCCCTGGTTTACTTCTACACTCCGTGTTCTAAAAACTGCTGGTAGACGTTTTGAGCGTCTATATAAGAAATCTGGGCTGCAAGTTCACCTTTTGGCTTATACTGATCACCAGTCTAAATACAAGGCTGCTTTAAATAGCGCTCGCTCCGCCTACTATGCAGATGTACTTCTAAAAGCTGGTCAGAACCCCAAACTTCTTTTCTCAGTTGTAAATAAGCTCTGTCACATTTGGAGCCTATGTGTGCTCCAGTGTGCTCTTATGTGCCATGCCCTCTTCTCCGTGAGCACACACGGTCTCCTGCCACGCCCCAGCTCACTATTGGTTCATTTGAACTAATTAGCTCCAGCTGCCCTCCATTTAAGAGGTGCACTGGAGCACAGACACTGGGAACTATTTTGGTTTGGTCTTTGTTTTGATTTCTGTTCATGACTCTGTTTGGCCTGGTTTTGTTTGATTTCTGTTCATGACTCTGTTTGGCCTGGTTTTGTTTGATTTCTGTTCATGACTCTGTTTGGCCTGTTTCCATGTTTCTGTTCATGACTCTAGTTTGGTATGTTACCAGCCTATGTTCCTAGCTTGTGTTACTAGCCATGTTCCTAGCTTGTGTTACTAGCCATGTTCCTAGCTTGTGTTACTAGCCATGTTCCTAGCTTGTGTTACTAGCTCGTGTCCCTAGCTTGTGTTACTAGCTCGTGTCCCTAGCTTGTGTTACTAGCCATGTCCCTAGCCTGTGTTACTAGCCATGTCCCTAGCCTGTGTTACTAGCCATGTTCCTAGCCTGTGTTACTAGCCATGTTCCTAGCCTGTGTTACTAGCCTGTGTTACTAGACATGTTCCTAGCTTGTGTTACTAGACATGTTCCTAGCTTGTGTTACTAGACCGACATGTTCCTAGCTTGTGTTACTATGTTTCCAGCACTTTATTAATAAATATATTTAGTTCTCATCTCTGCGTGTGTGTCCGCCCCTTTGTCCCGTCCGAGCCCCCCAGTCGTGACATAATAGTTCCACACTATTTAGGACACAGCGAGATGTTTTTTCAGGAGTTCCCAGATTTTGGCTCCATGAGGTTTCCTCAGACCGTCCCGCTTAGTAGGCCAGCTTCATATGATGGAAGCGACTCGAGTGTCGACGGCTTCCTTCTACAGAGCCAGCTCTACCTGCAGCACCTTCTTGACCCTCAGCCAACTGAAACACTTAGTGTTGTTCATGATGTCTCGGCTGAGGGGTGCTGCTCGTGAATGGGCTAGGCAGCTGTGGTCTGACAGAGGAGCTGAGCTGAACTCGGTTAAAGTCTTTCAGGGCCTCTTAAGGGCCAAATTTCCAGGTAGAGACCCTTACGGGTTTGGTATAGGGAAGTTTACTCAAGCTCCCATACCCATTGGAGACGCTACACGCAGCAAAGTGCCCACTGCAGCTTATACCCGGCATCCAGTGCCCACTGGGGAGGTGGAATTTCCCCCGGTGCCCACTGCGGATGTGGTCCGGGTGCCAGTGCCCGCTTTTAATGCTCGTGATCGTCCCACGTCCAGGTTAGGAGCCAGTCAGGATCCTTTGTTCAGTCCTGTTCCTTGTAAAGACCCCAATGGCTCTAGGGGTCCTTTTGTTTGTTTGCCGGCTCCAGTTTCAGGTACTCAGGTTCGGGTGAGTTCTCTGCCGGTTCCGTCTGTTTCCTTGACTCATAGTCAGTCTAAATCTTTGTCTAAGAATGTCTATGGTTGTCCCGTGTCGTTTCAGTCCATGTCGTGCTCGCCAATTCAAGCTCATCCAGCCACTGTGTTTAGTCCAGTTAATTCTGTTATTTCATCGATCTTGCCCGTTTCTAGTCCGTCTGTCCAAGTCTGTCCCGTCTCTAAGTCAGGTTCCATGAGTTCTAGTTTGGCTAGTCATGTTCCTTGTAAAGACCCCAATGGCTCCAGGGGTCCTTCTGTTTGTTCGTCAGCTCCAGTTCCAGGTACTCAAGTTCAGGTCAGTCCTCTGCTGGTTCCGTCTGTTTCCTTGACTCCTAGTCAGCCTAAGTCTATGTCTAAGAAAGTCCAGGGCTGTATCCTGCCAGTTCAGTCCATGTCATGTTTGCCAGTTCCAGGTATTCAGGTTCAGGTCAGTCAGCCTGTCATGTCTTGTCTGTCTGTCCAAGTCAGTCATGTCTTCAAGTCAGGTTCCATGAGTTCTAGTTTGTCTAGTCCTGTTCCGTGTTCGTCTGTCTCTGTCAGTCGTAGGTGTCAGTCAGCAGGTCAGTGTTTTAGAGATGGTCTGTCTGTACTTTCGGGCCCTCCTGCCGCCCAGGCAGAGTCGAACAGTTCCAAGTCCTCTCCAGTTTTGTTTCCTGTCAAAGTCCCAGGCTTTATGTTCCAGCCTGCAGAGTTCAAGCCACAGTCTCCTACAGACAATTCTACTTCAGCTCTGCTGCTGCCGTCTTCAGGTTCCAAGCAACTGATTCAAGATGACTCTTCAGGGTCCAAGCAACTGATTCAAGATGAATCTTCAGGTTCCAAGCAACTGATTCAAGATGAATCTTCAGGTTCCAAGCAGCTGATTCAAGAATAATCTTCAGGGTCCAAGCAACTGATTCACGATGAATCTTCAGGTTCCAAGCAACTGATTCAAGATGAATCTTCAGGGTCCAAGCAGCTGATTCAAGATGAATCTTCAGGTTCCAAGCAACTGATTCAAGACGAATCTTCAGGTTCTAAGCAGCTGATTTCCGATGCTTCTCCAGTGTGTTCACAGCTGATTCACAAAGTTTCTTCTCAACGGTTCTCGCAGCTGACTCCGGACGCCTCTTCTCAAGGGTCCTCGCAGCTGACTCCGGACGCCTCTTCGCCAGGCTCCTCGCAGCTGACTCCTGAAGCCTCTTCGCCAGGCTCCACGCAGCTGACTCCTGAAGCCTCTTCGCCAGGCTCCACGCAGCTGACTCCCGAAGCCTCTTCGCCAGGCTCCTCGCAGCTGACTCCTGAAGCCTCTTCGCCAGGCTCCTCGCAGCTGACTCCTGAAGCCTCTTCGCCAGGCTCCACGCAGCTGACTCCCGAAGCCTCTTCGCCAGGCTCCACGCAGCTGACTCCCGAAGCCTCTTCGCCAGGCTCCACGCAGCTGACACCCGATGCCTCTTCACCAGTTTCCATGTCTGAACTTCTAGATGGGATTCCAGTCCTCTTGTTGGCGCCCCCTGACTGCGTTTCTGTTTCCATGTTGGCGCTCCCCAACAGCGCTTCTGTTCCCGAGTTGGCGCCCCCCGACGGCGCTTCTGTTCCCGAGTTGGCGCCCCCTGATGGCGCTTCTGTTCCTGAGTTGGCGCCCCCGATGGCGCTTCTGTTTCTGAGTTGGCGCCCCCCGATGGCGCTCCTGTTCCAGAGTTGGTGTCCTCTGACGGCACTTCTGTTTCCATGTTGGTGCTCCCTGACGGCGCTTCTGTTTCCAAGTTGACGCCCCCCGACAGCGTTTCTGTTTCTCAGTTGGCGCCCCCCGATGGCGCTTCTGTTTCCGTGTTGGCGCCCCCCGATGGCGCTTCTGTTTCTGAGTTGCCGCCCCCCCGATGGCGCTTCTGTTTCCGAGTTGGCGCCCCCCGATGGCGCTTCTGTTTCCGAGTTGGCGCCCCCGATGGCGCTCCTGTTTCCGAGATGACGCCCCCCGATGGCGCTCCTGTTTCTGAGTTGACGCCCCCTGATGGCGCTCCTGTTTCCGAGTGGGTGCCCCCCAACGGCACTTCTGGTTTTCTGTCAGCAGCCTATATTCTAACGCTTTTGTCATGCCTGCCTCAAGACCTTCTCAATGACTTTGAATTTGCCCCTCAGGGACCTGGACCTCCATTTTTGTTTTGAAAGGCACTCCAGAAGTAGTGCCTTCAGGAGGGGGCATATGTCACATTTGGAGCCTATGTGTGCTCCAGTGTGCTCTTATGTGCCACGCCCTCTTCTCCGTGAGCACACACGGTCTCCTGCCACGCCCCAGCTCACTATTGGTTCATTTGAACTAATTAGCTCCAGCTGCCCTCCATTTAAGAGGTGCACTGGAGCACAGACACTGGGAACTATTTTGGTTTGGTCTTTGTTTTGATTTCTGTTCATGACTCTGTTTGGCCTGGTTTTGTTTGATTTCTGTTCATGACTCTGTTTGGCCTGGTTTTGTTTGATTTCTGTTCATGACTCTGTTTGGTATGTTTCCATGTTTCCTATGTTCCTAGTTTGTGTTACTAGCCATGTTCCTAGCTTGTGTTACTAGCCATGTTCCTAGCTTGTGTTACTAGCCATGTTCCTAGCTTGTGTTACTAGCTCGTGTCCCTAGCTTGTGTTACTAGCTCGTGTCCCTAGCTTGTGTTACTAGCCATGTCCCTAGCCTGTGTTACTAGCCATGTCCCTAGCCTGTGTTACTAGCCATGTTCCTAGCTTGTGTTACTAGCTCGTGTCCCTAGCCTGTGTTACTAGCCATGTTCCTAGCCTGTGTTCCTAGCCTGTGTTACTAGCCATGTTCCTAGCCTGTGTTACTAGACATGTTCCTAGCTTGTTACTAGACATGTTCCTAGCTTGTGTTACTAGACATGTTCCTAGCTTATGTTACTAGACAGACATGTTCCTAGCTTGTTACTATGTTCCCAGCACTTGTCTTTATTAATAAATATATTTAGTTCTCATCTCTGCGTGTGTGTCCGCCCCTTTGTCCCGTCCGAGCCCCCCAGTCGTGAAAAGCTCCTGCGCCCGCCATCTGATTCTCTGGCTGCTTCAACTGATTTATGTAATGCATTCCTGAGTTTTTTCGATGACAAGGTGTCAACCATTTATCAGGACTTGCTGAATTCCCCTGCTGACCATTCTGAGTCTCTCTCATCTTTTCCCCCAGCATTTTCATTCTCTACCTTTTCTCAAATTGACTCAGCTAATATTGTTAAAATTATAACAAAAAATAATCTTTACATCTTGACCCTGCTCCCACCTTTCTTCTTCAGCGCTGTGTTTCTGATTTGTCTGAACCTATCTCACACCTAGTCAATCTCTCACTCTCCTCTGGCTGTGTTCCAGCTACATTAAAAACTGCTGCTGTAAGCCCAATCATCAAAAAACCGGCCCTTGATAGATCAGTTTTGAGCAACTTCAGGCCGATTTCTAATCTTCCCTTTATTTCCAAAGTTCTAGAAAAAGTCGTTGCCTCCCAGCTTCTTGACTTTCTAAACTCTAATGAACTCTTTGAAAGATTCCAGTCTGGTTTTCGTTCCCACCATAGAACTGAGACTGCTCTTTTGTGCGTTCTGAATGACCTTCTTCTCTCTGCCAATACTGGTTCTGCTTCAATTCTACTCCTGGACCTTACTGCTGCCTTTGATACGGTTAACCACAACCGTCTCTTAACCAGGCTCTCTGAGATTGGTCTCTCAGGGACTGTTTTGTGCTGGTTAAAATCATATCTTACTGATAGGCATCACTACATCTGTATTGGAAGTCATGTATCGGACACGGTCTCTACCACACAAGGTGTACCTCAGGGTTCCGTCCTTGGACCGCTCATATTTATCATCTACATTCTCCCTCTTGGTAATATTTTTTGACATTATGGTTTGAACTTTCATTGTTACGCTGATGACACTCAGGTTCATCTCAGCTTTAAACCCTCCAACAATTTTCCTCCCACCCCCCTAACTAGGTGTCTCACTGAGCTGAACTCGTGGCTTAGAGCAAATTTTCTGTTATTAAATGCACACAAAACAGAGTTTCTGGTGACTGGCAAAAAATCTGTTGTTTCATCTCTCACTGATTTGGTCCTTCCCTTAAATGATATCAAAATCAAACCTGCTGTTACAGTACGTAATCTTGGTGTCATATTTGACTCTACTCTGTCCTTTGAACCACACATAAAATCGCTATCCAGGTCAGCTTTCTACCATTTATGTAATATTGCCCGTATCCGCCCTTTACTGTCCTCTAGGGCAGCGGAGACTCTGGTCCATGCTTTTGTGACCTCTCGGCTGGACTACTGCAACTCTCTGCTTTACGGGCTCCCTTCCAGGTCACTTCGCCCCCTGCAAATTGTTCAAAACTCTGCTGCTCGGATCCTCACTCACACCAAAAAATATGATCACATCACTCCTGTCCTTGAGCAGCTCCGCTGGCTGCCCATTAATAAGCGTATTCAATATAAAATTTTGCTTCTCACTTTTAAGGCACTACATGGGTCAGGCCCGGCTTACTTGAGGGACCTTCTCAGGTTCCACACTCCATCTAGGAACTTAAGGTCACTTGGTTGTTCCTAGGCACAGGCTCACTACCATGGGCGGTCCTTCCTGTAGTGTTGCTGCCCCCTCACTCTGGAACTCTCTTCCTTCTTGTTTACGCTCTCTTTCTGAATTTAAAATTCTCCTCAAGACTCACCTTTTCTCATAGTACTTTTAGTACTCTCAGTACTTTCTCACTCCTAAAGACTGACCTTTTCTTTTAGTACTTTCTCACTTCTTCTTCTGCTATTTCTGTGTGATTGTTTTATTTTCTGTTTAATTTTGTGTGACTGTCTATTAACTTTCTGTTCAATTTTGTGTGATTGATTATTTTCTGTTCATTTTCTGTGATGTGTTCATTTCCGGTTTATTTTCCGGTGTGTTTTGTTATCCTTAATGTAAAGCGACCTTGGGTTTGTGAAAGGCACTATATAAGTATAACTTATTATTATTATTATTATTATTATTATATAAAGCCATATTTCATGAGGGTGAACACTATACAGCCAAAAGTATGTGGACAACCGGCCATTAATTAGTGATCACATTTCAAAACCAGGGACAGTTACTCTATTTCCTAGACAGGCTCCACAAGATTTTGTATGTGGGAACTGTTCCTATTTAGGGTGCGTTCAGATGAGAAGTGGTAAAACCACGTCCCTGAGCAATGCACACTGCACATTTGCCACGATGGGATCGTTATTTTAGCGCCTGACATGGCGTACAAAGTTCAGTCTAACAAAGAGCATCTTTGCATCTCTTTCCTGAACTTCATGATGGCTGCATCATAAACATTTGTTGAAAAACACTGTGTCATGTTTAGTAGATCCTAAATAACTTGCTAAAACTCCAGTTTGTTGATATGGAATCTGTGGATGAATTATTTCCATTTTGATTCCAATTTGATTTTTTATACATGACGTTTTTTAATGGATTAAAGCTCGTTAGATAGACGTGTATCACAGTAAGTAGTCAGGCAACAATCGGGAGATTAGTGAATAGTTTAACGTTAATGTCGATTAAATGAATAAATTAGACAGTTACAGACTGATTTAATGTTGTACAACCCCAATTCCAATGAAGTTGGGACGTTGTGTAAAACATGAATAAAAACAGAATACGATGATTTGCAAATCCTTTTCAACCCATATTCAATTGAATACACTACAAAGACAAGATATTTAATGTTCAAACGGATAAACTTTATTGTTTTTTTGCAAATATTCACTCATTTTGAATTTGATGCCTGCAACACGTTCCAAAACAGTTGGGACAGGGGTATGTTTACCACTGTGTTACATCACCTTTCCTTTTAACAACACTCAATAAGCGTTTGGGAACTGAAGACACTAATTGTTGAAGCTTTGTAGGTGGAATTCTTTCCCATTCTTGCTTGATGTACAACTTCAGCTGCTCAACAGTCCGGGGTCTCTATTGTCGTATTTTGCGCTTCATAATGCGCCACACATTTTCAATGGGAGACAGGTCTCTAGTACCCACACTCTTTTACTATGAAGCCACGCTGTGAAATAAGCAGGGACGTCCCTGAAAAAGACGTTGCTTGGATGGCAGCATATGTTGCTCCAAAACCTGTATGTACCTTTCAGCATTAATGGTGCCTTCACAGATGTGCAAGTTACCCATGCCATGGGCACTAACACACCCCCATACCATCAGAGATGCTGGCTTTTCAACTTAGTGTTGATAACAATCCGGACAGTCCTTTTCCTCTTTGGCCCGGAGGACACGACGTCCATGATTTCCAAAAACAATTTGAAATGTGGACTCGTCAGACCACAGGACACTTTTCCACTTTGCGTCAGTCCATCTCAGATGAGCTCGGGCCCAGAGAAGCCGACGGTGTTTCTGGGTGTTGTTAATATATGGCTTTCGCTTTGCATGGTAGAGTTTTAACTTGCACTTGTAGATGGAGCGACGAACTGTGTTCACTGACGATGGTTTTCTGAAGTGTTCCTGAGCCCATGTGGTAATATCCGTTACTGAATGATGTGGGTTTTTAATGCAGTGCCGCCTGAGGGATTCAATGTTGGTTTTCGGCCTTGGCGCTTACTTGCACAAATTTCTCCAGATTCTCTGAATCTTTTGATGATATTATGGACTGTAGATGATGAAATCCCTAAATTCCTTGCAATTGCACGTTGAGAAACGTTGTTCTTAAACTGTTGGACTATTTGCTCACGCAGTTGTTCACAAAGTGGTGAACCTCGCTTGTGAACGACTGAGCCTTTCGGGGACGCTCCCTTTATACCCAATCATGACACTCACCTGTTTCCAATGAACCTGTTCACCTGTGGAATGTTCCAAACAGGTGTTTTTTGAGCATTCCTCAACTTTCCCAGTCTTTTGTTGCCCCTGTCCCAACATTTTTGGAACTTGTTGCAGGCATCAAATTCAAAATGAGTGAATATTTGCAAAAAAACAATCAAGTTTATCCATTAAATATCTTGTGTATTCAACTGAATATGGGTTGAAAAGGATTTGCAAATCATCGTATTCCTTTTTTAATTTATGTTTTACACAACGTGCCAACTTCATTGGAATTGGGGTTGTATATGTAAATAATTCTGGTGAAAGATGATGCAATGTATAAAGTATAAAATATTAATACAGTTATTTTGTAAGCTAAAATATATAATAATAGTTTTGTAATAATCGTCTATCAACACACTTCTAATTTAACATAAAATGTACATTATGTGTGTGATCCATTAATAACATAAACACGACATATGAGATCATGTACAGTAAATACACCTGACTGGATCTTGTGATGATATCTGGCTGTACAGTATCTTCATCATTATCATGTACATCAGACATTTTCATACCAAACATCTCATGAAGAAACAAATAATTTAATGAATGCTTTTTAAAAATATTTACTTTCCTTTATTTAAATATTAATATCGAACCTTCGGTGGTGGAACTGAACAGGAGGAGGTAACATAATGTCTCAGTATTCAGTGTAAGAGTTTATTTTTGCTGCTGTAACAGGAGTAAATACTGAAGATTTGTTTCTGAGCAAAGAAGGAGAGAAATGCTAATAATGTAGTGATAACATGAACCAATGCTGTATGGATTACTGTTACCACTACAGGTGATTATCAGTGATGTAATGTGTGGATTTGAGATTTAATTTTGAATGTGGCTGGTAAACGATGAACCAATCAGTAAGTAAAATACAGGTAAGATTCTCTCAGTGAGTAAAATACAGGTAAGATTCACTGAGAGAATCTTTACTCACTGAGAGAATCTTACCTGTATTTTAATCACTGAGAGAATCTTACCTGTATTTTACTCACTGAGAGAATCTTACCTTTATTTTACTCACTGAGAGAATCTTACCTTTATTTTACTCACTGAGAGAATCTTACCTTTATTTTACTCACTGAGAGAATCTTACCTGTATTTTACTCACTGAGAGAATCTTACCTGGTAAGATAAGAGAGTAAAATACAGGTAAGATTCTCAGTGAGTAAAATACAGGTAAGATTCTCTCAGTGATTAAAATACAGGTAAGATTCTCAGAGAGTAAAATACAGGTAAAATACAGGTAAGATTCTCTCAGAGAGTAAAATACAGGTAAGATTCTCAGTGAGTAAAATACAGGTAAGATTCTCTCAGTGATTAAAATACAGGTAAGATTCTCAGAGAGTAAAATACAGGTAAAATACAGGTAAGATTCTCTCAGTGAGTAAAATACAGATAATATTCTCTCAGTGAGTAAAATACAGGTAAGATTCTCTCAGTGAGTAAAATAAAGGTAAGATTCTCTCAGTGATTAAAATACAGGTAAGATTCTCAGAGAGTAAAATACAGGTAAAATACAGGTAAGATTCTCTCAGTGAGTAAAATACAGGTAAGATTCTCTCAGTGAGTAAAATAAAGGTAAGATTCTCTCAGTGAGTAAAATACAGGTAAGATTCTCTCAGAGAGTAAAATAAAGGTAAGATTCTCTCGGTGAGTAAAATAAAGGTAAGATTCTCTCAGTGAGTAAAATACAGGTGAGATTCTCTCAGTGAGTAAAATACAGGTAAGATTCTCTCAGAGATTAAAATACAGGTGAGATTTTCTCAGTGAGTAAAATACAGGTAAGATTCTCTCAGTGAGTAAAATACAGGTGAGATTCTCTCAGTGAGTAAAATACAGGTAAGATTCTCTCAGAGAGTAAAATACAGGTAAGATTCTCTCAGTGAGTAAAATACAGTAAGATTCTCTCAGTGAGTAAAATACAGTAAGATTCTCTCAGTGAGTAAAATACAGGTAAGATTCTCTCAGTGAGTAAAATACAGGTAAGATTCTCTCAGTGAGTAAAATACAGGTAAGATTCTCTCAGTGAGTAAAATACAGGTAAGATTCTCAGTGAGTAAAATACAGTAAGATTCTCTCAGTGAGTAAAATACAGGTTAGATTCTCTCCGTGAGTAAAAAACAGGTAAGATTCTCTCAGTGAGTAAAATACAGGTAAGATTCTCTCAGAGAGTAAAATAAAGGTAAGATTCTCTCAGTGAGTAAAATACAGGTGAGATTCTCTCAGTGAGTAAAATACAGGTTAGATTCTCTCAGAGAGTAAAATACAGGTAAGATTCTCTCAGTGATTAAAATACAGGTAAGATTCTCAGTGAGTAAAATACAGGTAAGATTCTCTCAGAGAGTAAAATACAGGTAAGATTCTCAGTGAGTAAAATACAGGTAAGATTCTCAGTGAGTAAAATACAGATAAGATTCTCTCAGTGATTAAAATACAGGTAAGATTCTCAGTGAGTAAAATACAGGTAAGATTCTCTCAGAGAGTAAAATACAGGTAAGATTCTCAGTGAGTAAAATACAGGTAAGATTCTCAGTGAGTAAAATACAGGTAAGATTCTCTCAGTGATTAAAATACAGGTAAAATACAGGTAAGATTCTCTCAGTGAGTAAAATACAGATAATATTCTCTCAGTGAGTAAAATACAGGTAAGATTCTCTCAGAGAGTAAAATACAGGTAAGATTCTCTCAGTGAGTAAAATACAGGTAAGATTCTCTCAGTGATTAAAATACAGATAATATTCTCTCAGTGAGTAAAATACAGGTAAGATTCTCTCAGTGAGTAAAATACAGGTAAGATTCTCTCAGTGATTAAAATACAGGTAAGATTCTCAGTGAGTAAAATACAGGTAAGATTCTCTCAGTGAGTAAAATACAGGTAAGATTCTCAGTGATTAAAATACAGGTAAGATTCTCTCAGTGAGTAAAATACAGGTAAGATTCTCTCAGTGAGTAAAATACAGGTAAGATTCTCTCAGGTAAGATTCTCTCAGTGAGTAAAATACAGGTAAGATTCTCAGTGAGTAAAATACAGGTAAGATTCTCTCAGTGAGTAAAATACAGGTAAGATTCTCAGTGATTAAAATACAGGTAAGATTCTCTCAGTGAGTAAAATACAGGTAAGATTCTCAGTGAGTAAAATACAGGTAAGATTCTCTCAGAGAGTAAAATACAGGTAAGATTCTCAGTGAGTAAAATACAGGTAAGATTCTCTCAGTGATTAAAATACAGGTAAGATTCTCAGAGAGTAAAATACAGGTAAAATACAGGTAAGATTCTCTCAGTGAGTAAAATACAGATATATTCTCTCAGTGAGTAAAATACAGGTAAGATTCTCTCAGTGAGTAAAATACAGGTAAGATTCTCTCAGTGATTAAAATACAGGTAAGATTCTCAGAGAGTAAAATACAGGTAAAATACAGGTAAGATTCTCTCAGTGAGTAAAATACAGATATATTCTCTCAGTGAGTAAAATACAGGTAAGATTCTCTCAGAGAGTAAAATACAGGTAAGATTCTCTCAGTGAGTAAAATACAGTTAAGATTCTCTCAGAGAGTAAAATACAGGTAAGATTCTCTCAGTGAGTAAAATACAGGTAAGATTCTTTAAGTGAGTAAAACTGATGAAATGTGCTGGAGATAAACAATAAAAATCAGCCAGAACTTGTTAGTGTTACATACCAGCAGGATCCTAAATCAGTTCAGATACACTACATACTGACTACATAGTGAATAGAAGTCATTATTATTGTACCCTACATAGTGTACAGGAGTAGGAGGTAAGAAACTATTTGAGATTCGGACTGACGGTTGAAAACGTATTTACGGAGTTTAATGAAGCTTTTATTTACTTTTCTGGAGCTTTTATACCAAATTACTTTAATAAGTCAGTAACAGAAACACTCAGAGTGAAGAGTTTTAATGAATCTTCATCATTATTTATTATAAATTCACTCACCTGTTTTTCTTCTCTTCCTCAGAGAGATTCATTTCAGAGCTCATTTCTCCTTTTTCAATTTATGTTTTACACAACGTGCCAACTTCATTGGAATTGGGGTTGTATAATAATTGTAAATAATTCTGGTGAAAGATGATGCAATGTATAAAGTATAAAATATTAATACAGTTATTTTGTAAGCTAAAATATATAATAATAGTTTTGTAATAATCGTCTATCAACACACTTCTAATTTAACATAAAATGTACATTATGTGTGTGATCCATTAATAACATAAACACGACATATGAGATCATGTACAGTAAATACACCTGACTGGATCTTGTGATGATATCTGGCTGTACAGTATCTTCATCATTATCATGTACATCAGACATTTTCATACCAAACATCTCATGAAGAAACAAATAATTTAATGAATGCTTTTTAAAAATATTTACTTTCCTTTATTTAAATATTAATATCGAACCTTCGGTGGTGGAACTGAACAGGAGGAGGTAACATAATGTCTCAGTATTCAGTGTAAGAGTTTATTTTTGCTGCTGTAACAGGAGTAAATACTGAAGATTTGTTTCTGAGCAAAGAAGGAGAGAAATGCTAATAATGTAGTTATAACATGAACCAGTGCTGTATGGATTACTGTTACCACTACAGGTGATTATCAGTGATGTAATGTGTGGATTTGAGATTTAATTTTGAATGTGGCTGGTAAACGATGAACCAATCAGAGAGTAAAATATAGGTAAGATTCTCTCAGTGAGTAAAATACAGGTAAGATTCTTACTTACAGAGAGAATCTTTACTCACTGAGAGAATCTTACCTGTATTTTACTCTCTGAGAGAATCTTACCTGTATTTTACTCACTGAGAGAATCTTACCTTTATTTTACTCACTGAGAGAATCTTACCTTTATTTTACTCACTGAGAGAATCTTACCTTTATTTTACTCACTGAGAGAATCTTACCTGGTAAGATAAGAGAGTAAAATACAGGTAAGATTCTCAGTGAGTAAAATACAGGTAAGATTCTCTCAGTGATTAAAATACAGGTAAGATTCTCAGAGAGTAAAATACAGGTAAAATACAGGTAAGATTCTCTCAGTGAGTAAAATACAGATAATATTTTCTCAGTGAGTAAAATACAGGTAAGATTATCTCAGTGAGTAAAATACAGGTAAGATTCTTACCAGGTAAGAGTAAAATACAGGTAAGATTCACTGAGAGAATCTTTACTCACTGAGAGAATCTTACCTGTATTTTACTCACTGAGAGAATCTTACCTTTATTTTACTCACTGAGAGAATCTTACCTGTATTTTACTCACGGAGAGAATCTTACCTGTATTTTACTCACTGAGAGAATCTTACCTGTATTTTACTCACTGAGAGAATCTTACCTTTATTTTACTCACGGAGAGAATCTTACCTGTATTTTACTCACTGAGAGAATCTTACCTGTATTTTACTCACTGAGAGAATCTTACCTGGTAAGATAAGAGAGTAAAATACAGGTAAGATTCTCAGTGAGTAAAATACAGGTAAGATTCTCAGAGAGTAAAATACAGGTAAAATACAGGTAAGATTCTCTCAGTGAGTAAAATACAGGTAAGATTCTCAGAGAGTAAAATACAGGTAAGATTCTCTCAGAGAGTAAAATACAGGTAAGATTCTCTCAGTGAGTAAAATACAGATAATATTCTCTCAGAGAGTAAAATACAGGTAAGATTCTCTCAGTGAGTAAAATACAGGTAAGATTCTCTCAGAGAGCAAAATACAGGTAAGATTCTCTCAGAGAGTAAAATACAGGTAAGATTCTCTCAGAGAGCAAAATACAGGTAAGATTCTCTCAGTGAGTAAAATACAGGTAAGATTCTCTGAGTGAGTAAAATACAGGTAAGATTCTCTCAGAGAGTAAAATACAGGTAAGATTCTCTCAGTGAGTAAAATACAGATAATATTCTCTCAGAGAGTAAAATACAGGTAAGATTCTCTCAGAGAGTAAAATACAGGTAAGATTCTCTCAGTGAGTAAAATACAGGTAAGATTCTCTGAGTGAGTAAAATACAGGTAAGATTCTCTCAGAGAGTAAAATACAGGTAAGATTCTCTCAGTGAGTAAAATACAGATAATATTCTCTCAGAGAGTAAAATACAGGTAAGATTCTCTCAGAGAGTAAAATACAGGTAAGATTCTCTCAGTGAGTAAAATACAGATAATATTCTCTCAGAGAGTAAAATACAGGTAAGATTCTCTCAGTGAGTAAAATACAGGTAAGATTCTCTCAGAGAGCAAAATACAGGTAAGACTCTCTCAGAGAGTAAAATACAGGTAAGATTCTCTCAGTGAGTAAAATACAGGTTAGATTCTCTCAGTGAGTAAAATACAGGTAAGATTCTCTCAGAGAGCAAAATACAGGTAAGATTCTCTCAGTGAGTAAAATACAGGTAAGATTCTCTCAGAGAGCAAAATACAGGTAAGATTCTCTCAGTGAGTAAAATACAGGTAAGATTCTCTGAGTGAGTAAAATACAGGTAAGATTCTCTCAGAGAGTAAAATACAGGTAAGATTCTCTCAGTGAGTAAAATACAGATAATATTCTCTCAGAGAGTAAAATACAGGTAAGATTCTCTCAGAGAGTAAAATACAGGTAAGATTCTCTCAGTGAGTAAAATACAGGTAAGATTCTCTGAGTGAGTAAAATACAGGTAAGATTCTCTCAGAGAGTAAAATACAGGTAAGATTCTCTCAGTGAGTAAAATACAGATAATATTCTCTCAGAGAGTAAAATACAGGTAAGATTCTCTCAGTGAGTAAAATACAGGTAAGATTCTCTCAGAGAGCAAAATACAGGTAAGACTCTCTCAGAGAGTAAAATACAGGTAAGATTCTCTCAGTGAGTAAAATACAGGTTAGATTCTCTCAGTGAGTAAAATACAGGTAAGATTCTCTCAGTGAGTAAAATACAGGTAAGATTCTTTAAGTGAGTAAAACTGATGAAATGTGCTGGAGATAAAACAGTAAAAATCAGCCAGAACTTGTTAGTGTTACATACCAGCAGGATCCTAAATCACTTCATATACACTACATAGTGACTACATAGTGAATAGAGAACATTATTATTGTACCCTACATAGTGTACAGGAGTAGGAGGTAAGAAACTATTTGAGATTCGGACTGACGTTTAAAAACGTATTTACGGAGTTTAATGAAGCTTTTATTTACTTTTCTGGAGCTTTTATACCAAATTACTTTAATAAGTCAGTAACAGAAACACTCAGAGTGAAGAATTTTAATGAATCTTCATCATTATTTATTATAAATTCACTCACCTGTTTTTCTTCTCTTCCTCAGAGAGATTCATTTCAGAGTTCATTTCTCTTCCTACAGCAGCACAACAGAATTCTTCTTTATGAAGTCTAGATTTATAACATTCACATATTACAACTTTAAATTCAGTTTCTCACTGTGATTTTCTCCTGAACAACTTTATATTCCTCTCTTCACTAAACAGCGCTGATACTTTCACTTTTAAAACCGGATTGAGCTGTTTTATTCAGCAGAGGAGGGAGGGGCTCTACACACACACACACACACAAAACAGTAGTAGTAGAAAATATACAATATATTAAAATTACATATATACATGTACAAATGTAAGAAGAACAGCGCAAATAACGATATAAGGAAAAAAAAACACACTACACTTGGAACTGAAAAAACATTAAGAGTTTATTAAGGCTTTCATTGTTAGTGACTGAAGAGCCTCATTTATACTGTGGCATCTGCAAGATGTAAGGAAACAAAACACTCCTTTATTTTTTTCAGAAATTAACCCTTTTATTAGGAAGAAAAGCTACTGTGAATTACAATGACCGGATCTGATATGAAGCAGATCCCTCCTACTCATTCAACAAGTAAAAATAAACACATAATTCACTATAAACAACACATTTAATAAAAATTGTAACTTTACAAACTCATTACAACAGGAAATAAGCAGGAAATAATGTGCTTAGTAAAATGGGTTGGATGGCCTGACGGGTTTAATTCATGGGTTCCGTCCAGATGTCGTTAACATCACCGCATCTTAAGGTCAGCGTCACAAACCAAGGTGAAATTTATTAGCCATACGAGCTTCTACAAGCAACACCTCAGAAGACATTTACCCAAAGAATAAAATATCAAGCTATACCACTAAATTTGCTAAGCCCTTTAAATTAAAATGAGAATGTGAAGTCACATTGATATAGGTGGTTCTCTACCTAAAAAAGAAAACATTTCACCACCAACAATGTTTAAATGTATCCTGAACTATGGAGAAGTAAAAATCACAATCCTCAACAGGGCTGTATTACAAAGACACAGTCGGGCACATGGATGAGACCGACTTTGGAGGAGACAATGAAGGACAAAGGGCAAAATTCAGTGCTCAGAGTAACACCTTTAATATAATGCAGTGGTTCTCCAACCTTTTAGACCAAGTACCACCCATTATCAAACCAAAACTTCCAAGTACCACCTATGTTTCTCATCACAGGCGCTACTGGGTAACTATAAGTTATCTCCGATATTAATATCAATGATGAACGATCATGGAAATGTTGCTACCTTGCGTTAAATGTAGACCTTATTCAAACAACACTTACATGAGAAAAAAGATTTATTTTAAAAGGAATAAAACAGAGAAGAGACAGACTGTGGTTATATTGCATTAAGTTTCAGAAAAATCCTCTCTTGTACAGAGATGTGAGTGTGTTTGTTTCTGCTTTAAAACATCAGCGCCATGAAAGAACCAGATTTAACATCATTACACAAGTTTATAGTTTATTTCTCAATGTTTTGTTATTATACTACTAGCTCTCTCTCTCTCTCTCTCTCTGTGTGAGTGTGTGTGTGTGTGTGTGTGTGTGTGTGTGTGTGAGTGTGTGTGTGTGTATGCGTGTGTAATAAACAGCTCTCATTACGAGTTATGATTGATTCCCTCTACTGATGTGAAGCTGAATGGGTGAATTACAGTCGATAAGAACTGCACAGATATAAAAGACTCGGTTCCTTTTGTTCATTTCAAAGATCCGTTCAATAGAATCGGATGGTTGGTGACTGACTCATCACTAGTATATCTGCAGTTAGCATTACAGTGAGAGCGCCTGTGTAGCGGAGCAGCTTTTCTGAGATGATCTGGTGAACCACCTCGTGCTGCTCGTACCACAGTTTGAGAACCACTGTTATAGATACTTACCTTGTGACCTAGAGCAAGTGTGTGTGTAAGTTACTGTGATGCTAAAATCTGTTAATAGAAAATAAAATAACAGTTAATCGTCTCCTCCTCTCCTCATCTTTTCTAAACATTCCTTTTAAGATATTACAAATTGGTGATGAGGATTAAAATGGAGAGTTTCTGCAATAGTGGAATGGAAGCAGTAGCGTGCACGAGTGAGTCCGACACCGAAGCTACAGTCGGGGTTAATTGGCACAGAGGAAAGATAAAAGTTATCACAGACCTTCTGGAAAGTAAAGAAAAGTGAAAATGAGCTCAGTAGGGTCAGTGATGCCGTTTGATAGTAATGCACAATCCTGGGAGGAATACTGTGATGCTAGATTATTTTTTCCTCACTAATGATATAGCAGATGGAGCTAAAAAGAAAGCCGTTCTGTTGAGCGGTGTCGGAGCTGCTACGTTTAGCTTGATGAGGAGTTTGCTGTGCCCCGAAAAGCCGAGTGATAAAACCTACACAGAGTTGGTGGAATTGCTGGGTGCACATTTCAACCCCAAACCCAGCGAAATAATGCAAAGATTCAAGTTTAACCCCTGAGTACGCCGTGGAGAAGAGAGTATTATGGACTATGTGGCTGAGTTGAGGAAGTTGGCACAACATTACAACTATGGAGAGGCCTTAACACAGATGTTGAGAGACGGACTTGTGTGTGGCGTGAATGACGACAGAATTCAAAGACGTCTGTTAGCTGAGCTGAACTTATCCTTCGATAAAGCTTTGAAAATTAGCCAAGCAATGAAATCAGCAAATAAGGATGTGAAAGACTTACATGGACGTGGTCTGGAAGATGCAGCAACGGTGAGGGTGTCTGCAGGGAAGGTGGCAGTGCATCACGTCTTCTCCTCTGAAATGAACAAAGAAAAGGTCAGACATGCTATAGATGCGAGGGTCTGCATTCTGCTGCCAATAGCAAGTTTGCTACAGAGATATGTCATAACTGTGGTAAGCGTGGGCATATCAGGAGAGCCTGTAGGGGCAATGCCACAGCCAGTGCAAGTTAAAAAGGGGGGGGGCATCCACCAACAGGGGAGGAAAAAGTGCAGACAGCAAAAACAGGAGGACTCACCTCGTAAGGGAGGAAAGTGAGAGTGATGAAAATGAGGCTGATGAAATCCACACGATTTACTGTGTGACACAACAGCAGGTGAGCAAAGTGGCACCGATCACAGAGACAGGGAATGGTCCAGACCTGTTTGGTAGAAGATGGCTGAAAGAGCTCTCAGTGGAAATTCAACCTGTCCACAAGGTGGCAGCAAAGCCCACGTTAATGCTTAATAATGTACTAGAAAGGCAGCAGAAGTGTTCAAACAGGAACTGGGTCAGCTTAGAGATACAAAAGCTAAAATTCAAGAAGCTCCACCTAAGTTCTCCAAGCTGAGATCAGTTCCCTATGCAGTAAAACCTTTAGTAGAACAGGAACTACTGAGGTTATTAAATGAAAACATGATTGAACCAGTCCAGTTCTCAGAGTGGGCAGCACCGATTGTTCCAGTGGTTAAACCAGATGGTTCCATACGGATTTGTGGAGACTACAAGCTTACGGTCAACAGTCTCTAGTTTAGACCAAAACCCTATTCCCAGAATAGAGGACATGTTTGCTAACCTAGCCGGGGGAACATGTCTCTCAAAATTAGATATGAGCCATGCATATCAGCAAATCATTTTAGATGAGAGCTGCCAGTGGGGTAAACAAATGTTACTTAGTAAGACTTTTTAAAATAGGCAATAATTCCCAGGTTTTTGCATCACACTAAATGCCTTAAAACTAGTCAGAAAATATGTAAATTAAACATTTTAATGATGATATAAGCATTAAAAATTCAGTTTCCATGCACAAAAGTAAGATATAGAGACTCAGTACACGTCTGTTTCTCTCATTTCAAGTCTATTGGTGAGACTGCATTGCTAGTAATCCGAGACTCAAAAGAATATACTTTATACTCAAATTATAACATCATACACCAAGTCTGTTAATCAAAAGAAACAGAAAATCTGAATTTTGCTATCAATTTTTATTAACTTTAACAAGTGTGCCATCATGGCAGCTTTATCCAAATACACAACAAGCAGGATCAGGCAGCTTCTGAGAATTCTATTAAAACACGTAAATCTTAGATGTCAAGGCTTTCCAATAACAACGTCCCTCTGTATACAACATTAACAACATTGCTTGTAGTGATGGGAATTTCGGCTCCCAAGTGGCTCCTTAGATTTTTTTGTTGCTTAAATTAATTTATTACCAAATTACATGTAAAATGAATTACTAATGTAAAAAAACATTGTATCAAATGTTTATTATTTAAATTGCTTTATTTATATACTTAACATGGAACAGAGTGCTACAACAATAAATTATAAAATACAAAAACAAAGACCCATCTCAATTAGATAAAAAGATCTGATTGTGTATATTATTTGTACGTTTGCATCTAGAGTGGGACGGCACAGTGGCTAAGTGGGTAGCACTGTCGCCTCACGGCAAGAAGGTCCTGGTTCGATCCCCAAGTGAAGGTCCTTTCTGTGTGGAGTTTGCATGTCTTTCCCGTGTCCGCGTGGGTTTCCTCCGGGTGCTCCGGTTTCCTCCCACAGTCCAAAGACATGCAAGTGAGGTGAATGTTCCTGTCATGAATGTAACCAAAGTGTAAAACGTGACGTTAAAATCCTAATAAACAAAACAAAATAAACAAGCATCTAGAGTGAAACAACACAACATCAACGAAGCATCACTCAACAAAATATAAATGAAAATGTGCAAAACAAAAAGAAAATCCAGGTGAAAGCATCCAGGTGACAGTATTTGTAAGTATTTAGTGAAGATTGGCATTCAGAAAAACCAAGCAGCTCATCTTTGATGGGTTGATCCTGTTTCTCTTTTCTGTTATGATCTGCCCTGTTAAAAAAGATTCTCTCTGAGGGGACAGATACACAGTCTATGTGCCATCACATGTATAAGATGTGGATAGATTGAACACTTGGTCTCCCACCAGTTCAGTAGGTCTGAACTTCTCTGTAAAAGGGGCTTCTCGTGTACAAACTTTACTATGTTTCCTCTCACTCATTTTCCTCACCTTTCCAGCGTGTAATGTCTGGCTGTGTAAAGCGCTGAGTTCTCTCTCTCTCTCTCTCTCTCTCTCTCTCTCTCTCTCCTGTTTGTGTGCTCGCTGTGTGTGTATGTGTGTGTGTGTGTGTAACCCCTCCCCTCCTGCTCAGTGTAATTACACAAACGCCACCACGTATCTTCACCAATCACGTGCGGTTTTAACAGAAAAAAACAAACCGGAAAAAAACGAATCGGCTTCCAGTGAGGAGCCGGATCCCGTCGTTCACTTTAAAGAGCCGGCTCTTAGAGCCGAATCGTTCGCGACCGACCCATCACTAATTGCTTGGTCTTCATATACCATCTTTAAACATAAAAAATAACAATAAAAAGGGTCCTTCAATCTGGACCTGACTTGCAGCACATAATAGTACACCATGACGTACAGAACACCTTGGTGCAGCAGGCCTTTAGGGAATGTTCTCTCTGGGTTCTTCCCAACACTGATCATGAAGTTATCCTGGTCAGTTAGAAGCAGGGGGCTGATAGACGACATCTGCTAAGAACAGCAGCAGCGTTTTCAGAGGGCTGAAAAAACAAAAACCAAAGGCACCATAAGCCACATACATGAACAGAACAAACGATATTCAGGATTTAAATCACAACTTAAAGTTTCTTTGCAGCAGTTTAGTGAACTATCTAAACAACAAATAAATAACAGTTGACAATACTTACCATGAGAATATGAAACAGAGCCTCACTTGGCTGTCCCAGTTTCTGTGGTGGTGCAACTCCTGATGGGAAGAGTGCTGGAAGGCCGTTCAAAATCTCAATGGACTGTTGCACTATTTAAAGAAAAACAAAATGTCTTACTGAAATTAAAATCACTTTTAAAATAAATTTCTCTTCCAAAATGTTTACAATATGTCATATCCAATTCCCTTCATTTCTGCCTGGCCACACCACAGGATTTACAATAATTACACATTTATTTTACCTTCAGTCACCGAAACCACCAGACTTCAACATCTACCCAGAATAAAAGAGACACCACCAAACGTGTACAAACCAGAGTTCTAGACCAACCTGAGAGCTCACAACATTTCTCATGAACAGACATGACTTTAGACGGGGCTTCAGACTACCGCTTGTTGAGGATGATAAAAATAGCACATGGGATATTTTACTGATTACTGATCAACTGTTTTGCTTCAGGGTCGAGTGGCAAATAAAGACTTAACACTCAACATCTATAAAACAATCATATACTAATAAAGCAGTATTTCATCCAGACATTATTTTAAATCACTTTTATTTCTTCATCAAGTTTTTACCACAAGCATAATGCACATTTCTATCTGTAATGAGAATGTATTGTAGCATCAAGCAGTAAAGCAGTTTAGTCTGTTTGTGTTTAACACGCTCTTAAACATAGACAAACTTTCTAACAACATTTAA
This sequence comes from Trichomycterus rosablanca, assembly GCF_030014385.1. Taxonomy (NCBI): domain Eukaryota; kingdom Metazoa; phylum Chordata; class Actinopteri; order Siluriformes; family Trichomycteridae; genus Trichomycterus; species Trichomycterus rosablanca. The sequence continues at coordinate 55,251,160 of NC_085990.1, read as the reverse complement.
GTAACATTTCCTGTTAGAGTCTCTCTGTAATCTGGTCAACCTTCAAAGTACTAATCACAAACTACAATGTAATGTTTGTGTTCAGTGATCAGCCAATTTAGTGATTTTCAAACTTAAATTAGAAATATGTTTGTGCTCGATTCTTCTTTCAGCCATAAATGATGATAAATGTTAATAATTGTTTATAATTACTGTTTGCTAGCTATTTACATCAATCAACCATAACATTAACACCACCTCCTTGTATCTACACTCATGGTCTATTTTATCAGCTCCACTTACCATACTGGAGTACTTTGTAGTTCTACAATTACTGACTGTAGTCCATCAGTTTCTCTGCATACTTAGTTATCCCTCTTCCATCCTGTTCTTCAATGGTCAGGACCCCCACAGAGCAGGTATTATTTAGGTGGTGGATCATTCTCAGCACTGCAGTAACTCTGACATGGTGGTGGTGTGTTAGTGTGTGTTGAACTAGTACAAGTGGATCAGACACAGCAGTGCTGCTGGAGTTTTTAAAACATTGTGTCCACTCACTGTCCACTCTATAGACACTCCTACCTTGTTGATCCACCTTGTAGATGTAAAGTCAGAGACGATCGCTCATCTATTGCTGCTGTTTGTGTTGGTCATCCTCTAGTCCTTCATCAGTGGTCACAGGATGCTGCCCACAGGACGTTGTTGGCTGGATGTTTTGGTTGGTGGAACTGAGATGCTTAAAAACTCCAGTAGCACTGCTGTCTTATCCACTCATACCAGTGCAACACACACCAACACACCACCATCACATCAGGGGGTCCTGACCATTGAAGAACAGGATGGAAGAGGGATAACTTAGTATGCAGAGAAACTGATGGACTACAGTCAGTAATTGTAGAACTACAAAGTACTCCAGTATGGTAATTGGAGCTGATAAAATAGACCATGAGTGTAGATACAAGGTGGTGTTAATGTTATGACTGATCTGTGTATGATGCCCATTACAATGCATGCTGGTTCTGAAGAGCCACAATATTACAGTATTTACATCAAATTGTTATTAGAAGAAAACCTAAATACAATATTAACCTCCACTGATGTGTTTTCATGAATGAAGTTAATTATAAGTAATAAAGTGATGCTTTAAAATATTTTAGACAGCTGGTGCCTCTAGGGGAGCAAACTGCTGAATAAATGTAGAATAATGAATTATATTGAATTTACCTTCATCCAGAGTCACTGGTGACCTCATGACATTTTTCATGACTCCAAAGAACTGAACTTTTGAACAGAATGTTTTCCATCTTTCCCTCAGTTCTGTGGTGTAGCTGTGATGGTCAGATTAAAGAAAATCCTCCATCCAACTCATCCATCACCTGTAAACAAGCACAAACAGCCATGAGAACATATTTTAGAGAACTAGAACTGAAGCTTCTGGATTTATATTTAATCTCTATTTCTGGTCTAAAACTGAGATCACTATTGTCACAATTTATTTGGGCCATAAGGAGAAAAATCTGATTTAAAAGATATTTTAAAGAGTTTACAAAAAGTATAAATATAAATGTATATGTACACGGCCTTCTAAACAAAGTATAATTTACACAACATTACAAATAAACTAAATACTAAGAGATGAGTTACAAGAATGACTAAAATACTTTAAACAGCAGATATTAACTGTGTATTCAAATGTATTCTTTACAATAAGTCAATGTTTTTCATAATACTGTTTCTTATACATCAAATGACAATTTCACAAACATAAGCTGATTAAAAATGTTCTTTATAGCAGCAAAGTAAAGAATCAGAAGAAAAGAAGAAAACTATTTATTATTACTTGTGTTCATCACTACAGGCTCCACAATAACACAACATGAGCCATGACATGATTCTACTGCAGTATTATTACTGCAATAATCATTCATTTCTCCTGATTTATTACTTCTGGTTACAAGTTATTCCTCCAAAACGCTTCTAATAAATCACCAGACTTTTACCCTCTTCCTTACATGGAAACTTTTAGCAGATTGTTCTCCACAAAGTTCTTCTCCTGTCCCTAACACCACGTTCACCAGGCTGAAGTGACCCTCACCTGTGGAGCCGCTTGTACATGAACAGTTTCAAACCAGTTCAGAAGCTCAAACTCACTTCACTCACATTTAAAAACTCTCATTTTAACTTTCATCTCCTAAATGAAACTTCGTTGTTTTTCCCTCTTACAGAAAGCAGCACTCATGTTTACTCTGTGAGGCTTCGTCCCAAATCACTCCCCCTTCCCTATGTAGTGCACTTTGTAGGACATGACATATTAGCGCTTCCACCCTAACAGTGAAGTAGTGCACTAGATAGGGAACAGGGAGTGATTTGAGACACTACATACGGACCTACTGTAAAGAGCAGCTCTGTGTTACCTAATAAATTACATTATCCAAGAATCCAGTGTTACCGCTCACAATTTTCATTTAAAATCATCTTCTATTGTCCAGCTACACTCGGTTATAAAACCTGAAAACAATTAAGAATAAAATGCTGACTTTAAAGTTAAGCTAGCTAGCTAAGTTAATTAGATCAATGCTAATGTAAATGAACCTGGATAAGATTCTGGAGAAGCTCAATACTGACTCACAAAACTCAATTAACTCAACATTCCAACTGAAAATATTATTATTAGCTCAGCTGTAAGTGCTGCGGTGGAAATATCATCCAGGGTTTCTACATGTGAGTTGTTTGTGGTTGGACTGAAATTTGGGTTGGAAGAAAGTTCTGGCAGGAACTGAGGAGGAACGATCGATCTCATGTTGTAAAAGAGAAATTCATCTGATCAGGCAGCTCTGTTCTGGTTAGCTGTTTCAATTAATAACGTGTGTTGCATTTATTACAGCTCTAAAACACTAATATAATTAAACAAAAACAGCTCAACATTACCGGTGACTGTTTAATCAGCTGTTAAGAACTTTAGCAGCTTCTCCACCTTTAACATGATTAATACTTGTGTGTAAAATCTATGACAGCATATTTTATAGAGAGACAGACAGACTACGCTACTCATGTTTCTCTTAATAATTAAGTTTACTATAAAAATTGTTAATGATAAACACACTGGGCGCTCAGCCGGTGGGGCGTCTACATACAGACATGATTGGCTCTGTCTGAGGGGCGTGGCCGAGATCCCACAGTGGACTGGTGTACTGTCCGGGTGTCTCTGCATTGTGACCAGATGAACACAATAATAAACATGAAAATGTAATGAAATGATATTTGTTATTGATCAGTACAAAGTTCAAATGTCGGGTGTTTAGATGTAAAGTCGGTTTTTCCTCACTGTATATAAATGTCATATAAACGTCATTATGTTCTTAATTCACCTCCTTTTAGTTTTAGTAAATCTGGTATGTACAAATAACTTTCATTAAAAACTAACATTACAAAATAAAAGTTTCTAGTTTAATGAACTTAAATATAAAGAAATAGCTGAACACTGTAGTAAAACTGCTCCTTACTCGTTCTAATGAACCTATTCAAACTATGTTTACATCATAGATACAGAAAATCATCAGCTTTATTTACATATTCTAACTAAATAAAATAGAACAATCCTTACAATCATGTTAGCTTTAGTTTAGCTTATAGCTTATCTTTAATCATAGAACTGATTACCAAACTCAGTAAGTCATTCCTGAATAAAATCTTCACATTTAAACTCTAAGTGACACATTAAAGACGTTTCCTCTAATGCAGGAGTAAAATTTATTCATTCTGGTACAAGAGTGAATCTGGAACTGCCGTCTACATCCGACCAGTCAGTCTCTCTTATTAACACCAGTTTCATTACATAGCAACAGAGAGAAAACAGCGTCTACAATCAACCTACAATCAGATCTAAACCTGCTGTAATAACTGTACTACTGTTTATAACTCAACATTTATTCACTATTATTCATTTCTACTGTTATTGATAAGAGAACTAACTATACAGAGAGGGGCGATTCAGATCAAGTTCATTTTTATAAATCCTTTACTTTTATTATACAAATCAATTCTCCAGCATGACAGAATAAAATGAAGGTTACTTTACATACTCAATAAAAAAGCACTAGCATTACAGCGTTACATATTGAATTTACTGTGAAGAGTAAATAAAACCAACAAACAGCTCGTAGTGCAGCTGTAAAAGAATCAGATTAGTATGTTCTCCAGAACATTTCCTCCTCTCATATTTCTAGGTTATGTAAGACAAGCTGCTGCATTAGCATTTATTTAATGTAATTATGATAAAAATATACTGTAACTGTAGAACATTTATCAGAATCACTTTATTGGCCGGGTACACTTCATCTCTGGCTTGGTAAAGACCCAGCCTGTCTCCAACGTGCAGCCCCAGCAACACTCAAACACATCCTGGTGGGTTCCAAGAACAGCTTAACTCAAGGTAGATACACCTGACACCATAACCAAGTGCTGAGGAGCTTGGCCTTAGCACTCGAGCAAAAGAGAGTTACAACCAGTGCCGCCCCCCTTAATGTCCAGACTACCTTCCCACAGTTCACATCCTTTAGGAAGAGGAAAACCAGCAGACTTATGTACACTGAGCATAGCCAGGGACTGGGAACTGCATGTGGACCTGAGCCAAAGACTCTTTCCATCTAAGATTGCAGTTACTGGACAGACTGTCACTAGAAGATTGAAGGGATGTGGAGCTTCTGATCTCTGTTCTGCCCATGGTGGAGCTTCAGCTTTCTAATGAAGGAAATGTTTCATCTTGATACGAGCTGCAACACACGGGCTGGAGGACTTTGTTACTATATACTGTAGATAGAGAGAAAGAGAAACAAAGATGAACAATAAAAATGTGCTTTTTTAAATGAAAACAAATCCAGAACAATCACTTTATACAACACACAGAGCTGCTGTACAGACCTGCTTCAGATCTACTGGTAATGAAGAAAATTGTATCTGTTTTAAAGGAACAAAACCAAAGTCCTAGAGATCTGAACCCATACAGCTGATACTTGTACACAGCGCTCCCGTATATTTTATCATCTTTTAAAATGTGTAATATGAGATTTATTTCCTCCTTATTTGCTGTTTTTGTGCTGTTTTACATGGAGACACAAACACATGAGCAGAATGCAGCACTGAATCAGACTGAGAAGGTCAGATCAGGAGTTTACCTGCTATTATTCTTTTATTACACATTTTACACCCCAGATTATTCTGATTTCATTCATCTTTCCTCTTGTGATGATGGAACCAGTTGTACTGACTGGGATGTTGAAGGTGTTTGTCGTGGCTCTGTAGCTTTTTTACTGAAGTTTAGTTTTATTATTTAGTTCCTGAGAAGTTCAGGAAGCTCCTTCACCTTCATGATGATGATGATACTCACTGTTTGAAATCTTTCCAACCAATCACAACGTCTTATAGAATGAAACCAGGTGAAGTTTGTACCAGAACAGTTTAATATTTGAACATTATTATCTAGAAACGTTCATGTAATCTTTATATTTATACATGTTAATATAGGGTGTGAATACTTTCTCCTCTGCCATGGGAGGAACTCAGTTTAATGTTACAGGAGCTACGTGGCTGTTAAAAGTTTAGGATCCTCTGTTATAATGAAACAGGAAGTCAGTAACTCACTCTAGTGTCTCCAGTTTACAGTGAGGATCCTTCTGTAGATCAGTGAGAAGCTTCACTCCTGATTCTCCTGGTTTATTGTAGATCAGATCCAGTTCTTTCAGGAGTGATGAGGAGTTTGATATCAGAGCTGAAGCCAGAGATATAAAACCTTCTTCTGTAATACAGCAGAATTCCAACCTGCAGAGAGAACAAGAACTCATCACAATTACATCTCAACATACACACGCACACACACACACACACACACACAACTTTTTGGTTTTTCTACATTGTAGGTACTTGTGAACAATCTGGGGACTAATTTCACAAACAATTGGGAAGCTCAAAAAATGTGTATTTAAATGATAAGATAAATGATTAACTCACATAAACATCAACAGTCCTTATTTATTTCTTTTTTTTAACAGTTGTTGCCATTAACAATGCAGTATTTTTCCACAGATCATAAGTACTTCAGTTTTAGTGCAATTATTAAAACTTAAAAGTTTGTCACATAAAAAATGTTAAATGTTAAAAGTAAATGTACAATAAAATTAAATTATTAATGGTCATTTTATACAAAAATTGGCTACTGATCTGTGTGTATAAAACAAAACAAAACCATGCAAATGTTTTCTGAATTACATCTTCCTTTTGAGAGCAGTTGTTTATAAGACAACCAATCCCAGTCTTTCAATGCAACAGGTTCAGCTTGTATGCAAGCCTCACAATGGCTTTTTCCTGGTACTGTGCAAGTTTTGATGAACCTGGACAGATGCTTTTCAACTACGTTTACTTCACTGGTCTCCCTTGTTTTTCTTAACCTCCTTTTTTTCTTAACACCTGAATAAATACAGGACAACATTAGTTAAAACATACAAAGTATTTTACTGTGTTGCCATCATTTTTATAAATCAGACAATACTTTTGGAAAGTGATGTGGTGCTTGTTGGTTCCATTGCTTGCTCAGCTGTGGTATAATAATAATTATATTAATAATAGTAATAATAATAATAATAAAACCTTGTATGACCATGGGGTCACTCAGATATTTCTTGCAGTGGTATGCCAGGTGGTTGTGCGAGTGGTTGGTAAGTGCTAGGTTGTAATTAACTGGTCCAGTGTTGTTTCAGAGGGTTACTAGAATATTAATAAGTGGTTGCTGTGGTGCGATTTTGGACTATAATGGAGAAGTTTGGCAAAGTTGGTACATTAGGTGCAACTGTACACCCACCAATAAATGAATGAGAAATCTTCATACATGAAAAGGACTAAAGGTTCCAGTTTTTTTATAATGCAGCCAAATATAGATATTCTTGTGGGGGGGGGGAAAAGTGTACAATTCCATCCAAAAACATTTACATGTTTGCACGTCCTGCAGCACCATCACACCTAGGGGAAATTTGCAACAGAATGTGGAGCATGGTTTTGGAAATGACATTTGTGTGTTTTAATATGTTTTTTGTATCATAATTACGTTTCCATCTAAAAGGTCGACTGATAAATTTACTGATAAAATAAAAACTACACAATCAATATTACATCAATGTAAAAGTTGAAACTGTCAGTCACAATGGAAACTGACAGCTGGGGGTAAGTGCTTTGCAAAGACTCATTAGGTTTGTTTGTGTATTATAATTATAACGTCAGGTTTTACACTTTGGTTACATTCATGACAGTAACGCTAGTTACTCATTACCCAAGATTCATCAGTTCACAAGGTTATATCAAACACATGGACAATTTAGTGTCTCCAATTCACCTCACTTGCATGTCTTTGGACTGTGGGAGGAAACCGGAGCACCTGGAGGAAACCCACGCAGACACAGGGAGAACATGCAAACTCCACACAGAAAAAACCTGGACTGCCACACCTGGGGATCGAACCCAGGACCTTCTTGCTGTGAGGCGACAGTGCTACCCACTTAGCCTCTGTGCCCATTAGGTATGTAACATTAAGTAGTAAAGCTCACCATCAGATTCACTCTCTGTTCTGGACAAATCCTTTGACAAATCTGAACTCAAGTACTGCTTCTGTTAAAACAACAGAGAATAACTGTAAACATATACATTCATCATTCATTACATTTCTAGTTGCCTACAAGTAATACAGGAACTTCACTCAACTTACCATTTGGGTCAATGTCAATTTATCCAGGTTTTTTCCGCTGAACTCCCCAAGTCTTCCAGTCTCTAATGCCATCAAAATCTCGCTCATCTTAGCCAGCTGGAGAGTGCCCTCAGGAAGTCGATAATATTCTCTATGTACCCTAACATCATGCCCTAAAAAGTCAGCCAGCTGATCCAGTTCTGTATAATTGAGGTTCAGAACTTGAACAGTGTTGCTATGTGTTTGTGAAGTTTTGTCGATGAAAGTGCCTTTGGATTCTTTGCTCCCCATTCTGTTGCAAATTCACAAAGGCAATCGGATCTACTTTATGATAGTTCTGCAAAACGTGCAAACATGTAAATGTTTTCAGATGGAATTGTACACGCTTCTCTTTTTTCCACAAGAAGATCCATATTTTTCTGCATCATGGGTGTTAAAAGAACTGGAACATTTCATCCTCGCTTTCCACGTATTTCCAGTCGAGTAAAATAATGGCAGTTTCTTTTCAAGCTCTGAAAGTGCAAGAGCATCATCTACAAGTCATCTGAGTTTCTGTTGGTAAATGATGCTTAAGGCATTTTTGTTAAAAAACTCAAAGCTTTTGCAACTTCAGACTCGTTGCTATGAACCTGCTCTAAATGTCTTGCCATTTTTGATAGTGCCTGCAGTCACACTAGCTCGGAAGTTGAAGGAACAGCCAAGACAATGGTGAAAGGATGTCCTTTACTGTTTGTTTTGAGCAAAAAGTGCTTGACATTTGCAGCAATGTACAAAATCATTGGAATCACAATCTTTTCGGGGCTTCTTACAAGATACAAGGTCACCTTTTCCAGACTGTACAACCTCAGCATTATGTGCAAAATTCCCTTTATTCCTAAGGTGCTCTAGCAAGATTTTTCTTTCTGTTGAACCTTTTGGAAAACTCAAAGCTTTTGCAACTTCAGACTCGTTGCTATGAACCTGCTCTAAATGTCTTGCCATTTTTGATAGTGGTTTGCTGCAAAACAAACAGTAAAGGACATCCTTTCATCATTGTCTTGGCTGTTCCTTCAACCTCAGAGTTAGTGTGAGTGCAGGCACTTTCATCTGAGCTGCTAAAGGCATTTTTGAAATCTCACCCTATCTTCTGCGATTGAAGAGGATGGTCTGAGCCAGGGTAATTTTTGCAAGAAGTGTCCAGTTCTTGGAGGAAGCATCAGCTGATAGTTGGTAAAAGTATTCTTCTTGCTTTTGATCAAGATACAAGTGTAGTATTTTTACATCTTTAGTAAAAGGTAGAACAAGTGGTGCATTCCACTTAACTTCTCTCTGTGTCCGGAGAGCATGTGATGATATCATTTCACTCCATCTTGTTACATACATATCTGAAAAGTTCTGTGCTTTTTCACTGTCCCGATCCATCATTGCTTGAAATTAGACTAAAGAAACAATCTTCTGTAAGCTATGTCCCAGCTTTAGTGCAAAGGATGGTCATTGAAATGTGTACTTTTAATCATAACCACTGGCTTTTCTGACAGCAGTGATGACGCATAAAGTTAGCTGGGTCAACAAAATCCTAAATTTTACACAAAAGAGTAACTTCTCATGCTGCAATTAACAATCTTTCAACTTCTCTCATTTTCTGTCAAATATATTAATGTTTGCCAATATCTGAGCCCACTCTGTTGTAAAAATGCTCTCCTAATATTGTTATGTACAAGTCTGACTTGATGGCAACTGCCATCTGGTCATGGGTCATATTACTGAAAAGTTTCCACAAGCTAGCACTAGTTCCAGGAGGTGTAGGTCCCATATATGCACTTTGTGAAAGCACCCTGTTCTTTCCTGGTTCGGAATTAAAATCATAATGTTTTAGATGACACCAGAGAAACTTCATAGCAAAAAGTGCTTGACATTTGCAGCAATGTACAAAATCATTGGAATCACAATCTTTTCGGGGCTTCTTACAAGATACAAGGTCACCTTTTCCAGACTGTACAACCTCAGCATTATGTGCAAAATTCCCTTTATTCCTAAGGTGCTCTAGCAAGATTTTTCTTTCTGTTGAACCTTTTGGAAAACTTAAAGCTTTTGCATCTTCAGACTCGTTGCTATGAACCTGCTCTAAATGTCGTGCCATTTTTGATAGTGGTTTGCTGCAAAACAAACAGTACTGTTTCTTGTCATACACTCCTACTTCACTGGTTGACTGTGAAACTCCTTTGACCAAAATCGAGCTTGACTGGTCAGGTACAGATTCAGATTCATTGGCATCCACAGCACAGGACTGGCCATCCATAGGACTGAGTGAAGGACATCCTTTCACCATTGTCTTGGCTGTTCCTTCAACCTCAGAGCTAGTATGACTGCCGGCACTTTCATCTGAGCTACTATATGAAGACTCGGGAACATACTGATGGAGCAGACATCAAGGAAATACGTGGAAAGCGAGGACGAAATGTTCCAGTTCTTTTAACACCCATGATGCAGAAAAATATGGATCTTCTTGTGGAAAAAAGAGAAGCGTGTACAATTCCATCTGAAAACATTTACCTGTTTGCACGTCCTGCAACACTATCACACTAAGTAGATCCGATTGCCTTTGGATCCCCTCATACTACATGAAGACTCAGGAACTTCGTCTTCACTGCATTCCACACTACTGATGGAGCAGACATCAAGGCTGCAAACCTTATAAAGCTATAAAAGACAAAAATATTTTAAATGTAAACACTTGAATGTAAAGGATCACTACAGTAAATTTATATTCAGAAAAATGACAATTGATGAAAACTGAAAAGTGCTCATTTCTACTTGTGATTCATGCAGATCATACTGGTCACCAGCAAACATTTCATCTGGCACCTATTGAGTCCCAGATAAAAAAACAAACCAAATGCAATACATGAAGATATGAACTTCAAAATATTTCATATTTTAAATCCACTAGTGAAAAAAAAGTGGCAAAATAATTTGCCTTTGACATGGTGGCTTATTGGGCCAACCAAGCAATTTATGGGACATACAGTGGAAAGCATTTACAAACATACATATAATGGCAAGTTTTTGGGATGTAAAAATATTAGACCATCATTTCAGAACTCTCATTTAATGTGACCTACAACCCCAAATCAGAAAAAGTTGGGACAGCATGGAAAATGCAAATAAAATACATTGACTGACTTTTTTGAACAGTAATGCGAGATGGAGCTTATATAATTAAACAAAAAACTGAAAAAAAGAGACTTTTATACACAAGTGGCAAAATGTAATAAACAAAAATGGAAATTTATTGTGAGGAAAAAGTTAGAACACTTGCCACCTAAAATTAAAATCCGCTGCACCACATCCGCTGTAATGATTAGACCATCGTTAGAGGACATTGAAGTATTATTTAAAACTCAGACATTAGTTTGGTTTGCTCTTGATTGTTGAAGTGAATGTTGTCACCATGGTGAGATCTAAAGAGCTCTCTGAGGCCTCCTGAAAGAAGGTTGTAGATGCATATGAGTCTGGGAAGGGATTTAAAACAATCTCAAAACCTAATTTACAAGTGAAGAACATTTAAAACAACTGCCAACATGGTCAGGTCAGGGCGTCCAAATAAGTTCAGCACAAGAGCAGTGCGCAAGGTGCGTAAAGAAGTTACAATAATCCTACAATGTCATCACAGGACCTACAGATCGCTCTCAAGGTTCATGCATCTACGATCAGAAAGAGACTGCACACGTTTAATTTTCATGGAAGGTGTATAAGGAGGAAACCCTTGATGTAAAAAAATAAATAAATAAAATCATGGCAAGACTAAAGTTTACCAGAGAAACAGAGACAGAGATCAGGACTTCTGGAACAATGTGCTTTGGACAGATTAATCCAAAGTTGAATTATTTTTGCACAGTAACAGAAAACATGATTGGTGCAAATCAAACACAGCACTTGAGCAGCAGAACCTCATACCAGCTGTGAAGTATGAAGGTGGAAATGTAATGCTTTGGGGCTGCTTTACAGCAGCAGGGCCTGACAAGCTTTCCATTTATGAATCACTATGAATTCTTCACTGTATCAGAGGGGGCTTGAGGAGAAAAGCTGAAGCAGAGGTGGACCACGCAACATGACAACGACTCAAAACCATACCTGTCAAGTCTCCCGTTTTGGCTGGGAAACTACCGTATTTTACCCCTCTTTCCCGTATTAGTATTTTCCCGTAAATTTCCCGTATTATATTATTGTGGTATCTTCAATCATCACATCCAAATATAATATATTTAAGTGTCTTTATTATTAACCAACAAATCTCAGATAAGCAATAAAGTCATGTGCAAACTCTCAGAACGGTAACTTTCTTCTGACCCTCCTTTAACCGCACCACAACAATAACAAAAGGTAACAGTGCCTCCCACAGGTTCAGCTCCCCATTACAGATAAGTATTTTTATGTTTCCTTTACACAATACTACAATTATAATAAAAAAAAACATTCCTGTGCCTCTCCAAACTGAAATGTCACTAACCTCGAGAGAACTGCCACCCAGGCTGCTGCAAGTGGCAGTTCTCACGAGGTTAGTGCGGACAGCGGGAACAAACCTGGAACAGGGAGAGATGGATGGATGCAAGGAAAGAGAGGGCATTCCTGCCAAAAAAGTAAAGACTGCATGTAAATATCTAAATGGGACATCGAATTTACCTTTCTAAAGAGGAGCAGGATGGGGCAGAGTTATGCATTCTGTAAGGTTTGTAACTGTGTTTTCATTTAGGCTGTATTATAAGAATTACATATGTAGGAATGTCCACAGCATTTCAGTGTCAACAAAGGTAGGCCTATCAGATTCTGATCATCTAATTGTAGTTTGTAAGTGGTTCACAGGTGGTTATTTTAGATTTCTTGTAAACCTGTCTTAAAATGTAAGGGATACTGAACCTCGGTTCAGCGCGCAGCGGAAAATTTCCCTTATTTTTAAATCCAAAACTTGACAGGTATGCTCAAAACTTTCCAGTTTAAATAATGGAGAGTTCTGGAATGGCTAAAGTCAAAGTCAAAGCCCGGATCTTAATCCTACTGAGATGCTGTGGGATGGTCTAATCCAGGGGTCACCAACACGGTGCCCGCCCGCAGGGACCACGTGAGTCGCCCGCAGGGCATGTTCCAAAATAGCACTATAGGGACTATAGGGCTCCGTCTAAAAATATACGTATATTTGTGTTGCTGTTCTTTTTAAATTAATAACATTTGCATTGATGTAGATTTGAAAATGACAATAGTGAATATAACATTTAAAAAACAAAACTGTTTGATGTTTATTTGAGCTCTGATCTCGGAGTGCGGAGTTTTTAAAACGTGCGCATAACGCTGAGACAAGCGAGCTACGCATGCGCAGCTGCGATGCGGAGCGAGATGCGCGTTTTACCCTGAAAAAATAATAATAAAAAACACAAGAAAAGCAAAAGAGAACTTCATATTTTCACAATGATTGGGAGGAATGTGGAGAGACGCTTCAGTGCGTGTCACTAAACCTTCCCTACAGATTTTTTTTTAAATCGTACATAACTGATAATAAACATGATTTGTTCTAAAATGTTGTAAAGGTATATTATAGTAAATACTATAGTGATAAGTATAAACAGGACAGTATTTGACTGCGGTAAAGTTAGTTTAATATTCAACATTCGTTTGACATTCGATCATTTCGATCTATATAAATTGTTGAAAAAACACCCAACACTCACTTTTTTATGATTTCTTACACAGATACATTTGGGCAACATACTACAAAAACTATTTTACGATAATTTTAATATTACATGTATTTATTTACAGAAAGGTTATAATGAAACTGCTGATCAAGCTTTCACTTCAGCTAACGAGTTAGGGAGCGTCATCAAACTAACAGAAACACGTAGGAGACGTTTACTCTTCATTTATTACAGACAAATACATCCATTAAAGTCTTGTAATGTATTGATGGATTTATGTCAAACTATTTTTATACAAACACATTAAATACTACAAACCATATTTTTTTTTAAATAACGTTTGTATTTATTTTCCAATAATTTTAAAGTATCAATAAAGTATGAAAAAATTTGTCACAAATTTATAATGGAGATGAATAAATTTTTTAAGCATTTTTATATACAATCAGTCTTCCTTACCAATCCATAATAAGTGTGATGATCATTTGTAAAAAAAAAAAATTGTGATTTTGATCAAAATGCTACAGATGTGCTAATTCATACAAAACTGTCAAGAAAGATATTTACAAAAATATTAAAGATGTGACTCTGCTCTGACAGATTTAGATTAATAGAGATAAATAATGTTACATGTTGAAATATATGTTTTCTACCATGGTAAATCATTGTTAATAATTATTCTGAGGAATTATTAACATTATCATATGATCAGACATCTCTCTTCATATATATGAATATTGATAATAATAATAATAATATTATCATTAAAGGTGAACCATGCAACTTTATGTTATTCAGGAAGTTTGTATCACCAAGTAGCCCTTCGTATTATTCAGTAGCCTTGAAGTAGCTCTCGGTCTCGAAAAGGTTGGTGACCCCTGGACTAATCAAACCCGGCTCTGTACTGCGCAACCTCCGAGCCACTAGTCTCGCTCGACTTGATCCTCCACCCAGGACTAGAAGAAGACAAGCATCAAGGCTCTTCTCTGTACTGTCACCCAAGTGGTGGAATGAACTTCCTCTGTCTGTCCGAACATCTGAGTTTCTTGCTGTCTTTAAAAAACTATTAAAAACCGTCATCACATCTTTACTAAACTCTTAATCTGACTTGTACTTACTTACCAACGCTCTTATTCATTTCTTTAAAAAAATATTTTGGTTTTAACAGGGCTTTAGCAGATGTGTTGTTGTACTGTTGTTTTACTTAAACTAGAGTAAGGTAATGTTTACTATGGGTTACTAAGGTAAATGCCAAAAATTTAAATGACTTGAAATCAGCTGTGCATGCAAGAAACCCCTCAAACCTCACACAGCTGAAGAAATTCTGCACGGAGGGAAAAACTTCCTCCCAGTCGATGTCAGAGATGGTAGATGGTTATAGGAAACATCTAATTGAGATTATTTCCAGAGGAAATACCAGCTATTACAACATAGTGTGTCTTAACTTTTTCCTCACAATCAATTTCCATTTTTGTTCATTACATTTTACAAAATAAGCTCCATCTCTCAATGCTGTTCAATTGAAGCTCAAAGGTCCATTTGTTTAAATATGTCAAAAAGACAAAAGTTGTTACATTTACATTACATTTTCAGCATTTAGCAGACGCTTTTATCCAAAGCGACTTACACAATGAGCGGGACACGATGAGCAATTGAGGGTTAAGGGCCTTGCTCAAGGACCCAACAGTGGCAACTTGGTGGTGGCAGGGCTTGAACCGGCAACCTTCTGTTTACTAGTCCAGTACCTTAGCCACTGAGCTATCACTGGCCAGGTGTCCTAACTTTTTCACATGACTTATGTACTGTATGTACAGTGGTGTTCAAAAAAATAGCAGTGATTATAAAAAAGTGATTAAAGCACAAAATCATTATAATAACTTTTATTTCCATAAATGCAAATGCACTGTTCTTGCTGGTAAATCGGCTTCACTTATCTGTACTCACTGGTAACTTCAGATTTCCCTTGATCTTTCTGGAGGTGATCATTGGCTGAGCCTTTGCCATTCTGGCTATTCTTCGATCCTTTCGAACAGTAGTTCCACACTTCCTTCTGCATCTTTCAGGTTTTGGTTGTCACTTCAAGGCATTTGAGATCATTTTAGCTGAGCAGCCAATAATTTGCTGCACTTCTCTGTATGTTTTTTCATCTACAATCAACTTTTTAATCAAAGTACACTGTTCATCAGAACAATGTCTGGAACAACCCATTTTACCCAGTATTTCAGAAGAAAATGCGCTATGACCAACATCTGCAACATTTGCCCCCCTCCTACCTTAAATAAGGGCCAAAATTGACACCCGTTCTTCTGCAGAATGAATGACTTCACCAATTGAACTCCTCACTGCTATTATTTTAAACAAGCCCCTTTCAATCAATGCTTTGATTACTCAGAATGAGCCTAATTGTTGGGTTTGTTTTGTTTTCATTACTCTACTACACTTTTGAGTAAATTTTTTGCTATGTAGAAATATCACTTCTACTAAAAACATTGATTTATCAGGTTAATGATGTTGGGCTGCTATTTATATATAAACACACATACATACAGTCATGTGAAAATGTGCAAACACAAATTCATACCACATTGTGGGGACCTGACGTTTACCATGTTAAAAATACATGTAAAAAGCATGTTGGTACCTTTTTGGAGAAAGTTGGCTCATCCTGTAAGTGCTGGGTGCAATAGGAATTATCCTGAGATGCACGTTCTGGCTCCAGACACTCAGTGTTGACTTCCACGCCACTTTTTGTCACCTGAAATAAGCAAAACAGTCACTAATAAACTGAAAAGAATAAGGGAAAACCTGGTAGTAAAACATCATGTAGTATGTGCCATGCAGTGCCATGTAGTAAATAACTGACACTGCTATGATTATCCCAAGACATACATACATAAACTCAGTATATTGTTTAATAATCCCAATGTTCAATTTACATGACCTAAGTGATGTGCTAAAACTACATTCACCATTTTGCATCTAAATATTCACTATTGTTACAAGAAGTAACACCCTTACTTTACAGGGGACAATCAGCATCTCCATAATTATATGTGATCTCCTCTCCGGGTGGTGTGTCTCGTAAAGCAAAAAGGCACAAATGGGGTCTTCCTTCCACAATGATTCTCATTATTTTGCAGTTGGGGTTAATGTGGTCATCGTTAACCAGTCTGCCAAGAATGCCATCATCCCTTGCAGCATCAATACTGAAGTTGAACAAACAGACAGTTATTAAGTGACAGAAAATTTTATTTTAGTTGTACAATTAAGAACTAATTAAGAATAAAAATAAACATTATATAAATAATTTAAATTCTTCTAAACGCTACAGAATTACTAAAGATGATCATGCATTTAGTTAAGGAGCACAATAGTTTGTTAAATAGAAATAAGTAAACTAAAGAATAACTAGAAAGCACAGTGTAAATCTCCTGTATAACACAACTTAGGACATGCATGGCAAACAGAGCTGGAGAATCAAAATGGTACTAAATTTAAAGCTATGTAGGTATGTTTCATGTTTCAACTGCTGAATCACTTTTATAGAAACACCTGTATGCACTGGACTGTTGCCACATGACTGACTAATACCAAACTATAAAGCGGAAAGTATCTGTACACCTGACCTTGTTTGTTGGACATTCCATGAAAATTAAATTAAAACAGTGACCTATATCTGTGATCCTTTTAGATATAGCAGCCACCACTTTTCTAAGAAGGCACCACAGTTTAAAATATACACATATACACAGCTATACAATAATAATAATAATAATAATAATAAGTTGTACTTATATAGCGCCTTTATCCATGCTCAAGGACGCTTTACAACACTTTACAATACAATACAATCAATACAAAAAAAAAAAAAAACTATGAAAAATGCTCAGTAAAGAGAAGTGTTTTAAGCAAAGATTTGAAAATTGTGAGGGAGGAGGCAGAGCGGAGAGTAGGAGGAAGGGAATTCCAGAGGCGAGGGGCAGCACAGGTGAATGAACGGCCACCCATAGAAGCCCGCTTGAACCTGGGTACAGCCAATAAGTCGGAGGCAGAGGACCTAAGATTGCGGCAGGAAGAGTGATAAGTTAGTAAGTCAGCTAAATATACCGGGGCCAGGCCATGTAGCGCTTTAAATGTAAGTAGAACTATTTTATATTTAATTCTCAAAGAGGTGGGTAACCAGTGCAGTTTAGCCAAAACAGGTGTAATATGGTCATATTTTTTGGAAAATGTCAGGATCCGAGCAGCAGCATTTTGGAAACGTTGGAGAGGGCGGAGGGTTTTGGCAGGTAGCCCATATAAAATTGAATTGCAGTAGTCAAGCCGGGAGGTGACTAGTGCATGAACCAGAGTCTCAGCAGAGTCTTGTGAAAGCAAAGGGCGTAGGCGAGAGATATTGCGCAAGTGAAAATAGGCGGATTTGGAAACCGATGCTAGGTGAGAGTCATAAGTATGGGTGCGAATCGAAGAGGACACCAATATTACGAGCACAATTTGAGGAACAGATGACAGTGGAACCAATATTAAGAGTCACATCTGAGAGAGTAGAGACAGCAGATTTCGGGCGAAATAAAAAGAAACTCAGTTTTGTGAGCATTAAGCATTAAGTAATTATTATGAAGCCAGGAATGTAACTTTTGTATGCAACTGGTAAGCGAGGGGGGAGGCACGGGGTCAGAGGGTTTGAAGCTGATATATAGCTGAGTATCGTCAGCAAAGCAATGAAAGCTCAGACCAAACTGGCGTACAAGGGGGCCAAGAGGGAGCATGTACGTAGATGGTGAAGAGGAGGGGTCCAAGGACCGATCCTTGAGGAACACCTTGTAGAACCGGAACGGTAGCAGATGAATGGTGACCAATACAAACAAATTGACACCTGCCGGTGAGATATGATTTAAACCAGGAGAGAGCTGTGTCTATGAGACCAATCTCAGACAGGCGTGCCAAGAGAATGTTATGATTAATTGTGTCGAATGCTGATGAGAGATCAAGTAGAAGGAGGATAGAGACAAGACCGTTGTCCGAGGCGAGAAGATCATTTGTAACACGGGTAGGGCAGTTTCAGTACTATGTTTAGAACGGAAACCTGACTGAAAGATTTCAGATAAATTATTAGCATCAAGGTAGTCGAGCAGCTGGGAGGCTACAACTCTTTCTAGAATTTTAGCGAGGAATGGAAGGTTGGAAATGGGCCTAAAATTGCTGAGTATGGACTGGTCTAAACCGGGTTTCTTGATGACAGGGGTGACAGCAGCAAGTTTCAAGCCACCAGGAACCAATCCAGAGCTAAGTGACAGATTGACAATGTGGGAGATGGGAACAGATAAAGTAGAACAGCAGAGTTTGAGAAGGGCAGTAGGAGCAGGGTCGAGGAAAGAGGTGGCAGATTTCGATGTAGATATAATTCTCTCAATGGTTCCAGCGTCAACAGTGGAGAAGCACGGAAATGAGCAAGAGGAAGGAGAAATGCAAGAACCAGATATTGTGGAGACAGATTCCGAAGTAGAGAGTTCACTATATATGCCCGACACTTTATCTTGAAAGAAAGTGAGAAAAGAGTTACAGAGATCCGACGACGCAGTGACAGAGTTGGATGGGGGACACAGAATCTTATTAACAATAGAAAAAAAGTCTAGATGAGTTATTGCCAGCTTTTTTAAACTCAGAAGTAAGGTAGCTAGATCAGGCAGCATTTAAAGCCGCTTTATAATTGGCCAAGTGGTCCGTGAGTGCCAAGGCATGAACCTGCAGCGACGTTTTTTTAAACAGACATTCAAGCCGGCGGCCCTGGGTTTTTAAGGTTCGACGCTCAGGAGTATACCAGGGAGAGGAGTGAGAGGCGGGGACAACCCTAGTTTTAACAGGAGCAAGGACCTCAAAAGTATTTGTGAGAGCCTGATTATATATTTATACAAAAATTATACAATTATTGTACAATTAAAAATTATACAAAAATTATACAAAAATTATACATTTATACAAAAATTATACAAAAATACTCAACAAGACTAAAAAGTCACATAATAAAGGCTAACCAAATCATAAATTTTTTATAAAAACAGAGATTCGGTGAATCACCTGTAAACATCGCGCTGTAAAACACCTATACTGCGATAAATAAGTTAGATTTCTCACACTGTAAATGAGTTACAGGTTTAAAATCATTTAATTTTCTTCTTAAACTGTCTGTTAGAGAAGCGCAGCGATTTAAAGAACTTTCCGGACATTTAAAAACGTAACACCTGAAACCATGTAGACCATAAACATGAATAAAAGAATTATAAATGCATACTTACGTGTAGAATTTTCTGTGCCAGATGAAGTCGAACATAAATCCTTTGTTGTGGTAAATTCGTCTTCTTTTACTTTCCTCTGAATTAATCCGCTGTTCTCTATATTCTAGTATAAACTTTAGTGAAGTCCGACATTGTAAACGCTCCCCGGCCTTATTTAGGGATGAAAAGCGCAATAAAATAACCAATTCTTTCATCAAGACTAAGTCTTATTTAGGTTTATAATTTGTTCTGCTCACCTTAAAGGAATCAATGTGTTTCACAGGTCAGAGCTAGCTAACAAGGTAGAATAATTGCTACCGAACTATCACTAGCTAATTAGCTAACTAGTTAAAATATTGTTTTGAAAACAATAATTTTAAGATTACAGAACTATAAGGAGTTTTTTCTTTAACACAGTTTATTTAATAACATTTATAACATTTCATTGAATGTAGAAAGTTAACTCACATTATATTCGGGTGCTATGCTAATTTACTGAATTAAAGCCGCAACAAGTTTCCTAATAAGAAGTCCAAGTCATTTTTACCACTTCAACCAATCAGAGTTTAGGATAATCTGCACCGTTTCAACCAATCGGAGTTAAGAATTGCTGTACTACGTCATCAAGTGTGTAAGCGAGATTTGTTTACAGTCTTTGGCCAGAGGGGGCGTGTACACATCTGAGTCAAAATCCCACACACACTCACACACACTATTCCCATGTATGTGTCAATTTTGGGGACTACTCAGAAATTTGGTGGGAGGGTCATTCTCACTCAGATATACATGTTACAATGCTTAGTTTTGTGGGGACTCGATTTTAGATCCCCACCATGTTACAAGTCCCCACCTTATTGGTGTGTAAACAGGCTTTGCGAACACACACACACACACACCTCATCACAATTACATCTCACATACACACACACACACACACACACACACACACACACAAGAACTCCTCACAGTTACATCTCATCACACATGCACACACACACACACACACACACTTCATCACAATTACATCTCACACACACACACACACACACACACACACAAGAACTAATCACAGTTACATCTCATCACACACTCACATCTCATTTACTACCTCATTATTGTAAATATTATAATTTTTATTGTTATTATTTTGCATATATTTGTTCTTATTGTTATTTTTATTATTTCTCTGTAACTTGCTTTGGCAATACAAATGTCCTTATCTGTCATGCCAATAAAGCTTTTTGAGTTTGAGTGTGTGTTATAATCTCACATCAGTATCTCCAGTTTACAGTGTGTGTGTGTGTGTGTGTGTGTTATAATCTCACCTCAGTATCTCCAGTGTACAGTGTGTGTGTGTGTGTGTTATAATCTCACCCCAGTATCTCCAGTGTACAGTGTGTGTGTGTGTGTGTGTTATAATCTCACATCAGTATCTCCAGTTTACAGTGTGTGTGTGTGTGTGTTATAATCTCACCACAGTATCTCCAGTGTACAGTGTGTGTGTGTGTGTGTGTGTGTTATAATCTCACATCAGTATCTCCAGTTTACAGTGTGTGTGTGTGTGTGTGTGTGTTATAATCTCACCTCAGTATCTCCAGTGTACAGTGTGTGTGTGTGTGTGTTATAATCTCACCTCAGTATCTCCAGTGTACAGTGTGTGTGTGTGTGTGTGTGTTATAATCTCACCACAGTATCTCCAGTGTACAGTGTGTGTGTGTGTGTGTGTGTTATAATCTCACCTCAGTATCTCCAGTGTACAGTGTGGATTCTTCAGTGCAGCAGAGAGCAGCTTCACTCCTGAATCCTGCAGCTTATTGTTACTCAGGTTCAGATCTCTCAGATTGTTGGAGTTTGAACTGAGAACTGAGGACAGAGCTGCACAACTTTCACCTGTTAGATCACAACCAGCCAACCTGAGAAAGAAAAGATGAAACATCAGATTATTGGAACCAGTGTGTGTGTGTGTGTGTGTGTGTGTGTGTTATAATCTCACCTCAGTATCTCCAGTGTACAGTGTGGATTCTTCAGTGCAGCAGAGAGCAGCTTCACTCCTGAATCCTGCAGCTTATTGTAACTCAGGTTCAGATCTCTCAGATTGTTGGAGTTTGAACTGAGAACTGAGGACAGAGCTGCACAACTTTCATCTGTTAGATCACAACCAGCCAACCTGAGAAAGAAAAGATGAAACATCAGATTATTGGAACCAGTGTGTGTGTGTGTGTGTGTGTGTGTGTGTGTGTGTGTTATAATCTCACCTCAGTATCTCCAGTTTACAGTGTGTGGGTGTGTGTGGGTGTGTGTGTGTGTGTGTGTGTTTAAACACTATACACTGCAACTGCACAATGTCACGTACTGTTGCTTATTGGAACATCCAAGGTCTGAGCTCATCAGCCTTTGGATTAAAAAGCGTACACACTGATTTCTACACACACATTAAAAACCTTGACATCATCATTCTACAGGAAACATGGTGTGAGGCTGATACGGTCACTCACTGTCCCCGTGATTACAGAGAAATCATACTACCATCCCAAAAACTTGGCAGAGACTCAGGAGGTCTCATAATCTGGAACAAATCACACCTACACATGCTAATAAACCACATATTGCTGAGAATAAACAAAACTATACTATCATCACAGAAGGATCTGTTTCTCTGTGCCATTTATATTCCTCCGTCAGAATCTCCATACTACTCTGAAGACATCTTCTCAGAGCTGGAGAGAGAGACCTGCCATTTCCAAGCCCAGGGAAACGTGCTCGTCTGTGGAGACCTGAACGCCAGAACAGGAACCCAACCTGGTATTATAAATGATCAGGGAAACAGATTCATCAATAACAACCAAATTCTTAATACTAATTCCACCCTAAACCACAGAAACAACAGAAACAAAAAAATCAGGCAGTCCAAAATATTAATCAGATCTTTAAAAATATAGCAAATAAAGCTCAATTAAAAATTAAATCTAAATCCAAACCTAAATCTATAAAAGATGACAGCTGGTTCGACAAAGATTGTCAAATCCTAAGAACAGAACTCCGTAAAATATCAAACCAAAAACACAGAGATCCAAACAACAGTAACACACGACTTCTTTACTGTGAAACCCTCAAACAATATAAACGTACACTCAGAACCAAAAAAGCTCAGTACACCCAAAAACAACTAACAATTATTGAACAATCAATCAACACACATCAATTCTGGGACAATTGGAACAAATTAAAACATAGAGAACAGGAAGAATTGGCCATTCAGGATGGGGATATCTGGACAACCCATTTCCAATCACTCTTTAAAAATGTAGAATTAGATTCAAATCCTGAACAAAATCAAATTATTAGTAAATTAGAGGAACTGGAACGTGCTGTTAAAAACCACCAGAATCCTCTAGACTCTCTCATTACTGAGCAACAGTAAAAAACTAAAAACAAAGAAATCATCAGGACCTGACGGGATCCTCAATGAAATGATCAAACACAGCAGCTCCAAATTTCACCTGGCGATGTTAAAAGTCTTTAACCTGATATTTAAACCGTCCTCCTCATCATGCTGTTCACATTTTATCATTAGACCAAGACGACACCTAACAATTGATCAACAGTACCTCGTGTGTGTGTGTGTGTGTGTTATACTCTCACCAAAGAATCTCCAGTGTACAGTGTGTGTGTGTGTGTGTGTGTGTTAAAATCTCACCTCAGTATCTCCAGTGTAGTGTGTGTGTGTTATAATCTCACCTCATTATATACAGTGTACAGTGTGTGTGTGTGTGTGTTATAATCTCACCTCAGTATCTCCAGTGTACAGTGTGTGTGTGTTATAATCTCACCTCAGTATCTCTAGTGTACAGTGTGTGTGTGTGTGTGTTCTCACCTCAGTATCTCCAGTTTACAGTGTGTGTGTGTGTGTGTATGTGTGTGTGTTATAATCTCACCTCAGTATCTCTAGTGTACAGTGTGTGTGTGTGTGTGTGTGTGTGTTATAATCTCACCTCAGCATCTCCAGTTTACAGTGTGTGTGTGTGTGTGTTCTCACCTCAGTATCTCCAGTTTACAGTGTGTGTGTGTGTGTGTTATAATCTCACCTCAGTATCTCCAGTTTACAGTGTGTGTGTGTGTGTTGTAATCTCACCTCAGTATCTCCAGTGTAGTGTGTGTGTGTGTGTGTTATAATCTCACCTCAGTATCTCCAGTGTAGTGTGTGTGTGTGTGTGTGTGTGTTATAATCTCACCTCAGTATCTCTAGTGTACAGTGTGTGTGTGTGTGTGTTCTCACCTCAGTATCTCCAGTTTACAGTGTGTGTGTGTGTGTGTATGTGTGTGTGTTATAATCTCACCTCAGTATCTCTAGTGTACAGTGTGTGTGTGTGTGTGTGTGTGTGTTATAATCTCACCTCAGCATCTCCAGTTTACAGTGTGTGTGTGTGTGTGTTCTCACCTCAGTATCTCCAGTTTACAGTGTGTGTGTGTGTGTTATAATCTCACCTCAGTATCTCCAGTTTACAGTGTGTGTGTGTGTGTTGTAATCTCACCTCAGTATCTCCAGTGTAGTGTGTGTGTGTGTGTGTTATAATCTCACCTCAGTATCTCCAGTGTAGTGTGTGTGTGTGTGTGTGTGTGTTATAATCTCACCTCAGTATCTCCAGTTTACAGTGTGTGTGTGTGTGTGTTATAATCTCACCTCAGTATCTCTAGTGTACAGTGTGTGTGTGTGTGTGTGTGTGTTATAATCTCAACTCAGTATCTCTAGTGTACAGTGTGTGTGTGTGTGTGTGTGTGTGTGTTATAATCTCACCTCAGTATCTCCAGTTTACAGTGTGTGTGTGTGTGTGTTATAATCTCACGTCAGTATCTCCAGTTTACAGTGTGTGTGTGTGTGTGTTATAATCTCACCTCAGTATCTCCAGTCTACAGTGTGTGTGTGTGTGTTATAATCTCACCTCAGTATCTCTAGTGTACAGTGTGTGTGTGTGTGTGTTATATTCTCCCCTCAGTATCTCCAGTTTACAGTGTGTGTGTGTGTGTGTGTTATAATCTCCCCTCAGTATCTCTAGTGTACAGTGTGTGTGTGTGTTATAATCTCAACTCAGTATCTCCAGTTTACAGTGTGTGTGTGTGTGTGTGTGTGTTTTAATCTCACCTCAGTATCTCCAGTTTACAGTGTGTGTGTGTGTGTGTGTTATAATCTCACCTCAGTATCTCCAGTGTACAGTGTGTGTGTGTGTGTTATAATCTCACCTCAGTATCTCCAGTTTACAGTGTGTGTGTGTGTGTGTAATAATCTCATCTCAGTATATCCAGTTTACAGTGTGTGTATGTGTGTTATAATCTCACCTCAGTATCTCCAGATTACAGTGTGTGTGTGTTATAATCTCACCTCAGCATCTCCAGTTTACAGTGTGTGTGTGTTATAATCTCACCTCAGTATCTCCAGTGTACAGTGTGTGTGTGTGTTATAATCTCACCTCAGTATCTCCAGTGTAGTGTGTGTGTGTGTGTGTTATAATCTCACCTCAGTATATCTAGTGTACAGTGTGTGTGTTATAATCTCACCTCAGTATCTCCAGTGTACAGTGTGTGTGTGTGTGTTATAATCTCACCTCAGTATCTCCAGTGTAGTGTGTGTGTGTGTGTGTTATAATCTCACCTCAGTATCTCTAGTGTACAGTGTGTGTGTGTGTGTGGTATAATCTCACCTCAGTATCTCCAGTGTACAGTGTGTGTGTGTGAGTGTGTGTTATAATCTCACCTCAGTATCTCCAGTTTACAGTGTGTGTGTGTGTGTGTGTGTGTGTGTGTTATAATCTCACCTCAGTATCTCTAGTGTACAGTGTGTGTGTGTAAATTATAATCTCACCTCAGTATCTCCAGTGTACAGTGTGTGTGTGTGTGTGTGTGTGTGTGTGTGTGTGTGTTATAATCTCACCTCAGTATCTCCAGTGTACAGTGTGTGTGTGTGTGTGTGTGTTTTAAAATCTCACCTCAGTATCTCCAGTTTACAGTGTGTGTGTGTGTTATAATCTCACCTCAATATCTCCAGTGTACAGTGTGTGTGTGTGTGTGTGTGTATTATAATCTCACCTCAGTATCTCCAGTTTACAGTGTGTGTGTGAGTGTATGTTATAATCTCACCTCAATATCTCCAGTTTACAGTCTGTGGGTGTGTGGGTGTGTGTGTGTTATAATCTCACCTCAGCATCTCCAGTTTACAGTGTGTGTGTGTGTGTGTGTTATAATCCCACCTCAGTATCTCCAGTTTACAGTGTACAGTGTGTGTGTGTGTGTGTTATAATCTCACCTCAATATCTCCAGTTTACAGTGTGTGTGTGTGTGTGTGTTATAATCTCACCTCAGTATCTCCAGTTTACAGTGTGTGTGTGTGTGTGTGTTATAATCTCACCTCAGTATCTCCAGTGTACAGTGTGGATTCTTCAGTGCAGCAGAGAGCAGCTTCACTCCTGAATCCTGCAGGTTATTGTTACTCAGGTTCAGATCTCTCAGATTGGAGGAGTTTGAACTGAGAACTGAGGACAGAGCTGCACAACTTTCATCTGTTAGATCACAACCAGCCAACCTGAGAAAGAAAAGATGAAACATCAGATAACTGGACTCTCTTCGTGTGTGTGTGTGTGTTATAATCTCACCTCAGTATCTCTAGTTTACAGTGTGTGTGTGTGTGTTATAATCTCACCTCAGTATCTCCAGTTTACAGTGTGTGTGTGTGTGTTATAATCTCACCTCAGTATCTCCAGTTTACAGTGTGTGTGTGTGTGTGTGTGTTATAATCTCACCTCAGTATCTCCAGTTTACAGTGTGTGTGAGTGTGTTATAATCTCACCTCAGTATCTCCAGTTTACAGTGTGTGTGTGTGTGTGTGTGTTATAATCTCACCTCAGTATCTCCAGTTTACAGTGTGTGTGTGTGTGTTATAATCTCACCTCAGTATCTCCAGTTTACAGTGTGTGTGTGTGTGTGTGTTATAATCTCACCTCAGTATCTCCAGTTTACAGTGTGTGTGTGTGTGTTATAATCTCACCTCAGTATCTTCAGTTTACAGTGTGTGTGTGTGTGTGTTATAATCTCACCTCAGTATCTCCAGTTTACAGTGTGTGTGTGTGTGTGTGTTATAATCTCACCTCAGTATCTCCAGTTTACAGTGTGTGTGTGTGTGTGTTATAATCTCACCTCAATATCTCCAGTTAACAGTGTGTGTGTGTGTGTGTTATAATCTCACCTCAGTATCTCTAGTTTACAGTGTGTGTGTGTGTGTGTGTTATAATCTCACCTCAGTATCTCCAGTTTACAGTGTGTGTTTGTGTGTTATAATCTCACCTCAGTATCTCCAGTTTACAGTGTGTGTGTGTGTGTTATAATCTCACCTCAGTATCTCCAGTTTACAGTGTGTGTGTGTGTTATAATCTCACCTCAGTATCTCCAGTTTACAGTGTGTGTATGTGTGTGTGTGTGTTATAATCTCACCTCAGTATCTCCAGTTTACAGTGTGTGTGTGTGTGTGTGTGTGTGTTAAAATCTCACCTCAGAATCTCCAGTGTACAGTGTGTGTATGTGTGTGTGTGTTATAATCTCACCTCAGTATCTCCAGTTTACAGTGTGTGTGTGTGTGTGTTATAATCTCACCTCAATATCTCCAGTTTACAGTGTGTGTGTGTGTGTGTGTGTGTGTGTGTGTGTTATAATCTCACCTCAATATCTCCAGTTTACAGTGTGTGTGTGTGTGTGTGTGTGTGTGTGTGTGTTATAATCTCACCTCAGTATCTCTAGTGTACAGTGTGTGTGTGTATAATCTCACCTAAGTATGTCCAGTGTACAGTGTGTGTGTGTGTTATAATCTCACCTCAGTATCTCTAGTGTACAGTGTGTGTGTGTGTTATAATCTCACCTCAGTATCTCCAGTGTACAGTGTGTGTGTGTGTGTGTGTGTGTGTGTTATAATCTCACCTCAGTATCTCCAGTGTACAGTGTGTGTATGTGTGTGTGTGTGTGTTATAATCTCACCTCAGTATCTCCAGTTTACAGTGTGTGTGTGTGTGTGTGTGTGTTATAATCTCACCTCAGTATCTCCAGTGTACAGTGTGTGTATGTGTGTGTGTGTGTGTGTTATAATCTCACCTCAGTATCTCCAGTTTACAGTGTGTGTGTGTGTGTGTGTGTGTTATAATCTCACCCCAGTATCTTCAGTGTACAGTGTGTGTGTTTGTGTGTGTGTGTTAAAATCTCACCTCAGTATCTCCAGTTTACAGTGTGTGTGTGTGTTATAATCTCACCTCAGTATCTCCAGTGTACAGTGTGGATTCTTCAGTGCAGCAGAGAGCAGCTTCACTCCTGAATCCTGCAGGTTATTGACACTCAGGTTCAGATCTCTCAGATTGGAGGAGTTTGAACTGAGAACTGAGGACAGAGCTGCACAACTTTCACCTGTTAGAAAACAACCAGCCAACCTGAAAAAGAAAAGATGAAACATCAGATACCTGGACTCAGTGTGTGTGTGTGTGTGTGTGTGTGTGTGTTATAATCTCACGTCAGTATCTCCAGTTTACAGTTTGTGTGTGTGTGTGTGTTGTAATATCACATCAGTATCTTCAGTTTACAGTTTGTGTGTGTGTGTGTGTGTTATAATCTCACTCCAGTATCTCCAGTGTACAGTGTGGATTCTTCAGTGCAGCAGAGAGCTGCTTCACTCCTGAATCCTGCAGGTTATTGACACTCAGGTTCAGATCTCTCAGATTGGAGGAGTTTGAACTGAGAACTGAGGACAGAGCTGCACAACTTTCACCTGTTAGAGAACAACCAGCCAACCTGAGAAAGAAAACATGAAAAATCAAATAACTGGACTCAGTGTGTGTGTGTGTGTGTGTGTGTGTGTGTGTTTTAATCTCACCTCAGTATGTCCAGTTTACAGTGTGTGTGTGTGTGTGTGTTATAATCTCACCTCAGTATCTCCAGTTTACAGTGTGTGTGTGTGTGTGTTATAATCTCACCTCAGTATCTCCAGTTTACAGTGTGTGTGTGTGTGTGTTTTAATCTCACCTCAGTATCTACAGTTTACAGTGTGTGTGTGTGTGTTATAATCTCACCTCAGTATCTCCAGTTTACAGTGTGTGTGTGTGTGTGTTATAATCTCACCTCAGTATCTACAGTTTACAGTGTGTGTGTGATGAACTCACTTCAGTATCTCCAGTTTACAGTGTGTGTGTGTGTGTGTGTTATAATCTCACCTCAATATCTCCAGTTTACAGTGTGTGTGTGTGTGTGTGTGTTATAATCTCACCTCAGTATCTCCTGTTTACAGTGTGTGTGTGTGTGTTATAATCTCACCTCAGTATCTCCAGTTTAGTGTGTGTGTGTGTGTGTGTGTGTGTGTGTGTGTTATAATCTCACCTCAGTATCTCCAGTTTACAGTGTGTGTGTGTGCGTGTGCGTGTGTGTGTTATAATCTCACCTCAGTATCTCCATTTCACAGTGTGTGTGTGTGTGATAATCTCACTTCAGTATCTCCAGTTTAGTTTGTGTGTGTGTGTGTTATAATCTCACCTCAGTATCTCCAGTTTACAGTGTGTGTGTGTGTTATAATCTCACCTCAGTATCTCCAGTTTACTGTGTGTGTGTGTTATAATCTCACCTCAGTATCTCCAGTTTACGGTGTGTGTGTGTGTGTGTTTGTTACAATCTCTCCTCAGTATCTCCAGTTTACAGTGTGTGTGTGTGTGTTATAATCTCAGCTCAGTATCTCCAGTTTACTGTGTGTGTGTGTGTTATAATCTCACCTCAGTATCTCCAGTTTACAGTGTGTGTGTGTGTGTGTTATAATCTCACCTCAGTATCTCCTGTGTACAGTGTGTGTGTGTGGGTGTGTGTGTGTTATAATCTCACCTCAGTATTTCCAGTTTACAGTGTGTGTGTGTGTGTGTGTGTGTGTTATAATCTCACCTCAGTATCTCCAGTTTACAGTGTGTGTGTGTGTGTGTGTGTGATTTATAATCTCACCTCAGTATCTCCAGTTTACAGTGTGTGTGTGTATTATAATCTCACCTCAGTATCTCCAGTTTACAGTGTGTGTGTGTGTGTGTGATAATCTCACCCCAGTATCTCCAGTTTACAGTGTGTGTAATAATCTCACCTCAGTATCTCCAGTTTACAGTGTGTGTGTGTGTGTGTGTGTGTTATAATCTCACCTCAGTATCTCCAGTTTACAGTGTGTGTGTGTGTGTGTATGTGTGTGTTATAATCTTACCTCAGTATCTCCAGTTTACAGTGTGTGTGTGTGTGTTATAATCTCACCTCAGTATCTCCAGTTTACAGTGTGTGTGTTTGTTATAATCTCACCTCAGTATCTCCAGTTTACAGTGTGTGTGTGTGTGTGTGTTATAATCTCACCCCATTTTCTCCAGTTTACAGTGTGTGTGTGTGTGTGTGTGTGTGTGTGTTATAATCTCACCTCAGTATCTCCAGTTTACAATGTGTGTGTGTGTGTGTGTGTGTGTTATAATCTCACCTCAGTATCTCCAGTTTACAGTGTGTGTGTGTGTGTGTGTTATAATCTTACCTCAGTATCTCCAGTTTACAGTGTGTGTGTGTTTTATAATCTCACCTCAGTATCTCCAGTTTACAGTGTGTGTGTGAGTGTTATAATCTCACCCCAGTATCTCCAGTGTACAGTGTGTGTGTGTGTGTGTTATAATCTCACCCTAGTATCTCCAGTTTACAGTGTGTGTGTGTGTGTGTGTTATAATCTCACCTCAGTATCTCCAGTTTACAGTGTGTGTGTGTGTGTGTGTTATAATCTCACCTCAGTATCTCCAGTTTACAGTGTGTGTGTGTGTGTGTTATAATCTCACCTCAGTATCTCCAGTTTACAGTGTGTGTGTGTGTGTGGGTGTGTTATAATCTTACCTCTGTATCTCCAGTTTACAGTGTGTGTGTGTGTGTGTATGTGTGTGTGTTATAATCTCATCTCAGTATCTCCAGTTTACAGTGTGTGTGTGTGTGTGTGTTATAATCTCACCCCAGTATCTCCAGTTTACAGTGTGTGTGTGTATTATAATCTCACCCCATTATGTCCAGTTTACAGTGTGTGTGTGTGTGTTATAATCGCACCTCAGTATCTCCAGTTTACAGTGTGTGTGTGTGTGTTATAATCTCACCTCAGTATCTCCAGTTTACAGTGTGTGTATGTGTGTGTTATAATCTCACCTCAGTATCTCCAGTTTACAGTGTGTGTGTGTGATAATCTCACTTCAGTATCTCCAGTTTAGTTTGTGTGTGTGTGTTATAATCTCACCTCAGTATCTCCAGTTTACAGTGTGTGTGTGTGTGATAATCTTACTTCAGTATCTCCAGTTTACAGTGTGTGTGTGTGTGTTATAATCTCACCTCAGTATCTCCAATTTACAGTGTGTGTGTGTGTGTGTGTGTGATTTATAATATCACCTCAGTATCTCCAGATTACAGTGTGTGTGTGTGTTATAATCTCACCTCAGTATCTCCAGTTTACAGTGTGTGTAATAATCTCACCTCAGTATCTCCAGTTTACAGTGTGTTTGTGTGTGTGTGTGTGTGTTATAATCTAACCCCAGTATCTCCAGTTTACAGTGTGTGTGTGTGTGTGTGTGTGTTATAATCTCACCTCAGTATCTCCAGTTTACAGTGTGTGTGTGTGTATGTGTGTGTGTGTGTTATAATCTCACCTCAGTATCTCCAGTTTACAGTGTGTGTGTGTGTGTTATAATCGCACCTCAGTATCTCCAGTTTACAGTGTGTGTGTGTGTTATAATCTCACCTCAGTATCTCCAGTTTACAGTGTGTGTGTGTGTGTGTGTGTGTGATAATCTCACCCCAGTATCTCCAGTTTACAGTGTGTGTAATAATCTCACCTCAGTATCTCCAGTTTACAGTGTGTTTGTGTGTGTGTGTGTGTGTGTTATAATCTCACCCCAGTATCTCCAGTTTACAGTGTGTGTGTGTGTGTTATAATCTCACCTCAGTATCTCCAGTTTACAGTGTGTGTGTGTGTATGTGTGTGTGTGTTATAATCTCACCTCAGTATCTCCAGTTTACAGTGTGTGTGTGTGTGTGTTATAATCTCACCTCAGTATCTCCAGTTTACAGTGTGTGTGTGTTTGTTATAATCTCACCTCAGTATCTCCAGTTTACAGTGTGTGTGTGTGTTATAATCTCACCCCATTATCTCCAGTTTACAGTGTGTGTGTGTGTGTGTGTTATAATCTCACCTCAGTATCTCCAGTTTACAATGTGTGTGTGTGTGTTATAATCTCACCTCAGTATCTCCAGTTTACAGTGTGTGTGTGTATGTGTGTGTTATAATCTCACCTCAGTATCTCCAGTTTACAGTGTGTGTGTGTGTGTTATAATCTCACATCAGTATCTCCAATTTACAGTGTGTGTGTGTGTTAAAATCTCACCTCAGTATCTCCAGTTTACAGTGTGTGTGTGTGTGTGTGTGTTATAATCTCACCTCAGTATCTCCAGTTTACGATGTGTTTGTGTGTTATAATCTCACCTCAGTATATCCAGTTTACAGTGTGTGTGTGTGTGTGTGTTATAATCTTACCTCAGTATCTCCAGTTTACAGTGTGTGTGTGTGTGTTATAATCTCACCCCAGTATCTCCAGTTTACAGTGTGTGTGTGTGTGTGTGTGTTATAATCTCACCTCAGTATCTCCAGTTTACAGTGTGTGTGTGTGTGTGTTATAATCTCACCTCAGTATCTCCAGTTTACAGTGTGTGTGTGTGTGTGTGTTATAATCTCACCTCAGTATCTCCAGTTTACAGTGTGTGTGTGTGTGTGTGTGTGTGGGTGTGTTATAATCTCACCTCTGTATCTCCAGTTTACAGTGTGTGTGTGTGTGTGTATTTGTGTGTGTTATAATCTCATCTCAGTATCTCCAGTTTACAGTGTGTGTGTGTGTGTGTTATAATCTCACCTCAGTATCTCCAGTTTACAGTGTGTGTGTGTGTTATAATCTCACCCCATTATCTCCAGTTTACAGTGTGTCTGTGTGTGTGTTATAATCTCACCTCAGTATCTCCAGTTTACAGTGTGTGTGTGTGTGTGTTATAATCTCACCTCAGTATCTCCAGTTTACAGTGTGTGTGTGTGTGTGTTATAATCTTACCTCAGTATCTCCAGTTTACAGTGTGAGTGTGTGTGTGATAATCTCACTTCAGTATCTCCAGTTTAGTTTGAGTGTGTGTGTGTTATAATCTCACCTCAGCATCTCCAGTTTACAGTGTGTGTGTGTTTGATAATCTTACATCAGTATCTCCAGTTTACAGTGTGTGTGTGTGTTATAATCTCACCTCAGTATCTCCAGTTTACAGTGTGTGTGTGTGTGTGTGTGATTTATAATCTCACCTCAGTATCTCCAGTTTACAGTGTGTGTGTTATAATCTCACCTCAGTATCTCCAGTTTACAGTGTGTGTGTGTGTGTGTGTGTGATAATCTCACCCCAGTATCTCCAGTTTACAGTGTGTGTAATAATCTCACCTCAGTATCTCCAGTTTACAGTGTGTTTGTGTGTGTGTGTGTGTGTTATAATCTCACCTCAGTATCTCCAGTTTACAGTGTGTGTGTGTGTGTGTGTGTGTGTGTGTGTGGGTGTGTTATAATCTCACCTCAGTATCTCCAGTTTACAGTGTGTGTGTGTGTGTATGTGTGTGTGTGTGTTATAATCTCACCTCAGTATCTCCAGTTTACAGTGTGTGTGTGTGTGTGTGTTATAAGCTCACCTCAGTATCTTCAGTTTATAGTGTGTGTGTGTTTGTTATAATCTCACCTCAGTACCTCCAGTTGACAGTGTGTGTGTGTGTTATAATCTCACCCCATTATCTCCAGTTTACAGTGTGTGTGTGTGTGTGTGTTATAATCTCACCTCAGTATCTCCAGTTTACAATGTGTGTGTGTGTGTGTGTGTGTGTTATAATCTCACCTCAGTATCTCCAGTTTACAGTGTGTGTGTATGTGTGTGTTATAATCTCACCTCAGTATCTCCAGTTTACAGTGTGTGTGTGTGTGTGTGTTATAATCTCACCTCAGTATCTCCAGTTTACGATGTGTTTGTGTGTTATAATCTCACCTCAGTATATCCAGTTTACAGTGTGTGTGTGTGTGTGTTATAATCTTACCTCAGTATCTCCAGTTTACAGTGTGTGTGTGTGTGTGTGTTATAAGCTCACCTCAGTATCTTCAGTTTATAGTGTGTGTGTGTTTGTTATAATCTCACCTCAGTACCTCCAGTTGACAGTGTGTGTGTGTGTTATAATCTCACCCCATTATCTCCAGTTTACAGTGTGTGTGTGTGTGTGTGTTATAATCTCACCTCAGTATCTCCAGTTTACAATGTGTGTGTGTGTGTGTGTGTGTTATAATCTCACCTCAGTATCTCCAGTTTACAGTGTGTGTGTATGTGTGTGTTATAATCTCACCTCAGTATCTCCAGTTTACAGTGTGTGTGTGTGTGTGTGTTATAATCTCACCTCAGTATCTCCAGTTTACGATGTGTTTGTGTGTTATAATCTCACCTCAGTATATCCAGTTTACAGTGTGTGTGTGTGTGTGTTATAATCTTACCTCAGTATCTCCAGTTTACAGTGTGTGTGTGTGTGTGTTATAATCTCACCCCAGTATCTCCAGTTTACAGTGTGTGTGTGTGTGTGTGTGTGTTATAATCTCACCTCAGTATCTCCAGTTTACAGTGTGTGTGTGTGTGTGTTATAATCTCACCTCAGTATCTCCAGTTTACAGTGTGTGTGTGTGTGTGTTATAATCTCACCTCAGTATCTCCAGTTTACAGTGTGTGTGTGTGTGTGTGTGTGTGGGTGTGTTATAATCTCACCTCTGTATCTCCAGTTTACAGTGTGTGTGTGTGTGTGTATTTGTGTGTGTTATAATCTCATCTCAGTATCTCCAGTTTACAGTGTGTGTGTGTGTGTGTTATAATCTCACCTCAGTATCTCCAGTTTACAGTGTGTGTGTGTGTTATAATCTCACCCCATTATCTCCAGTTTACAGTGTGTCTGTGTGTGTGTTATAATCTCACCTCAGTATCTCCAGTTTACAGTGTGTGTGTGTGTGTGTGTTATAATCTCACCTCAGTATCTCCAGTTTACAGTGTGTGTGTATGTGTGTGTTATAATCTTACCTCAGTATCTCCAGTTTACAGTGTGTGTGTGTGTGTGATAATCTCACTTCAGTATCTCCAGTTTAGTTTGAGTGTGTGTGTGTTATAATCTCACCTCAGCATCTCCAGTTTACAGTGTGTGTGTGTGTGTGATAATCTTACATCAGTATCTCCAGTTTACAGTGTGTGTGTGTGTGTTATAATCTCACCTCAGTATCTCCAGTTTACAGTGTGTGTGTGTGTGTGTGATTTATAATCTCACCTCAGTATCTCCAGTTTACAGTGTGTGTGTTATAATCTCACCTCAGTATCTCCAGTTTACAGTGTGTGTGTGTGTGTGTGATAATCTCACCCCAATATCTCCAGTTTACAGTGTGTGTAATAATCTCACCTCAGTATCTCCAGTTTACAGTGTGTTTGTGTGTGTGTGTGTGTTATAATCTCACCTCAGTATCTCCAGTTTACAGTGTGTGTGTGTGTGTGTGTGTGTGTGGGTGTGTTATAATCTCACCTCAGTATCTCCAGTTTACAGTGTGTGTGTGTGTGTATGTGTGTGTGTGTGTTATAATCTCACTTCAGTATCTCCAGTTTACAGTGTGTGTGTGTGTGTGTTATAAACTCACCTCAGTATCTTCAGTTTATAGTGTGTGTGTGTTTGTTATAATCTCACCTCAGTACCTCCAGTTGACAGTGTGTGTGTGTGTTATAATCTCACCCCATTATCTCCAGTTTACAGTGTGTGTGTGTGTGTTTGTTATAATCTCACCTCAGTATCTCCAGTTTACAATGTGTGTGTGTGTGTGTGTGTGTTATAATCTCACCTCAGTATCTCCAGTTTACAGTGTGTGTGTATGTGTGTGTTATAAGCTCACCTCAGTATCTCCAGTTTACAGTGTGTGTGTGTGTGTGTTATAATCTCACATCAGTATCTCCAGTTTACAGTGTGTGTGTGTGTGTGTGTTATAATCTCACCTCAGTATCTCCAGTTTACAGTGTGTGTGTGTGTTATAATCTCACCTCAGTATCTCCAGTTTACGATGTGTGTGTGTGTTACAATCTCACCTCAGTATATCCAGTTTACAGTGTGTGTGTGTAATAATCTTACCTCAGTATCTCCAGTTTACAGTGTGTGTGTGTGTGTGTGTGTGTGTCATAATCTCACCCCAGTATCTCCAGTGTACAGTGTGTGTGTGTGTGTGTGTGTTATAATCTCACCCCAGTATCTCCAGTTTACAGTGTGTGTGTGTGTGTGTGTGTTATAATCTCACCTCAGTATCTCCAGTTTACAGTGTGTGTGTGTTATAATCTCACCTCAGTATCTCCAGTTTACAGTGTGTGTGTGTGTTATAATCTCACTTTAGTATCTCCAGTTTACAGTGTGTGTGTATGTGTGTGGGTGTGTTACAATCTCACCTCTGTATCTCCAGTTTACAGTGTGTGTGTATGTGTGTGGGTGTGTTATAATCTCACCTCAGTATCTCCAGTTTACAGTGTGTGTGTGTGTGTGTGTTATAATCTCACCTCAGTATCTCCAGTTTACAGTGTGTGTGTGTGTTATAATCTCACCCCATTATCTCCAGTTTACAGTGTGTGTGTGTGTTATAATCTCACCTCAGTATCTCCAGTTCACAGTGTGTGTGTATGTGTGTGTTATAATCTCACCTCAGTATCTCCAGTTTACAGTGTGTGTGTGTGTGTGTGTTATAATCTCACCTCAGTATCTCCAGTTTACAGTGTGTGTGTGTGTGTGTTATAATCTCACCTCAGTATCTCCAGTTTACAGTGTGTGTGTGTGTGTGTGTTATAATCTCACCTCAGTATCTCCAGTTTACAGTGTGTGTGTGTGTGTTATAATCTCACCTCAGTATCTCCAGTTTACAGTGTGTGTGTGTGTGTGTGTGTGTGTGTGTGTGTGTTATAATCTCACCTCAGTATCTCCAGTTTACAGTGTGTGTGTGTGTGTGTGTGTGTGTGTTATAATCTCACCCCAGTATCTCCAGTGTACAGTGTGTGTGTGTGTGTGTGTGTGTGTGTGTGTTATAATCTCACCCCAGTATCTCCAGTGTACAGTGTGGATTCTTCAGTGCATCAGAGAGCAGCTTCACTCCTGAATCCTGCATCTTATTCTCACTCAGGTTCAGATCTCTCAGATTGTTGGAGTTTGAACTGAGAACTGAGGACAGAGCTGCACAACTTTCACCTGTTAGAGAACAATTATACAACCTGAGAAAGAAAAGATGAAACATCAGATTATTCACACACACACACACACACACACACACACACACACACACACCTAATTTATTTCCTCCAGCTCACCAAAACATGCAGAAGGTGGATTTACTCTTCTAAAAGTAAATATGTGAGTGTGTGTTTCCCTGCAAAGATGAAGATGAATGAATGAATCAATACATTAATGCCGTGTGGTTCTTAATCTCCAGATTTTTTATGCTCTGTTTAAAACTGACAGAATCAGATTATTACAATAGTCATTTTACCAAAGTGTAAAACATGATGTTAAAACCTTAATACACTGAACAAAAATATAAACACAACACTTTTGTTTTTGCTCCCATTTTTCATGAGCTGAACTCAAAGATGTAAGACTTTGTCTATGTACACAAAAGGCCTTTTTCTCTCAAATATTGTTCCCAAATTTGTCTTAATCTGTGTTAATGAGCACTTTGCTGAGATAATCCATCCACCTCACAGATGTGGCATATCAAGATGCTGATTAGACAGCATGATTATTGCACAGGTGTGCACGGGGGGGGGGGGGGGGGGGTCAGAAAACCAGTCAGTATCTGGTGTGACCACCATTTGCCTCACGCAGTGCAACACATCTCCTTCGCATAGATTTGATCAGGTTGTTGATTGTGGCCTGTGGAATGTTGGTCCACTCCTCTTCAATGGCTGTGGGAAGTTGCTGGATGTTGGCAGGAACTGGAACGCGCTGTCGTATACGCCAATCCAGAACATCCCAAACAAGAATAAAATGCACCTGTTTTAGTTTACAGTGTGTGTGTGTGTGTGTGTGTGTGTGCGTGTGTGTTATAATCTCACCTCAGTATCTCCAGTTTAGTGTGTGTGTGTGTGTGTGTGTTATAATCTCACCTCAGTATCTCCAGTTTACAGTGTGTGTGTGTTATAATCTCACCTCAGTATCTCCAGTTTACAGTGTGTGTGTGTGTGTGTTATAACCTCACCTCAGTATCTCCAGTTTACAGTGTGTGTGTGTGTGTGTGATAATCTCACTTCAGTATCTCCAGTTTACAGTGTGTGTGTGTGTGTGTTATAATCTCACCTCAGTATCTCCAGTTTACAGTGTGTGTGTGTGTGTGTGTGTGTGTGTGATAATCTCACTTCAGTATCTCCAGTTTACAGTGTGTGTGTGTGTGTGTGTTATAATCTCACCTCAGTATCTCCAGTTTAGTGTGTGTGTGTGTGTGTGTTATAATCTCACCTCAGTATCTCCAGTTTACAGTGTGTGTGTGTGTTATAATCTCACCTCAGTATCTCCAGTTTACAGTGTGTGTGTTATAATCTCACCTCAGTATCTCCAGTTTACAGTTTGTGTGTGTGTGTGTTATAATCTCACCTCAGTATCTCCAGTTTACAGTGTGTGTGTGTTATAATCTGACCTCAGTATCTCCAGTTTAGTGTGTGTGTTATAATCTCACCTCTCTACATTTATAATAACAGTAAAAAGCTGCTGCTGTGATATTAATGAAGAAAATACTTACTCAGCTCTTCTGGATTCTTTCACCACTGGCAGCAGCTTCAGAAGACATTCCTCTGATCTGTAATATTTCCTCAAATTAAACTCCTCCAGATCTTCTTCTGAGTTCAGCAACACAAACACCAGTGCTGACCACTGAGCAGGAGAGAGACTAATTCCTCTGAGACAACCAGGATCATAGTATTTATAACCAGGTTCTATTCTTTTCAGGTAAGTCTGGACCTCCTGCACTAGAGAATGATCATTCAGTTCATTCAGACAGTGGAACAGATTGATGGATTTCTCTGGTGAGGGATTCTCCATGATCTTCTCCTTGATGTACTCCACAGTTTCCTGTTTACTGTGAGATCTACTTCCTGTATGTATCCGTAGGTCTCGTAAGAGAGTCTGATTGGACTCCAGTGAGAGACCTAGAAGGAAGCGAAGAAAAAGGTCCAGGTGTCCATTCTCACTCTGTAAGGCCTTGTCCACTGCACTCTTGAGGAAATCAGACATGCTGGACTTGGTGAACAGATCAGACAAATCAGTGGTTTGATGTTCTGTTGGATTTTTGCTGATGAAGCAGATAAATGCAAATAAAGCAGCCAGAAACTCCTGGACGCTCAGATGAACAAAGCTGAAGACCTTCCCCAGGTGTAACCCAAACTCCTCTCTGAAGATTTGGCTGCACACTCCTGAGTACACTGACACTTCTCTGACATCAATACCACACTCTCTCAGGTCTTCTTCATAGAAGATCAGGTTTCCTTTCTCCAGCTGTTGGAAAGCCAGTTTTCCCAGTGTCGTCTCTCTGGTCTGATGAGGGTCGGGGTCACATTTCCCATGATACTTTTGTTCCTTGTGTTTGATCTGAAAGATCAGGAAGTGGGTGAACATTTGAGTCAGAGTTTTGGGGATCTCTCCACCCTCTGCTTCACCCAGCATTCTCTCTAGAACAGAGGCTGAAATCCAGCAGAAAACTGGAATGTGACACATGATGTAGAGGCTTCTTGATGACTTCATGTGTTTGATGATTGTACTGGCCAGCTCCTCATCACTGATCCTCTTCCTGAAGTACTGCTCTTTCTGAGGATCACTGAACCCTCGTACCTCTGATACCTGGGCTACACACTCAGGAGGGATCTGATTGGCTGCAGCTGGTCGAGAGGTGATCCAGAGGAGAGCAGAGGGAAGCAGGTTCCCCTTGATGAGGTTTGTCAGCAGCACATCCACTGAGGCTGATTCTGTTACATCCCACACAGTCTCATTGTTCTGGAAGTTTAGAGGAAGTCGACACTCATCCAGACCATCAAAGATAAAAATGATCTTGTAGGTGCTGCAGTCTATTGAATTTATTCTTTTAAATTCTGGAAAAAAATAATGAAGAAGCTCCATCAGACTGAGATGTTTCTCCTTCATCAGATTCAGCTCTCTAAAGGGAAGTGGGAACATGAAGAGAACGTCCTGATTGGCTTTTTCTTCAGCCCAGTCCAGAATGAACTTCTGCACAGAGACTGTTTTTCCAATTCCAGCAACTCCTTTAGTCAGCACAGTTCTGATGGACGTGTCTTTAAAGAGGTCGTTACATTTGATGGGTTTCTCCTGTGTTGTTGGTCTCCTGGATGTCGTTTCAATGTGTCTCACCTCATGTTCATTATTGACGTCTCCACTCGAACCCTCTGTGATGTAGAGCTCAGTGTAGATCTGATCCAGGAGAACTGATGATCCAGGCTGTGAGATTCCTTCATTAATTCTTTTATATTTCTCTATCACTTTGGTTTTGAGGTTCTTCTGATAAACAGAGACCAGCTCTGATAAACAGAAGAACATGAAAATCAATATTTCACTGTATGAACCAGAATATAGTCTAATATTATTTACTAATCTAATCTGTCTGATCATCTCTATCAGACACTGATTTATTCAAACATTCCATATACAATAGACTTAATGTCAGTGTTCTAATATCAATAATCATTTTGTTACTATTAGAAAGATCAAAACTGAACTAATAAGTGATTCAATCTGGACCAGGTTAGATCTTCTCAAATGAAAGTGATGTAATAAAATCAGAAACTCTTACTGGTCTGCGGTGTGTTGATAAGATCCTCCCTATTGTTTACCTCAGGGCATTCTGTGTAATCTGGACTCTGTATATCCAGATAGTTGTCTTTCGGTTCCAGCTGCTGATTAACAATTCACAATAATAAAATATCTAGAAAAGATTTTCTGATACTACACAGGTACATTCAGTTCCAGAATTATTGGCATCCTTAGTAAAATTTTTTAAAACAGTCATGATAGAAGCTCTCCAGATCCTTCAGGTTTTAAAGTTCTCTCTTGGATATTTCAGGTTAATGCTAACACACATTCACAGGCAGAGTTGTTCACAACAACTTTTTAATACATCAACCACTAGGCTTTTTTTAAGCTTACCAGAGATAGCAAAGCTCCCAATAGTCACAGTACAGATACTCAAACTCACATAAAAAACACACAGATGCTCTAAAAACAGTATTATAAAACGAATAGTTCCGGTCCTAAAATCAGATTGGCTGAGCCGCGTTCGAAGCCGTTGTAAAATCCCAAATAAATGCACACCTAGGACCACCTCACATCATTCCATATTAATTAAAAAGTGAAAAGTGAATGGTATGTTCGCCCTCATATAGCAACACTTTTAAGGAACTACCTTGCGTCGCGGAAGAATGCTTTATTGTAAGTTTATACACAATAAATACATTTATGAACTAAACATTGTTGTATTTATTATATTTTATGTTGACCGCCGTTTTATAAAAGCAATAAGCCACTCAAGACCGTGCGTTACTGCTATGATTTTATCACGGGGAAAGAAGTTTTAGGCACTCCGCTTCACGTCATGCCAAAAACATCATCCCCGTGATAAAATCACAGTAACGCATGGCCTCTCGTGGCTTATTGCTTTAATTGACACCTGGATGCAGGCAGGTCACAGTGGGTGTGACCTCAAGGAACCAGTGCCAAAATATGCTTAGCCTCCTGACTACCAGCAATTCAATTTTTTCCTTTCTAAAGCAGAGCTCCCCAACCTTTTTTGTCCCACTAGCGAGCAGGGATGGAGTAAGTGGTGTTTTTGTCTTGCTTCACAAATTAATGTGTTAAAGTCTTTATTTTGGCTACCCATAAAAATTATATTCCCACCACACATGTGCTGAATGTTTAATAGATGGGCAGAATAATATTTTAACTCATCTTGTCTTCGTGGAACGAACAGCGGCGCAAGAGACCAGAGTTAACACAGTTAAAACAAAACTGCACCAAATCGAGAAGCAGTGTGAGTTTTTGCAACACAAGGTTGATGACTTAGAAAACAGGTCGAGGCGCAATAATATTAGGATTATTGGTGTCCCTGAGGGAGCTGAGAAGGGTCAACCGACTAAATTTGTGGCGAACTCATTACCAAAATTATTTGGACAAGAGAAAAGAAGCGCCGGTGAATCCAACATAAACATCATCTCCAACTCATCTTGTAAAGCTAAGTATATTTCTTTGTTATAATGGCCCCAGTAGGAGCGCTGTATCCATGTTCCGAGTGTAATATGTTCAGTTATTCCTTCTCCGTGTTTAGTGATAACTTTACATGTGATAAGTGTAGATTAGTTGTTAGTCTGATGGAGAAGATCTCAGTGTTAGAAGGGCGCATTCGGGTGTTAGAACAGACTACTACTAGTGAGTGCTTAGATTCAGCTGTAGCAGTCCCGAATGCCAGCAGTTCAGGTGTAGAACCCCAGACTCCGGCATTAGAGCCCTCACAGCGGGGCGACTGGGTGATGTCTCGGCGACATAGTCGTAGGGCAAAGCACCGACCATCTCAGTTGCACGTGTCCAACAGGTTTTCCCCACTCAGTGAGCCACCCGCTGAGAAGCCTGTTAATGTAAGTGCTCTGGTTATAGGAGATTCTCAGCTCCGACACGTGCGTATTGCAACCCCCATAGAGACACCAGCAACCATAGTCACTTGTATTCCGGGGGCCAGGGCGCCTGACATCAGAGCAAATCTGAAAGTGCTGGCTAATGCTAATCGTAGATTTTCGAAGATTGTTATCCACGTCGGCACTAATGATGTTCGTTTACGGCAGTCTGAGGTTACTAAGAGTAATGTTAAAGAGGTGTGTGAATTAGCTAGGTCAATGTCTGAGGCAGTAGTGTGCTCTGGCCCCTTACCGATTCGACCCAGTGGCGAAACATACAGCAGGTTGTTGTCGCTGAACCACTGGATGTCTAAATGGTGCTCAGAAAACTGCATTGATTTTGTAGATAATTGGTCCACCTTTAAGGGAAGGCCTGGTCTTTTGAAGCGGGATGGTGTCCACCCCACGTGGGAGGGTGCTGCTCGCATTTCTTGCAGCATAGGTGACAGGCTTTACCACCGCGTTAGTGTAGCGGCAGATAGTGGTAAATGACTATCCAGAGCCAAGACCAGGCAGCAGACTAACAGGCCTAACCAACTGTCTGCGAGTCGCCATCGGACGTCACCCGGAATCCTTAGGTCACAAACCATTGAGACTGTGTCTGTTTACCGTGGCAGGTGTAAGCCAAAACAAAATCAAAAAGTATGTCATAATAACTTAATTAAAATTAATCTAAATGAGCATCATGAAAACCATAGTAAAGCTAAACTAAAGTTAGGACTTCTAAACATCAGGTCACTTGCATGCAAAACAGTAATTGTAAATGAAATAATTACAGATAATAGTCTTAGTGCACTTTGTTTAACCGAGACCTGGGCTAGACCTGATGAGTATCTAAGTTTAAATGAAGCATCTCCTCCGGGTTACAGTTATGAACATAAGCCACGTCTTAGTGGTCGTGGTGGAGGAATAGCCACAATTTATGATAAGGACATACAGGGGTTGGACAAAATAACTGAAACACC
This sequence comes from Trichomycterus rosablanca, assembly GCF_030014385.1. Classification (NCBI taxonomy): domain Eukaryota; kingdom Metazoa; phylum Chordata; class Actinopteri; order Siluriformes; family Trichomycteridae; genus Trichomycterus; species Trichomycterus rosablanca. The sequence continues at coordinate 55,207,713 of NC_085990.1, read as the reverse complement.
TGTCATTTTAGTGTGGGAGGTTTCATGGCTAAATTGGACCAGTCTGGTGGCCAATCTTCATTAATTGCACATTGCACCAGTAAGAGCAGAGTGTGAAGGTTCAATTAGCAGGGTAAGAGCACAGTTTTGCTCAAAATATTGCAATGCACACAACATTATGGGTGACATACCAGAGTTCAAAAGAGGACAAATTGTTGGTGCACGTCTTGCTGGCGCATCTGTGACCAAGACAGCAAGTCTTTGTGATGTATCAAGAGCCAGGGTATCCAGGGTAATGTCAGCATACCACCAAGAAGGACAAACCACATCCAACAGGATTAACTGTGGACGCAAGAGGAAGCTGTCTGAAAGGGATGTTCGGGTGCTAACCCGGATTGTATCCAAAAAACATAAAACCACGGCTGCCCAAATCACGGCAGAATTAAATGTGCACCTCAACTCTCCTGTTTCCACCAGAACTGTCCGTCGGGAGCTCCACAGGGTCAATATACACGGCCGGGCTGCTATAGCCAAACCTTTGGTCACTCGTGCCAATGCCAAACGTCGGTTTCAATGGTGCAAGGAGCGCAAATCTTGGGCTGTGGACAATGTGAAACATGTATTGTTCTCTGATGAGTCCACCTTTACTGTTTTCCCCACATCCGGGAGAGTTACGGTGTGGAGAAGCCCCAAAGAAGCGTACCACCCAGACTGTTGCATGCCCAGAGTGAAGCATGGGGGTGGATCAGTGATGGTTTGGGCTGCCATATCATGGCATTCCCTTGGCCCAATACTTGTGCTAGATGGGCGCGTCACTGCCAAGGACTACCGAACCATTCTGGAGGACCATGTGCATCCAATGGCGGTGCCGTGTATCAGGATGACAATGCACCAATACACACAGCAAGACTGGTGAAAGATTGGTTTGATGAACATGAAAGTGAAGTTGAACATCTCCCATGGCCTGCACAGTCACCAGATCTAAATATTATTGAGCCACTTTGGGGTGTTTTGGAGAAGCGAGTAAGGAAACGTTTTCCTCCACCAGCATCACGTAGTGACCTGGCCACTATCCTGCAAGAAGAATGGCTTAAAATCCCTCTGACCACTGTGCAGGACTTGCATATGTCATTTCCAAGACGAATTGACGCTGTATTGGCCGCAAAAGGAGGCCCTACACCATACTAATAAATTATTGTGGTCTAAAACCAGGTGTTTCAGTTATTTTGTCCAACCCCTGTAGGTCTCACTGTAAAATCAACTCCCATAACAAACTCGTTTGAAGTTCTTATCTCTGACATAACCAATAAATGTTCATCTGATAAAACTAGTATGTTTAAACTGGTTACTGTTTATCGACCCCCTGGTCCTTACTCAGAATTTCTTAACGAATTTGCCGATTTTCTTTCTAAATTAGTTTTATCAACTAAAAAAGCTTTAATTGTTGGTGACTTTAATATTCATTATGAGGATAAATGTAATCCACTCAAAACTGCGTTTGACTCTATTTTAGAATCTTTAGGCATCACCCAAAATGTAACAGGACCCACTCACTGCTGTAAACATACCTTAGATTTAATACTTACTTATGGTATAAACATAGACAACCTGGAAATTGTACCACAGAATGACTTAATCTCTGATCACTCTCTACTAATTTATGAAGTGTCCCTGTCCAATAAGGTACAGCAACCAAATCGTTTTAAATGTAAGCGCACTATTACATCTGCAACTGCAGCAGCGTTCATAAACTGCCTACCAGAATTACCAAATATATCAGCATCGGAACCTAAAGAGCTAGATCAGGCAACTCAAAACCTAGAGACTGTATTGCGCGCAACCTTAGATAATGTAGCCCCACTTAAAACTAAACTGATTAGGGAGAAAAACTTGCTCCTTGGTACAATGACCACACATGCGCACTTAAACAAGCAGCACGGAAATTAGAACGCAAGTGGCGTCACACTACACTGGAGGTGTATAAGATTGCTTGGAAAGATGCTCTAAATGAGTATAAACATGCACTTATAAAAGCTAAATCTTTATATTATTCGTCCCTAATAGAGAAAAATAAAAACAATCCTAGATTCCTTTTTGAGACAGTGTCCAAATTAACTAAAAATGCCAATGAAACTGAATCTAAAATACCGCCTGACTGTACCAGCGATGATTTTTAAAAATTCTTTAATGACAAGATAGAAAAAATACGACTTCAGAGTCAGAGTGTGTCACTTACCAATGTTAAGTATGGACTCACTCTGAGCAGCATTGGTGATAATAGTAACGAGTTAATCCAACTAAATTCCTTTAATCCAATCTCCCAAAATGAACTAACTGTGTTGATTAAATCATCGAAGTCATCATCGTGTATACTCGATCCTGTTCCAACTCGTTTACTTAAAGATTTACTCCCAGCTATTGTAGAGCCCCTGCTTACATTAATCAATGCATCCCTTAGCCTTGGATATGTACCTAAATTGTTTAAAAGTGCTGTTATTAAACCCCTGATTAAAAAACCTAATCTTGATCCACATGTTTGATCTAACTATAGGCCAATTTCAAACCTTCCTTTTGTCTCTAAGATATTAGAAAAAGTCGTTTCCAAACAATTATGTTCTTATTTGAATGAAAATTGTATTCATGAAAAATTTCAATCAGGATTTAGACCCAACCATAGTACAGAAACCGCATTAATTAGAGTAGTTAACGAGTTGTTAATGTCTTCTGATAATGGATGTGTCTCTTTTCTTGTTCTATTAGATCTTAGTGCAGCGTTTGATACGGTCGATCATAACATTTTACTGGAGAGGCTAGAAAATACAGTAGGTGTTAAAGGACTCGCACTCTCTTGGTTTCAATCATATCTGACTGACCGCTCTCAATTTGTTTATGTAAATAATAAATGCTCAGAAACTACAAAAGTAAAGTGTGGTGTTCCACAGGGGTCGGTACTGGGACCGCTATTATTTACACTCTATATGCTTCCACTAGGTGAAATTATTCATAAACATGGCATAAAATTTCACTGCTATGCAGATGACACACAGCTGTATATATCAGCCAAACCAAATGATACTGACACAATCAGTAAGATTGAAGATTGTGTAAACGACATAAAAAACTGGATGTCACGTAATTTTCTTTTACTTAATTCAGATAAAACAGAGGTTTTACTTGTTGGCTCTAAAGCTGCAAGAGACAAGTTGTCTAACCTGGTGCTAAACCTAAACACTTTCTCTGTTACTCCTAGCCCAGATGTAAAAAAACTTAGGTGTCACAATAGATTCAGATCTTTCCTTTGATACACACGTTAATAATATTACTAGAGTTGCTTTCTATCATTTGCGTAATATCTCTAAAATAAGTAATATACTATCTGTTAATGACGCTGAAAAACTGATCCATGTGTTTATAACTTCTCGGTTAGATTATTGTAATGCTCTTCTAACTAGATGCTCTGGTAGATCCATACACAAACTCCAGTTAGTTCAAAATGCAGCAGCTCGAGTGCTAACTAGAACAAAAAAATTTGATCATATTAGTCCTGTTCTATCATCTCTACACTGGCTGCCAGTTAAATTTCGCATTGATTACAAAATACTTTTACTAACTTATAAAGCGCTACACGGTCTGGCTCCACAGTATCTGAGTGAACTTATTAATTACTACAACCCAGCACGTCCACTTCGTTCACAAGATGCAGGGTTACTTATAGTTCCTAAAATTAAAAAGACCACAGCTGGTGGAAGAGCGTTTTCTTACAAAGCTCCACAACTTTGGAATAATCTTCCTGCCTCTGTTCGGGATTCGGACACAGTCTCAATGTTTAAGTCTAGACTGAAAACATATTTATTTTCTCAGGCTTTTGATTAGTATAGACAAAGGTGCAGAGCTTGGGGGTTCTTGGTCATAGAAACTTGTGGTGATCAGGGATGTTGGGTTGCTGTCGTTCTGCCTCTCTTGTCCGATCACTCAGGTTTGATGACGGTGGGGAGATGGGCGCTGATGTCCTGTGAAAGCCTTCATGACCTTGTTACCTGCTCGCTCTCCCTTTTAGTTATGCTGTAATAATTAGGGCTGCCGGAGTCTAAAACTCTCTGTAAAACTGTTTGTCAACTAGCATTGTACATTATTAACTACATTCTCTGTTGTTTTACCCCGAGGGCATTCTGATGGAAACCTGTTTACCCGGCCGAGGTTAAGGATTAAAGTCGAGACTGCCGGGATAACGATGCTGCTCCTGTCAGATGTGACTGGTCTGGAGTAATTGCAACGACAAGAAATCACTACAGACTTTATTGAAGACTAGAGCGGATAACAACTCTATTATTATTTAATTGTTTATTTATCTATTTATTACCAGTTATGACTTTTAGATAATTTAATTCTGTGTTTGTATGATTTGTGTAAATCGTGTATTTATTTAAAGTATCCTCGAGACCACCCAAGAAGGATGGGCCCTGCTGAGTCTGGTTCCTCTCAAGGTTTCTTCCTGTAATTTTCAGGGAGTTTTTCCTTGCCACTGTCGCCCTCGGCTTGCTCAACAGGGGTTTTTGTATCTGTTGGTCCTGGATTTTGTAAAGTTGCTTTGAGACAATGTATATTGTAAAAAGCGCTATATAAATAAAGTTGACTTGACTTGACTTTACCCATCATAATCGATCGAGTCCACCAGAGTGATCGCCCGATAATTGCACGAATTCACCTGTTTCAAACAAAATAAAAAAATACTGCTTCTAAGGAGGGAACAGCCTTATCTCAGCTTTCAAGGTAGCCCGATTGCTATTTTTCTGGACTATTTTGAGGCTGTTGTTCAGAAATGTCAGCAGTTTTCGGATCTTCTGAAGGAAAGCGAGGGATCTCTCATACATGTCGTTTTCCTGCAAAGCTTTACATTAACACTGGAGGGCGCTCTAAGACCTTTACTAAAGCAGAGAAGGCAAAGCGTTTTTTGCAGACAGAACTAAATAAAGCAGGTTCACCACATCAACTGGAATAATTCTTTGGAAGGTTTAAATGGCAGCGGGTGTCCTAAATACTGAATTTTTGTGGTAAGGTGGTTTTGAGGATTTTGTTTGACTATTTTGCCACATTCATAAATGTACTGGATTATTCTGATAGACTTGGTGGGTTTATGTTATATTTACAGGTGAACTGATGGTGATTTAGCCTTTTTCATTTCTTTACATGTTCAGCGAGTTTTTCGTGAATCAATATTTATGTTGGTGATTGGAGGAGTGCTTCGTGAAAGGGACAGCCCAGTATTTAGGGTTTAGAGATGACAAACTGACTGGGGTTGGGTTGATGTTCTAGGGCTGTTTTTTGTTGTTTTTTTCCCTCTCTTTTCTTTTTTTCTTTTGGGTCCCCTTCGTTGCTTTCCTGTCAGAATCAGATTTATTGGCCATGTATGTGGATACACACAAGGAATTTGTTTCCGGCAGATGGTATTTTTCTAGTAATAATACAGTGTACAAGAAATGCAAACATTAAACAATAAACACAAAAGTATACAAACTATATTATTTACAAAAACAGTAAAGTGCACAACATGTAGGATGAGTACTACAGTGTAGTCAATTGGCAGCAGGTGAATATTGTTGTGCTTAGGTCAGTATTGTCAGTAATTTATTTATTTAGGAGGGACATGAGGCCTGTGGGAAGAAACTGCTCTTGAATCTGGTGGTTTTAATGTGGATGGACCTATAGCGCCTGCCGGAGGGAAGGGGTTAAATGCAGCTATGGCCAGGGTGTGAGGTGTCAGTAATAATTTTATCTGCCCATTTCTTGGTCCTTGAAGAGTACAAGTCCTGGAGAGAGGGCAGAGAAGCACCAATGATTTTTTTCAGCTGACTTTACCAGTCGCTGCAGTCTGTTCCTGTGTTGTACTGTAGCTGCTCCAAACCAGACTGTGATGGAAGTGCACAGAAGTGCCTTACAGTCCCATGTCCTGTTGTCAAATTTGGTCGCTTAACATAGTCCATGGTGCACAGAATGATCTCACTGTTGGTGGCGTCTCAATAGTCTCTTGGAATGTCAGGGGACTGGGGCATCCAATTAAACGAACACAAGTGTTTTCTCATTTAAAATAATTAAAGGCTGACAATGTTTCTTCAAGAAACCCATATCTCGAAGGCTAATTAAGTTAAGCTTAGGGTCAATTGGATATCGCAGGTCTATCAGGCATTATTTACATCTAAAGCCAGGGGAGTTGCTATTCTTTTTAAAGAAAAATGGAATGTTCCATTTTGTTTTGAGGCAATGAAGGCAGATCCACAGGGCAGATTTATTATTATATCAGGTCATATTAACTCCTTCCCTCTAACTCTGGTAATTATACAGTGAGGGAAATAAGTATTTGATCCCCTGCTGATTTTGTAAGTTTACCGCCTTACAAAGACTTGAACAGTCTATAATTTTTATGGAAGGTTTATTTTAACAGAGAGAGACAGAATATTAACAAAAAATCCAGAAAAAAAACATTAAATAAAAGTTATAAATTAATTTGTATTTAATTAAGGGAAATAAGTATTTGATCCCCTACCAACCAGCAAGAATTCTGACCCCCACAGAGCGGTTATGTGCACATGAGGCACACAAATTAGTCCTGTCCCTGTATAAAAGACTCCTGTCACAGAATCAGTTTCTTCCATTCAAATCTCTCGACCACCATGGGCAAGACCAAAGAGCTATCAAAGGACGTCAGGGACAAGATTGTAAACCTGCACAAGGCTGGAATGGGCTACAAGACCATCAGCAAGAAGCTTGGTGAGAAAGAGACCACTGTTGGTGCGATAATTCGAAAATGGAAGAAATACAAGATCACAGTCAATCACCCTCGCTCTGGAGCTCCATGCAAGATCTCACCTGGTGGGGTAAGAATGATTCTGAGAAAGGTGAGGTCAGTCCAGAATTACATGGGAGGAGCTTGTCAATGATCTCAAGGGAGCTGGGAGCACAGTCACCAAGAAAACCATTAGTAACACACTTCACCGTAATGGATCGAGATCCTGCATTGCCTGCAAAGTCCCTCTGCTCAAGAAGGCTCATGTACAGGCCCGTCTGAAGTTTGCCAATGAACACCTGAATGATTCAGAGAAAGCTTGGGAGAATGTGATATGGTCAGATGAGACCAAAATTGAGCTCTTTGGCATCAACTCCACTCGCCGTGTTTGGGAGCAGAGAAATGCCCGGTGGGGATGGTGTTCTTGGGGTCATATCCAGCATTTCTCTGCTCCCAGCTCCCTTGAGATCATTGTCAAGCTCCTCCCGTGTAATTCTGGGCTGACCTCACCTTTCTCAGAATCATTCTTACCCCACCAGGTGAGATCTTGCATGGAGCTCCAGAGCGAGGGCGACTGACTGTGATCTTGTATTTCTTCCATTTTCGAATTATCGCACCAACAGTGGTCTCTTTCTCACCAAGCTTCTTGCTGATGGTCTTGTAGCCCATTCCAGCCTTGTGCAGGTCTACAATCTTGTCCCTGACTATTAGGAGACCTACGGTAGCTGGTGAATGCACCCCGAGTTCCCAGCGAAGTAGGTCTTACAGAGCAAGGCAAACAAAGGCCTTAAGTGGCAGGAGGACCAATTAGGGCTGATCACCCGCAGCTGTCGAGCTGGCTATTTAAGCCAGCTCTGCACAGCAGCGGGTGTCGCACCTTTTGTTTGTTTCCCGGTTTGTAAGTGGCAGTTCGTCCGCGCTTTCTAGGGGTTAGACGGTATCCCCTGGTGGCATAGCCATTAGGGTGTGTAGACTGAAAGGTCGAGGTACATCTTTATTTTACCTTAGATATTAGCGTGGTGCGAAGCCGTGCAGCCCTCGCGCTGCGTTTTGTTTCTCGGGCTAGCATTAGCGATGCTGCTACTCTACCAGCCATTTTGCTGAGAGCAGTACTCTCGCAAGCCCTATTAACCAGTCAGTCATAGGATTCAGTTACCGCTGGGTGGCGACGCCGTTAAGCGTTCGGCTCGTAAGCTGTATTCCCCGGTTCGAATCCGCACTTTGTCTGTGTAAACTACATATTATATCTTTCTCTTTTCAGATCGGCGAACTTCCTCAGCTGTGTACCCCTGCGAGGTATACGCCGATCGCGGACATTTCTAGCCTCCCTTTGTTCTGGAGCTAGTGTATTCGGGAGAATACCTCTTCCGCATTTCTCCACTGTAGCGCCTTAAGAGCTCAGTCACTCTCAGCTACCCGCGCCGTTATAGCGCGGAGATTACGCGTCAGTCCCTCACCGAGGAGACCTGGGTTCGGGTCCTCATTTGTTATTTATTTCTCTGTGTTGTTTTTCTTTGCCTGCAGTCTCAGCGGCACCATCGGACTTCCCGATTGGTTTTTATTTTCTCGTTTTTTCTCTGTTTGTGTTTATTTCATGTTATAAATAAAATATTATTTTATTTAATTTTTCCGCATTTGAGTCCTCCTTCTCCCACATGACAGAAAGGTGCGAACACTCATGGACTCAGCGGAACCCGCACATGTCTCTGACGTGCTTCGCCACCAAGGGGTGGCGCTGGGCAGGCACGAGGTAGCTCTCAACGAGCTGGCACAGCACGTAGCCGCGTTCGCCCAACGCGTGCCAACCTCGGGAGCCGCCCCGAATCCCGTGACCCACTCTGGGGAGTCTGTCACCCGTGACACGCCAATCCCTCCCCCTGAGAGATACTCAGGGGAAGCGAAAAAGTGTCGGGGATTTCTCCTCCAATGCTCGCTAGCGTTCGAGCTGCAACCGTCTCGCTACCCAACAGAACGTGGCCTATATCATTTCCCTTCTCACCGGGAGGGCATTGGAATGGGCTACCGCACTTTGGGAGCAGAATGCCCCTGAATGTTCGTCAGAAAGCTCCTTTAAGGAGGCATTAAAGGAGACGTTTTTTCACCCTGCAGGGGGTCGAGAGGTGGGTCCACGCCTGCTCGAACTCACGCAAGGTAGTCGCTCAGTAGCGGACTACGTCATAGAGTTTTGAACGCTAGCGGCAGAGTGTGGTTGGGATGAGGGGGCCCTCATCGCCATTTTCCATCGTGGCCTTTCCTGTAAAGTTAAGGACGAGCTGGCCACCAGAGATCCTCCTGCCACCCTTAGGGCCTTTTACACGCTGGCCACATCTATAGACACCCGACTTTGCCAGCGGGCGCGGGAACGGGGTTCCTGTCCTCCGTTCGTTCGCTCGTTGGTCCCTCCTAGCTCCCCTCTGTCCAATCCCGATCCCGAACCCATGCAATTGGGTTCGACACGACCTGACGCCCCTCAGGCATCAGGATCCCGCTACAGACCCCGACAATGTTAAACTAGCAGGCCGCTCTCGAACCAGGGAGTCGAGAGAGGGCCAGACTAGCATCCCTGGTCAGGGCCTGTTTTTGTCGGCCCAATTGTCTTGGGGTTCGGGAGACACAAACCTCCAGGTTTGTGTAGATTCGGGAGCGGTGGAGAGCTTTATTGACATCGATCTGGTACGCAGGCTGGGGATAGAGGTCCAACCGCTAACCAGGCCGGTCTTGGTCCATGCTGTTGATGGCCGAGCCGTAGCAGGTAGCCCGATTACCCATCGGTTGCAGCCCTTGACGCTGCGTCTGGAGGACCACGAGGAACGGATCACCTTTCTAGTGACTCACGTTCCTCACCTCCAGGTGGTCCTGAGTTTTTCGTGGCTACAAAGACACAACCCCCAGATCGACTGGGCCACTGGGTCAATCTTCATTTGGGGAACACGGTGTAGAGATTCGTGCTTGCTTCAAGCCGGCACGAATCTCGACCCGCCAGTACCAAAAATGGAGACCCCGGATTTGGCCACAGTTCCTCCTGTGTACCATGATCTTCAGGAGGTTTTTAGCAAGTCCAGGGCGCGGGACTTGCCCCCCCATAGACCGTACGACTGCGCCATAAATTTGTTGCCCGGCACTACTCCTCCTAGGGGGCGCCTTTTCGGTCCGGAGAAGGTTGCCATGGAGGAGTATGTGCGCGAGGCGCTTAAGCAGGGGTTCATTCGTCCTTCTTCCTCCCCGGCCGGGGCGGGGGTTTTTTTGTTGGTAAGAAGGACGGTTCCTTGCGCCCCTGTGTCCATTATCGCGGTCTAAACGCCATTACGATCAAGGATCGGTACCCGCTGCCGCTGATGGCCACGGCTTTCGAAGCCCTTTAGCGAGCATCTATTTTTACAAAGCTCGATTTACGCAGCGCGTACAATCTGATCCGGATCAGGCAGGGGGACGAGTGGAAGACTGCGTTCATTACGCCCACTGGCCACTATGAGTACCTAGTGATGCCCTTTGGGTTAATGAATGCCCCCGCAGTCTTCCAGAGGTTCATCAATGAGGTCCTACGGGAGACCCTTGATAAGTTTGTCTATGTCTATCTAGACGATATTCTTATTTTTAGCCGGTCCATCGACGAACACATAGGGCATGTCCGGCGAGTTCTCCAGCTCTTGCTCGAACACCACCTTTTCGTCAAGCTGGAGAAATCCGTCTTTCACGCCCCTTGGGTTTCGTTCCTGGGGTTCATAGTGTCACAAGGCGCCCTACGCATGGACCCGGCTAAAATTAAAGCTGTGGAGAGCTGGCCGACTCCAAGTTCTGTTCGCCAAATGCAAAGGTTTTTGGGCTTTGCAAACTTTTTTAGGCTTACTGGCAAGGGGCCTTTTAAGTGGTCGGTGCCGGCCCAACAAGCCTTTGATAGGTTGAGATCTCTCTTGATGACTGCTCCTGTTTTGCAGTTGCCTGACCCTGAGGAGCCATTCGTGGTCGAAGTGGATGCCTCTGAGGTTGGGGTTGGGGCAGTATTGTCCCAGAGAGTGGGGCCAGGAGAGAAGCTGCATCCGTGTGCCTTCTTTTCGCACCGCCTGACTCCGGCTGAGCGGAATTACCCGGTCGGAGACAGGGAACTTCTAGCCATTAAGTTGGCTTTAGATGAGTGGCGACACTGGCTCGAGGGAGCTAAACATCCTTTTCTTGTTTGGACTGATCACAAAAACTTGTCGTTCATCCAACAGGTCAAATGGATGAATTCTCGTCAGGCATGGTGGTCCTTATTTTTTTGTAGGCTCCATTTAACGCTGTCGTATAGACCGGGGTCCAAGAATGTTAAACCGGATGCCCTGTCTAGGCAGTGGGAACCAACTAGTCCGGAGACCGAGCCTGATCCCGTGATTCCCTCGATCCAGATAGCTGCCCCAGTCACCTGGGGTATTTCAAAGGTCATTCGGGACGCCCAAAGGGCCGAACCCGACCTCGGAGGGGGACCTCCTGACAGATTGTATGTACCTTCTACTGTACGGCGTCAGGTTTTTGAGTGGGCTCATGCCTCTTCTTTTGCGGCGCACCCAGGTGTGATTAAGTCCCTGGTTTTGCTGCGCCGAAGATTTTGGTGGCCGGGGATGGAGAATGAGGTACGTGACTTCGTCCGTACCTGCACTGTGTGCGCTCAGAACAAGAGCCCCAGAGAGCGCCCACGTGGCCTTCTCCATCCGTTGCCAATACCTTCAAGACCGTGGTCCCATATCGCTCTAGATTTTGTGACAGGCTTGCCAAAGTCTAGAGGGTTCACGGCGGTGTTGGTAATTGTTGACCGGTTCACCAAGTCTTGCCTGTTTATCCCTCTGCCCAAGCTACCATCCGCCATGGGTACTGCGCAGATCATCCTGCAACATGTGGTGAGAGCGCATGGGGTCCCATCAGACATTGTGTCTGATCGGGGCCCGCAGTTTGTAAGCCAGTACTGGTGGGCCTTCTGCCAACTTATTGGCGCTAAGGCCAGCTTATCCTCGGGGTATCACCCCGAGTCGAATGGGCAGTCGGAAAGGCTTATCCAGGATCTGAGCAAAATGCTCAGGTGCCTGACGGCAGGGAATCCGGCCACGTGGTCGGATAAACTCTTGTGGGCTGAATTTGCTCACAATACCCTGCATCATTCGGCGATAGGAATGTCACCATTTGAAGCTTAGTTCGGGTACCCTCCTCCGCTCTTTCCTGAGCAGGAGCAGCAAGTTGCGGTCCCGTCTGTACAGCTTCATGTCCGCCGCTGCCACGCCGCCTGGCGTAAAGCAAGGCAGGCACTTGTGGCCACCCAGCGCTCCATGAAGCGCACTGCTGACCGCAGGCGGCAGCCGGAACTCACCTTCCGGCCGGGCCAACGTGTCCTTTTGTCGACGAGGGATCTCCCCGTCAGAGGTGCCCCTCACAAGCTGGCACCCAGGTACATTGGCCCGTTTAAGGTGGTCAGGCGGATCAACCCGGTGACCTATAGGTTGGAGCTTCCTCCCAAGTTGAAAGTGCATCCAACTTTTCATGTCTCCCAACTCCGACCATTTATGTGCAGGGGAGTTCTACCCCCTCCCCAGCCTCCTGCCCCTCGTATCATCCAGGGTGCCCCTGCCTTCACTGTCCGCCGCCTGCTGGATTGCAGGAAGGTTCAGGGTAGCACCCAATACTTGGTGGATTGGGAAGGCTACGGCCCTGAGGAACGTTCATGGGTACCGGCTCGGCAGATCCTGGACCCTGAACTGATCCGCGAGTTCCGCCGGAACCGTGCTGCGGGTCTTGGGACCTCAGGAGCTGTCCCTAGAGGAGGGGGGTTCTATTAGGAGACCTACGGTAGCTGGTGAATGCACCCCGAGTTCCCAGCGAAGTAGGTCTTACAGAGCAAGGCAAACAAAGGCCTTAAGTGGCAGGAGGACCAATTAGGGCTGATCACCCGCAGCTGTCGAGCTGGCTATTTAAGCCAGCTCTGCACAGCAGCGGGTGTCGCACCTTTTGTTTGTTTCCCGGTTTGTAAGTGGCAGTTCGTCCGCACTTTCTAGGGGTTAGACGGTATCCCCTGGTGGCATAGCCATTAGGGTGTGTAGACTGAAAGGTGAGGTACATCTTTATTTTACCTTAGATATTAGCGTGGTGCGACGCCGTGCAGCTCTCGCGCTGCGTTTTGTTTCTCGGGCTAGCATTAGCGATGCTGCTACTCTACCAGCCATTTTGCTGAGAGCAGTACTCTCGCAAGCCCTATTAACCAGTCAGTCATAGGATTCAGTTACCGCTGGGTGGCGACGCCGTTAAGCGTTCGGCTCGTACGCTGTATTCCCCGGTTCGAATCCGCACTTTGTCTGTGTAAACTAAATATTATATCTTTCTCTTTTCAGATCGGCGAACTTCCTCAGCTGTGTACCCCTGCGAGGTATACGCCGATCGCGGACATTTCTAGCCTCCCTTTGTTCTGGAGCTAGTGTATTCGGGAGAATACCTCTTCCGCATTTCTCCACTGTAGCGCCTTAAGCGCTCAGTCACTCTCAGCTACCCGCGCCGTTATAGCGCGGAGATTACGCGTCCGTCCCTCACCGAGGAGACCTGGGTTCGCGTCCTCATTTGTTATTTATTTCTCTGTGTTGTTTTTCTTTGCCTGCAGTCTCAGCGGCACCATCGGACTTCCCGATTGGTTTTTATTTTCTCGTTTTTTCTCTGTTTGTGTTTATTTCATGTTATAAATAAAATATTATTTTATTTAATTTTTCCGCATTTGAGTCCTCCTTCTCCCACGTGACACTGACGTCATTTGATAGCTCTTTGGTCTTGCCCATGGTGGTCGAGAGATTTGAATGGAAGAAACTGTGACAGGAGTCTTTTATACAGTAGGGGATCAAATACTTATTTCCCTTAATTAAATACAAATTAATTTATAACTTTTATTTAATGTTTTTTTTCTGGATTTTTTGTTGATATTCTGTCTCTCTCTGTTGAAATAAACCTTCCATAAAAATTATAGACTGTTCAAGTCTTTGTAAGGGGGTAAACTTACAAAATCAGCAGGGGATCAAATACTTATTTCCCCCACTGTATATGCCCCTAATTTTGATGATCCTTCCTTTTTTCGCAAGGTATTTAACCTAATCCCTGATACCACATCTAATGTTATTATAGGAGGCCATTTTAATAGTTTTTTAGATCCCTACATGGACAGGCTCTCCTCAAAACCACCTTCTCTGTCTTCTGTGCAGGTTCTAAACAACCTTATCAAGACCGATATTTGGAGACTTAAGAACCTGACAGGCAGGGATTATTCATTTTATTCCCATGTGCACAAATCCTACACTAGGATTGACCAGTTCCTGATTTCGTCAGAGCTAATCTCAAAAGCTGCCAGCACTAAATATCATAACATACTGATCTCTGTTCACAGTCCAGTTAAACTTCTCCTCTCTGATATTGTCCCCAGAGAGATACAATTGGCGTTTTAATCCTCACTTGCTCTCAGACGCAAAATTTGCAGCATACATAAATTCACAGCTAGACGATTTTATAGCTTTTAACGACACAGGTGAGGTGTCAAATTCTACACTTTGGGAAACACTAAAAGTGGTTCTCCGTGGTGATATTCTGGCTTTTGAATCCTTAAAGAAAAAAAGAGATGAATAAAAAGGTAAAAGAAATAGAAAACATCCTTCCATCACTGGAGCAAGCAAACAGGAAGTCTTTTCAACAGTCTTTTCAACAGAACTACAATAAAGTTCTGCATCTTAAGTATGAGTATAACTCCATTCTCAGCAAGCGGACAGAAAATGTATTACTAAAACTAAAACAGAAACACTTCTAGCTCGGTGACAAGCCCGAACGCTTATTGGCCAGACAGGGGTGTCTTAGCAAAACCGAGCATAAAATAAAATCAGGAACTGGTAGCCATATCACAGATCCAAAGGAAATAAATACCCAATTTAAATAATTCTATTCTGATTTATATAATTTAATGCCACAGATGCGGACATTAGTGGTGTGTGATACTGCAAAATTTGGTATCGATCCGATACCAGGTAAATACAGGGTCAGTATTGCCGATATCGATCCGATACCGATACTTTTTACTTATAAAGCGGTTTATTTACTTTCATGTAGGGAAGAGCAGGGTGTCATGATTTATGAGGTGAATGTATCATCAATATGCTTTGACTAAAAAATGATTTTGTGTTTATTAGTTCATCATGTGCATGTGAAAACCCACTACAGTTTGTAGGCGAATAAACAGTAATTTAATTAATGTAATAAACTTTAATAAAAGTCTGGTGTATTTGTTTAGAAACAACTATGTGATAAGAAAACAGAATTCCTACTCTCACTGCACTCTCTGGCTTCTTGTAAAATAAAGTACAGAAGATAGTAAAGAATGTCCATTCTTTTTTCAGTGAAAGTTTTTTGTTCATAAACAATAATATAATAAAACTAAATTCGTTACTTTCACTGCACTTCTTATTTGGCTCAAAACAAATTACAGCACAACATTATAACTGAAGAACAAATGTTTTAAAACTTACAATTTTTATTTTTAATTTACTGATGAAAGTATCCACTGTTTCTCTCTGCCTCTCACTGCTGTATGTATTTTCTCAGTGTCGCTTAGTCACGTGACAGTAAAACACATCGGAGTAGGGAGGAGCAAAGTGTGTACATACACACACACACACACACACACACACGTCTACTTTTGGATAAAACGGGAGGAACGTACTGAATGAAGTGGAGAAAAAACTGAAACTAAAGTATCGATCCCATCATTAGAATGGATCCGATTCCGATACCAACGTTGGTATCGATAATATCGATATTTGGATCGATCCGCCCACCACTAGCGGACATAGATAGTTTTCTTAATAATCTGGAAATACCTAGGCTCTCGGACACAAAAAACACAATTGATTCCCCATTTACAATGCCAGATGTTTTCCAAGCCATTCGGTCCTTCCCATAAGGCAAAGCCTCTGGTTCTGATGGTTTTGGCAGTAAATTATATAAGCCTTCTCCCCCAAACCTGCTCCCCTGATATTGAGAATGCTAATTCATTATTGGGGAAATAAGAAACTTCCTAATTCATTGTATGAGGCAAATATATGTTATCTTAAAGGAGGGGAAGGATGCTACTGACCCAGCCTCATTCAGGCCTATTTCCCTGCTGAATTTTGACCAGAAAATATTTTCCAAGATACTTACACACAGAGTGGCAGGGTATGTCTCTGAAATAATACATTCAGACCAAACCGGGTTCATACCAAATAGGTTCTTATTTTGTAATGTGGGCCTGTTGTTTAATATCCTCTATGCCAATCGCAAGAAGGATCCAATACAGGTCGGTAAAACGGATGAAGCTGTAATTCCAGTAGATGCCCAAAAAGCATTCGACCAAATAGAGTGGCCATATATTGTATGTTCAAGATTCTTAAAAGATTTGGGTTTGGCGACTTTTTTATTACCTGTGTAAAAATGCTTTATTTGTCCCCAACCTCATCCATCTTGACCAACGGTGACCGCTCCAAACCACTTAGGCTGTACAAAGGAGTATGACAAAGTGATCCCCTATCTCCACTACTTTTTAATATAGCTTTGGAACCATTAGCTAATGGAATAAGAAGCCACAAATAAAGGGCATCAGGGTTGGGAACTTTCTTAAGCTCCCTGGAACTTCTATCTACGCACCCCAGAATCATCTTTTTCCATCTTCTGTGACAGACAGGGTGTTCTCTGCCTGGGCTGACAAAGGACTAAGTTGTATTGGAGATCTGTACATAGATGATAAATTATCTTCCTTTGCTCAATTGAGAGACAAATATGATTTCACACAAACGCACCTCTTTCGTTACTTGCAGGCCAGACACTATGTACTTACCAAACTACACTATGTACTTACCAAACTACACTATGTACTTACCAAACTACACTATGTACATACCAAACTACACTATGTACTTACCAAACTACACTATGTACATACCAAACTACACTATGTACTTACCAAACTACACTATGTACATACCAAACTACACTATGTACTTACCAAACTACACTATGTACATACCAAACTACACTATGTACTTACCAAACTACACTATGTACATACCAAACTACACTATGTACATACCAAACTACACTATGTACTTACCAAACTACACTATGTACATACCAAACTACACTTCCAAACCAAAAGAGCATCCATTTTTTTTTAGCTTTTTGCCACAGATCCCTGTGCTGTCCCAAATATGCTGATTTTATGTTCTCTTCTCCCAATACTGACCGTTTCAAGGAGGTATGGACTGCAGAGACGGATAATTTTGTGACGGGTGAGATCTGGGAGTAGGGTCTGTCCAGAATTGCGCGTTGTTCCAGTAACTCAAGGTATAGGTTAATACAGTTTAAGGTTCTCCACAGACTCCATTACTCTAAAACGAAACTAAGGAAGATCTATGGATCTATTTCCCCACTGTGTGAGAAATGTAAATTTGAGGATGGTACTTTAGGCCATCTTTTTTGGTCCTGTCCAGCTTTGCACAGCTTCTGGTCTAATATATTTGCACTCCTTTCTGATATACTTAACAAGTATGTGCACCCTGATCCAGCCATGGCTATTTGTGGGTACTCTATGAAAGAATATCCCCAAAGCAGTGGTGTATAGTAACAAAGTAATAATACTTTGTTACAGTACTTAAGTAGTTTTTTGAAGTATTTGTACTTTACTAGAGTATAAAAAATTTCGGTAACTTTCTCTTTTACTCCACTACATTTTCTAAAGAAATTGTGTACTTTTACTCCGTTACATTCTCTGTATGTAAATTCGTTACTGGTTACTACAGAATGAAGGTAAATGATGTGAGATGTGTGACGGACTGCACGCTGGTTTGGCGAATCTGCGCTTGTAAGTTAGACGGTGGTTAAACACATTAATGCGCATGCGCAAACGTTCTCTAAACGCTATCGGAGTTTTTTTAAAGTGCGTCGTTCACCCAAAGACCCGCAAATATGGACATTTCAGAAGCTCCAACACATTGATGTAAGTTACCAATAATTAACAAAGTAAAGCTGCAGCATCTGCGTTTTTTTCATATTATTAGCATTAACATTGTTCAGATATCTACCTACCATTTTTACCGATTACTACATTTGTTTGGAATTCATTGACAGCAAAACTCATGAAGACACGTCCAGTATTTTAAAAAAACTCACCTGTGGACAAATATTTCCTCAGATAACTTCTGTATTAGACCAGAGGAGATATTCATGGTGCTGAGGAACATGCAGCACGTCTTTAACCCTTTAATCATCTCAACAAGAACTCAACTTATCCATCTTATTATGAATCATATATAGCATACGGATGTGGGCCACTTCTGGCAACGTTACGGCACTGCCGGCTCACTGCCGGCATCGGCAAACAGCATATGAGCCAAAAGTGGCCCACATATAGGAAATGCTTATATGGCCCACATGTCCCAAAACAGATCTGGGCCACATCTGGCAAAGACATGGCACCACTGGCAAAAGTGAGCCAGTAATACTGGCTCTTATATTAAAAATGGTAATGTCCCACTTTCCAAAGCATTCAAATGCATTAATTTGCAAATAAATAAAACAAAAACGACAACATTTGCAAAATTAATGAAAATTAATATTACTACTGTAACTAAGAATAATAAGATACACTGTAAAACATTTCAGCCTCAATAAGTTATGTGAACTCATTTCTTCTTTTCAACTCAAATTGTCATGACAAGTTTTGGATTTTGAACTCAGGTTATTAAGTTTTCAGAAAATTTAACGTAAAATAATCAGTTGTCTTGACTACTTGTGAGTTTTTCTATGTTGTCAATGTTCATTTAACTCATGTCTGTAAGTTATCAGTTAAACAAAAGGTGGGGAAAGAGTGGGCCATTCCTATAGGTGGGACCATTTTTGAGTTAGACAGAACAATAATATTTTTTAAAACGTTTAAACCATGGGAGCATGGGGCTAACCAA
Source organism: Trichomycterus rosablanca (assembly GCF_030014385.1). Lineage (NCBI taxonomy): Eukaryota > Metazoa > Chordata > Actinopteri > Siluriformes > Trichomycteridae > Trichomycterus > Trichomycterus rosablanca. Next base: position 55,188,975 of record NC_085990.1, on the reverse strand, counting down.
TTTTTTTCACAGTCGAAAAGCCATTAATATTAATACTGATAAAAACAAGAATAACACACGTTATACGATAGTGGACTACATTTAGCGGCGGAGGGACACACCTGACTCTGGACTACAGTTTGAGGCGGATTAATACACCGAGTGGAGTTTGGCAAGTTGGAGCGTTTACTACTGATAGCATCAATGGCGGGAAGCAGGTGAGTTTATCAAAGTTTAAAACCTGTGTGATAAAAAGTAAAATTGTGTACGTCGACCATTAAATGTGACAGAACTGACGGATTTACTCGTTTTGTTATGTTTACCGAGGCCATGAACGCTTAACATTAGGTTAACAGTTAGCTACTACACCACTTGGGTCCATGGCAGATATTTGAAATAATGGTTGTGTTGGTTTGTGCTGTAATGAGTATAACGGAACGTTAACTGGGGCGAAATAAACTTTGGTTTGCTTTTAAACGAAACGTCTGCATGCATGCTCGGGTAAGCTAATAGTGGTAAAGATTCTGTTAGCTAGCTAGCTAATTCGTTAGCCATCCACTTTCAAAAGTAAATAATGACTTGTAATAATGTGCGTTTTTACACTGTGTTGATCTGCTGAGCGTTAAAGAATTTGGTTTTCTTTTTAAAGTTGTAATTGGGTTTAATTGACCTATGTAGGGATGAATGAAGAGAGCTAAATATCTCCCTATCCAGATAAGAATTTCATTCACATACATTTTTGAGAACACAATTTAGTATTCTTGTTTTTTCTGTCTGCAGAGTTCTGAAGATCCCTTTCATGAAGTGGAAATGGTCAAGGAAGAATACTACAGCACTACAAAGAGCAGATTTATTCCTAAACAACATTCATGGAACCTGTTTGCAATAAATGTGTTCAAAGGTGGCACTGTTTTTAAAAGATGTACCAAGAGCCAAGGTGAAAACTTATGAAATATTTGTTGTTTAAATAAATGATATTTATAAAAAGAAGTTGTAAGTTGATTCATTGTAAAGTTTAAAGAAACTGGGAAACATTTATTAGTCAAGGCTAGAAATGATGAACATAAGTACTGTTAACTTTAGACAATAAGTTATGTGAATATAGCTGAAGTTTTATGAACTTAAAAGTGTGTGTTAAAATAGTGAGGAATTGTATGTTTATTTGACTAGATAGCTCATTTTCTAAAAATGGATAAAATAAACATATTAAGTTATTTTGACTCAGTGCATCAAGTTGAAACAATGAATAAAGTGAGATTTAAATGTTTGTTGTATTGTTATATTGATGGAAAACATGATTAAGTGATGATTATTAAATCACAGGTTGTGATGATTAATGGGATTGGGAGAGGGGCATCAGTAAAATTTGGATCTGGGCCACATATGGCATGGTAACAGCCCAGTTGTTTTACATGTGGTTGAGTTGTGGGTCATTTCTGGCCCTGCTGGTTTAAAGGTGGCTGAGATGTGGCCCTTTTATGGCTGTAAAACGGCCGAGTTCCGGCAACCGCATCTGGCCCTCATCTGTGCCATCATTCCATGTGGTATGTGGGCCGCAAGTAAGTGCCGGACGTGGCCCAGATTCGGGCCATATCAAATTTGTTAGCTTCAAGTTAGAAATGGTGTTTTCTTAAAGTAAGAATATCAATATTTTGTTTAGTTTAACACATGCAATTCAGTGAGTAGATACAGCCCAAAAAAGATTATTTAAATACAGCTTATTTTACTCAAATATTCTGATTTAAATTAATGGTTGAACAGATCATTAAAGGAATAAAAGTGTCACGTTTTGTTAAACTCTCTTGAGATTTGCTTTAAATTAATTATGCCAAAATTATTTTTTTGTTATTGAAATAAACTACCCAAATAAAAAAATGGGACAGTATAGAAAATGCAGATAAAATAGATGCAGTGTTTCTTACATTTACATCGACTCACATTCTAAAAACGTTGGAACAGGAACATTTAGGGCTAGTAATAAGTAAAAAAAAAAAAAAACTAAATATTGTCATGATTTCAAACAGGTGATGTGAACACTTGATTATAACCATGAATTGGCACAAATCATGTTCAGATGAAAGGAAGTAAACAGGACTTTAAGTAATTTTAAAAAATATATTATTATTTATTATTACTATTATTTACTTTACTTATGTTATTGTTATAATTGTTATACTTAAGAAACTCTTCTTTTGCATTTGCTCATTTTACAACATTGCTATGTTAATCTGTCTGTGGGTGGGGAGTAAATAGTGTATTGAGTACATAGTCTGTCTAGGGCAGGGGTGTCAAAATCAAGGCCCGTAGGCCAAATCCAACCCACCACGTCATTTTATGTGGCCCGCGAGAGATTAAAAGACATATGACTGTTGTGATGGTTCGAGTCATTACAGAGATGCACTTATAATTTAAAGGGACACCTGCACATTTAAGCAGCAAACACTGACATCATAGTCATGGCAACTAACTTTGACCTTCGCTAAAAAGTTATGTCACGTTTACGTTTTAGCAGCAAAAGAACGCGGGTAACGTAGTCAGTAGTGTAAAAAAATAATAAATAGATGTTAATTCTCTTACAATCTGATACAGAAGAATCGTGTGTAAGTAGCAGATGTTTATATTCTCAGTTGTTTGTAAATGTTTAGTGAGTTTGTTACAGCGTTTCAGTTACAAATTTACTGTAATTCACTTATTAAATACAGTTACCACCATTACTGTAGCAATTAGTATTTTTACACTTGTTAGCGCTTGTTTGCGTTTGGTTAAATTTGATATTGTACTAGATGTAACACTTGACTACAGCTACAGTATGGGCGTGTACTGTATTAAGTTTGTTATTGTGTTTATTGTTTGTATTTTGTACATTTACTTAATTCTGATGCACAGTTTACAGCTGAGAAGCAAATAAAACCGACCTAACTGTATTCTGGAGGGAGCTGTCTGTCTGTTTGTGTGTCTGTCTAGCTGAGAAAGGGGGAAAACTCTTAGGTGGGCAGAACAATCATCTTAAAATAAACTGTAAAATCCTACATAAACTGCATTTGTGGCCTGCAGTGACCACATCCCGCCACTAGATGATGTTGAGAAATATTTACAAATAATTCCAAAGTGTACAATCCGTAACCCCCCCCCCCCCCCCCCCACCGCGTCTCTTGCTGTTAGTGACTTTGCAACATTCCTTCAGGAAAAGATTGACAAAATCAATCAACCATTTTCTTCAACTGACCCTCAACCCACCAACACACTCACCAGCTTCACCCCACCAGCTTCTCTCATCCAGCAATCCCACTACATGCACACTCGACCCTATACCATCCACCATCCTCAAAGACATCTCACAGGACCTAATCCCCTTTACACCCATCATCAACAACTCCCTGACATCAGGTGTTGTCCCTACTGCTTTTAAGAAGGCTGAGGTCATTCCCCTTCTTAAGAAACCTACACTAGACACTACAGACATCAACAACTACAGACCTGTCTCACTCCTCTCTTCTCTATAAAAAATTCTTGAACGTTCTGTCTATAACCAACTATCTGCCTTTCTTACTCAGAATGACCTCCACGATCCGTACCAGTCTGGCTTCAAGGCAGCGCATTCTACAGAAACAGCACTTGTAGCTGTTACTGAGAAGCTTCATGCAGCCAAAGCAGCCAAACTGTCATTGGTCCTCATTCTTTTTTCTTTTTTTGTATTGTGGTTGTAAAGCATCCTTGAGCATGGACAAAGGCGCTATATAAGTATAACTTATTATTATTATTATGTCTGCGAGATATCTCACAGTGGATGTCGGCTCATCATCCAAAACTCAATCCCAGCAAGACAAAGATGTTGATTCCTGGAGATCAGTCTCCAAGCCAGGACCTAGTCATCTCTCTTTATGACGCCCAGATCAGACCATCTGATAAGGTAAGAAACCTTGGTGTTGTTCTGGATAACCAGCTGACCTTCTCTCCTCATGTAGCCAACATGACAAGATCATGCCGGTTCCTCCTCTACAACATCAGGAAGATTCATACTACTGCAACTCCCTCCTGGCAGGAGCTCCCATGTCCACTATTAAACCCTTGCAGCTCATTCAAAATGCAGCTGCCCGTCTGGTTTTTAACCAGCCCAAACACTGCCACACTACCCCACTGCTGCCACATCACCACCCCACTGCTGCCACATCACCACCCCACTGCTGCCACATCACCACCCCACTGCATTCTCTTTACTGGCTTCCTGTAGCTGCACACATTAAGCTTAAAACACTGATGTTTGCTTACTACCTTTGAGGTCTAATCAAACCACACAACCTCCGAGCCACTAGTCTCGCTCGACTTGATCCTCCACCCAGGACTAAAGGAAGACAAGCATCAAGGCTCTTCTCTGTTCTAGCACCCAAGTGGTGGAATGAACTTCCTCTGTCTGTCCGAACATCTGAGTCTCTTGCTGTCTTTAAAAAACGATTCAAAACCTTCATCACCTTTTTACTAAACACTTAAGCTGACGTGTACTTACTTACTTGCGAACACTCTTATTCACTTATTGAGCAAAAAAACACTTTGGTTCTAACAGGTTTTAGCAGATTGTGTTCTTGGACTGTTGTTTACTTAAACTAGAGTAATGACATGTTTATGGAAGCACTTTTGTAAGTCGCTGTGGATCAGAGCATCTGCTAAATGCTGAAAATGTAAATGTACAAAAATAAAAAATTGAAGCAGAAAGAGGAAATGTAATGAAAGATGGTAAAGTAACTTAAAGTTTGTGCTTCATGAAGAAAAAACGGTTCGTCTCTTGTGTTATGAGGCCGTGTCTGTGGTAAAGGAGAAGAATATAAATGTAGATATATGTTATAAATATACAGTATAAATTTGGAATTTAGCCTCTAAGAAAAGCAATAAATTATCCAAGACTTAAAAGCAGACTGCAGTAACAGCAGGATATGTTACAATCGGCCCTTTGAGAGCCCCTATAATGCAGATGTGGCCCTCGATTAAAAAAGGTTTGACACCTGTGATCTAGGGTATCCAAATATACAGATTTTTTGCACCTCAAACACCTTTAAATAGCAGAATCCATGACCAAAAATTTACTTTATAAATTAAATTCCATCAAGACTGTCAATAACCTTGATATTTCCAATGAGGACAAATGACAATGTCATTTCGCCTGCTGAACGGCACTGCCCAAAAACTCCTCCCCAAGTTCTTGTGTCCCAACAAAGTTGAGAACAATGGAGGAGATGGAAAGGAGGAGGAGGACCAGACCGGGGACAAACCAAAAGGGTCTGGTGAGTCAGAATTTCCTTTCCTTCTATGCTTTGCAAAGCAAAAATCGCTAGGTAACACCTATACCAGATAATGCACTTGATAAGATTTAAGCAACTGTAAACCATCTAGAACACAAGTATTTTCCTGAGGGAACATATGCTAAGTATTCTGAACCCACTTTTGTTAAAATGCCTATAATTTCAAAGTTTGTGAATGGTACTGATATCCAGTTTTTCCAGCTACTGTAGCAGAGCGTTTAACAATAACTCGTTATAAGGAGTTGACCTTGAACTGGATGGTTAAGCAGAATGAGCTTGGGGCTGTAACAGGGGGAGATAAAATATAGAGATGGAGAGGACTCTTCACTTCTTCTTCTTCTTGGTGAACATGTAAGATATGTATGTACCAACTCAAGAAGTCTCCAGCTGGGTAAGGTCAATAAACTGGATTTTTCTTTTGTTAATACTCCAGGTGTCTGTGTCAATCTTTAAGGGTTTTTTGAATTACCAAAACAACGATTCTAAACACTCAGGTGAATTTAATTTAAGAAAACATTTCTCTGATATTTTTCTCAGTGAGATTTTACTATCTAGCTAATTTTCTTTTTTTTATCATATTTTACCATCAAGAGGTGCCAATAAGTTTGAAGACAACTGTTTTTGATTGTTCTATGAAAGAGAGACCAGAGTTACTGTTTATAAACTGTAATAATCTCTGATTAACCATCACACTGTTACAGGTATGAACATGGAAATTCCTGCAATATAAAGAAACACAAATTCCACACAGGGACTCAGATACACACCTCAGATAGGCCAGTGATAGCTCAGTGGTTAAGGTACTGGACTAGTAAACAGAAGGTTGCCAGTTCAAGCCCTGCCACCACCAAGTTGCCACTGTTGGGTCCCTGAGCAAGGCCCTTAACCCTCAATTGCTCATTGTGTAAGTCACTTTGGATAAAAGCGTCTGCTAAATGCTGAAAATGTAAAATGGAGTCCAACTTATTTCTGTTACTTACTTCTGATTTCTTTGATTTCTCTTGGTTTCTGTGAACAAGCAAATCATCGAGTTTATTGTAAATGATACAACATTTTCACATCTGCACAGCAAACAGAAGCCATATTTTATCTGGGTGAACACTACATCACAAAGCATATATCGAACATGTCCTGCACTAGCATTACTAGGATGCTACATTTGGGATTAAGGAACATCTGATGTATAATATTAAACTTGCTTTTAAATCATTACTTTAAATCTTACATTTTAATCTTTTACTTTGGGCCTCTGGGTTCTTCTGTGTGGAGTTTGCATGTTCTCCCTGTGTCTGTGTGAGTTTCCTCCAGGTGCTCCGGTTTCCTCCCACAGTCCAAAGATGTACAAGTGAGGTGAATTAGAGACACTAAATCGTCCATGACTGTGTTGGATATAAAACTTGTGAACTGATGAATCTTGTGTAATGAGTAACTACTGTTCCTGTCATGAGTGTAACCAAAGTGTAAAACATGACGTTAAAATCATAATAAATAATAAATAAATTAATTAATAATTTACTTTTATTTTATTTACAACTCAGTTGAGAAAATGCAAAAAAAACCTTTACTTTGACTTTTATTTCATTATTTCATTTCGTCTTTAGCATCATTTCCTCAAAAAAGATCTTGGATACTGATTTATCTGATCACAATATATAATACATATTATTTATTTCCACTGTGTAATGATCCATCCCAGATACCTTTAAGCAAAAATAATTTGACCATGTCTCTTTCTGGACAATCTATTGTTCATAGTTTTCAGTGACATTTAAATGTAACACAATATCGACAATATCAGTTATTGATAAATGACGGTTCCTTATGACATGTGGTAGCTAACTAAACCCTTAAGTATATAAACTTTTCCTCACCAAAGTCTGTGCATGTCTAAAAGAAAGAGTGAGTCTCTTTCCTAAATGGTGATGATGGCTGCAGGTTCCCATGATATTTAAGCTTGAACAATCTGCTGCTGACCCACGTAAGCTCCATGCTATCTTTTCCTCTCTTCTGAACCCTCCTCCTCCTCCCCCATCTGCCTCTCTTACTGCTACTGACTTTTCAACATTCTTTCAGGAAAAGATTGACAAAATCAATCAATCCTTCTCTCCGACTGACCCACTTTCAACCGACCCTCAACCCACCAACACACTCACCAGCTTCACCCCACTCACCATGGATGAAGTTACACAGCTCCTCTCATCCAGCAATCCCACTACATGCACACTCAACCCTATACCATCCACCATGCTTAAAGACATCTCACAGGACCTAATCCCCTTCATCACACCCATCATCAACAACTCCCTGACATCAGGTGTTGTCCCTACTGCTTTTAAGAAGGCTCAGGTCATTCCCCTTCTTAAGAAACCTACACTAGACACTACAGACATTAACAACTACAGACCTGTCTCACTCCTCTCTTTTCTATCAAAGATTCTTGAACGTTCTGTCTATAACCAACTATCTGCCTTTCTCACTCAGAATGACCTCCACGATCCGTACCAGTCTGGCTTCAAGGCAGCGCATTCTATGGAAACAGCACTTGTAGCTGTTACTGAGAAGCTTCATTCAGCCAAAGCAGCCAAACTGTCATCGGTCCTCATTCTTCTTGACCTCTATGCAGCCTTCGACAGGTTCAGCATGGCAATTGATTGCCTCCTACCTTGAAGGGCGCTCTTACCAAGTGTCATGGAGGGGATCCATAACTCCCCCATGCACTCTCTCAACCGGTGTTCCTCAGGGCTCTGTACTTGGCCCACTTCTTTTCTCTATCTACACCCGCTCTCTCGGTAAGGTCATAGTCTCCCATGGCTTCTCCTACCACTCCTATGCAGATGATACTCAGCTTGTTCTGTCATTTCCTCCTTCAGACACACAAGTCTCAGCTCGCATCTCAGCATGTCTGCGAGATATCTCACAATGGATGTCAGCTCATCATCTAAAACTCAATCCCAGCAAGACAGAGATGTTGCTCATTCCTGGAGATCAGTCTCCAACCCAGGACCTAGTCATCTCTCTTGACGACTCCCAGATCAGACCATCTGACAAGGTAAGAAGCCTTGGTGTTGTCCTGGATAACCAGCTGACCTTCTCTCCTCATATAGTCAACATGACTAGATCGTGCCGGTTCCTCCTGTACAACATCAGGAAGATTCGTCCATTTCTCTCCAGGGAAGCTACCCAGATTCTGGTCCAATCACTTGTAATCTCACGGTTGGACTACTGCAACTCCCTCCTGGCAGGAGCTCCTATGTCCACTATTAAACCCTTGCAGCTCATGCAGCTGCCCGCCTGGTTTTTAACCAGCCCAAACACTGCCACATCACCCCACTGCTGCCACATCATCACCCCACTGCTGTGTTCTCTTCACTGGCTTCCTGTAGCTGCACGCACCCAGTTTAAAACACTGACGCTCACCTACAAAGCCAAAAATGGACCAGCCCCAAGCTACCTTCGTGGTCTAATCAAACCCCGCTCTGTACCACGAAAACTCCGAGCCACTAGTCTCGCTCGACTTGATCCTCCACCCAGGACTAAGGGAAGACAAGCATCAAGGCTCTTCTCTGTTCTAGCGCCCAAGTGGTGGAACAAGCTTCCTCTGTCTGTCCAAACATCTGAGTCTCTTGCTGTCTTTAAAAAACGATTAAAAACCTTCATCACCTTTTTACTAAACACTTAAGCTGACTATTTACTAACATCTTTCCATTAAAAAAAAAAAAAAAAAAAAAAAAAAAAAAAAAAAACTTTGGTTCTAACAGGTTTCAGCAGATTTGTGTTCTTTGATTGTTGTTTACTAAAACTTGAGAAATGAAATGTTCACTATGGAAGCATTTCTGTAAGTCGCTCTGGATAAGAGCGTCTGCTAAATGCAGAAAATGTAAATGTAAAGTCAGGACATTTTCTGGAAGCTGTTTGAAGGCTCAGTGTATTTGCTTTATCTAAATTTCTGACTCACTGAGATTTAAATATAGTGAATTATAAGTAAAATGATCCGTCGTGTACAGTAGAACCTAAACAACTTGCTAAAACTGTAGTTTGCTGACATGGAACCTGTGGAGGAAATAATCAGAAGTGTATGTAAACTTGTGACCTCCACTGTACATGTTCCAGATAAATCATTTTTATTTTGGTTAGAATCTGATTTTCATACATGACGTTTGGATTAAAGCTTGTTGGATAGACGTGTACTGTAGTAAATGATCAGGATCCAGTCTGGAGGCTGGTGAATATTAACATTTATTTATTTATTAGGATTGTAACGTCATGTTTTACACTTTGGTTCCATTCATGACAGAACAGATAATTACTGCTTACACAAGATTCATCAGTTCAAGTTTTTAATGTCAAACACAGTCATGAACAATCTTGTATCTCCAGTTCACCTCACTTGCACATCTTTGGACTGTGGGAGGAAACCGGAGCACCCGGAGGAAACCCAAAGGGAGAACATGCAAACTCCACACAGAAAGAACAAACCCAGGACCTTCTTGCTGTGAGGCGACAGTGCTACCCACTTAGCCACCGTGCCACAGTTTAGTGTTAACAAATTGAAATAAATTGAATAAATTAGGTGAATAAACACAGATTTAATGTATATTAATTATAAATAGTTCTGAAGAGGGAGACGGATAATAATTAGTACAAAACAGTTTTATTTTAAACGTTGCATTAAAATATTTCTGCTTCTTTCTGATTTCTTTCATTTCTCTTGATTTTTGTGAACAACCAAAGAATCCAGTTTAATGTAAATAATAAAAATTTTCACATCTGCACAGCAAACAGCAACAAACATCCAGCAGCTGTTTAACATCATCATACTGCCGTCCAATCAGAAACTCTCATCTTTCAGAAACTACAAACCGAGTTAATTAATTTAATCAAGTGGGAGTGAAGAACCTAATAATATATAAAATATAATGCTGACCTCAGATCAGTAGAAGAATCGCCTCCTCTGAACTGTAGGGGAGGGTTCATTGACCGATCACTCTTGGACACACAGCTGGGTTCAGGTGACGCTGATCTTTTTCTCCTTAATGACCTGAAGCACAGAAGATTTTAGTTTGTTTATTAGGATTTTAACGTCATGTTTTACACTTTGGTTACATTCATGACAGAAACGATTGATACTCAGTACACAAGATTCATCAGTTCACAAGATTATATCAAACACAGTCATGGACGATTGAGTGCCTCGAGGTCACCTGACTTGCACGTCTTTGGACTGTGGGAGGAAACTGGAGCACCCGGAGGAAACCCACACAGACACGGGGAGAACATGCAAACTCCACATGAACATGACCGCCCCACCTGGGGATCGAACCCAGGACCTTCTTGCTGTGAGGCAACTGTGCTACCCACTTAGCCACCGTGCAGCCAAGCACAGAAGAACCACTGGAGTTTATTAAGTGATTAATAATGTGATTATTAAACTTGTATAGTGATGAAATGTTGGAAAATAATTTCTACCTAGGGCTGGGCGATATGGATCAAAATTAATATCTCGATATTTTTTCAGCCCAAAAGGTAATAACAAAAAGACACTTCTGAGACAAAGCTACATGTTCCAAATTTTTTACAGGCACTTTTATTAATATTCATGCTGGGGAAGCTTCACACAAGAACTATTTTTCCTTATAAACAAACAAAAAAAAGAGCTATTCTAAGAAAAAGTTTGTTGTTTTCTAACGTCTCACCTGTCGTGTAATGTGAATTACAAATATATTGTCTGGCCCTTTAAGAATGTTAAGTGCACTATAGGGCATAGGGAGCGAGTGTGTAGGGAAGAGATCAGAATTTATCGTCTCCAGCTGTGTGACATTAAAAATAGCGTTCTTGTTAAACCCCCACTCACATGTTTGGACTTTATACATTATTTTACATCACCGTCACCACAACATTTACATTAATATTTTATTTTACTGTATAGAACTCAATTCTGTAATACAGGCAGAACTAATCACACATGTTACTGTGTAACTATTACAACATTTAATGCATTTTAATCAGCGTTCTGCTTCATGCACTTTATTATTATTTAACAGCTTTATTTGTTGTTTAATTGCTGTTTGCTCCTTGTTTACTGCAGAGTTAGTTCCTTCCATTTTGTTAATTTTTGGTTGTTTATTGGCCGACAACAAGAAACACTATAATAGAAGATAAATAAATAAATGACGTGTCGGACGTCGGACGATCATCCAGTATAAACTAACACCACCACGTACAACATCCAGTACAGAAATCACTCCCCATAATGTTTGTTTTTTACAGATAGAGCAAATATCTATATAGCACGTCAAATATACAAACACAAGAGTCAGAACAACAGGAGACGCACCGTTACGTTATTGTTACTTTCTCAACACTTGATTTACACTCTTTATATATAAAAGTAAATATGTGCATGTCCTCGTGCATGTCCTCATGCATGTCAGCGTGTGCATGCTCTCGTATGTTTATTTCCGTTTTCGAATATTGGTTTTTTAAACGAATAACGACTCGTTTTCTTGTTTTTCAACTTTGGGATTTGAAGTGAAAAATGAATGACCAAAGGTACACGGAGCTGGAACCTTTTGTCTGGACTTGTTTTCGGCATTCTCTACAGAATCCATTATTCTGCTGCTCATCTGACACTTCTCCACCACTGAATCCGAACCATCTCCAAATAACTGAGCCATTATTATTCTTTTTACTAACCAGCTCCTCCACCGTCTCCATGCTATCATGGGAGTTTTACTTACAGAAATGTGTTCTGAGGGCAGAAAGAATCGGCGGTGGGGAGGGAGGGGTGAGTTGTGTTCAGTGAGGGAGAGGGGCGGGGCAGTGAGGGAGAGGGGCGGGGCAGGTGAACATGTGCAGAGACAAACTGGGAGAAGAGAAAGACGAACTGTCGGATCTAATTGGAACGCAACATCTATATCGATATAAGCAATATTGTCTGATCTTATATCGCGTATGAAAATATATAGATATTTTATAAAATCTCGATATATCGCCCAGCCCTAATTCTACCTATTACTAAAATAATGATGAATAATGAATAAAGTAATGATGGCATACAAATGATTTTGAACATGGCCCAGAATAGCATTGCTAACATGCTACATTTGGAATTAAAGAACACCTGATGTACCATTTTAGTGTAAGTATAACTATTTATATTTATATTAAGCCATATCTCATGAGGGTGAACACTATACAGCCAAAAGTATGTGGACAACCAGCTATTAATTAGTGATCACATTTCAAACCAGGGACAGTTACTCTGTTTTCTGTACAGGCTCCACAAGATTTTGTATGTGAGAACTGTTCCCATTTAGGGTGCAGTCAGATGAGAAACGGTAAAACCTCGTCCCTGAGCCACAGCGTACAAAGTTCAGTCTAACAAAGCGCATCTTTGCATCTCTCTCCTGAACTTCATAATGGCTGCATCATAAACATTTGTTGGAAAACACTGTCATGTGCAGTAGATCCTAAATAACCTGTTAAAACTGCAGTTTGTTGATATGGAATCTGTGGATGAATTATTTCTAGTACAGTATTTTGATTCTAATCTGATTTTTAATACATAACATTTAAGCATGGATTAAAGCTCGTTATATAGAAGTGTATCACAGCAAATAATCAGGCACCAGTCTGAAGATTAGTGAATAGTTTAATGTTAATGTCGATTTAACCATGTCTCTTTTTGTACAACCTTTTTTTCACATTAAAGTTTTCAGTGACATTTGATATCGACTCGGTATACACTATCAGTTATAGAAAAATGACGAATCCTTATGACATGAGCTTGCTAACTAAACCCTAAAGGACTGGCAACACTGAGATTAAAATATAGTGAATTATAAGTAAAATGATCAGTCGTGTACAGTAGAACCTAAACAACTTGCTAAATCTGTAGTTTGATGACATGGAACCTGTGGAGGAAATAAACAGACGTGTATGTAAACTTGTGACCTCCACTGTACATGTTCCAGATAAATTATTTTTATTTTGGTTAGAATCTGATTTTCATACATGACGTTTGGATTAAAGCTTGTTGGATAGACGTGTACTGTAGTGAATGATTAGGATCCAGTCTGGAGGCTGGTGAATATTTTAGTGTTAACATTTATTTAATTATTATGATTGTAACATCATGTTTTACACTTTGGTTCCATTCATGACAGAACAGATAATTACTGCTTACACAAGATTCATCAGTTCAAGTTTTTAATGTTAAACACAATCTTGTATCTCTAGTTCACCTCACTTGCACATCTTTGGACTGTGGGAGGAAACCGGAGCACCCAGAGGAAACCCACAGGGAGAACATGCAAACTCCACACAGAAAGAACCCGGACCGCCCCACCTGGGGAACGAACCCAAGACCTTCTTGCTGTGAGGTGACAGTGCTACCCACTTAGCCACCGTGCTGCAGTTTAGTGTTAACAAATTGAAATAAATTGAATAAGTTAGGTGGTTAAACACAGATTTAATGTTTATTAATTATAAATAGTTCTGAAGAGGAAGACGGATAATAATCAGTACAAAACAGTTTAACCTTAAACGTTGCATTAAAATATTCCTGCTTCTTTCTGATTTATTTCATTTCTCTTGATTTTTGTGAACAACCAAAGAATCCAGTTTAATGTAAATAATAAAACATTTTCACATCTGCACAGCAAACAGCAACAAACATCCAGCAGCTGTTTTACATCATCATACTGCCGTCCAATCAGAAACTCTCATCTTTCAGAAACTACAAACCGAGTTAATAAACTTAATCAGGTGGGAGTGAAGAACCTAATAAAATATAAAATATAATACTGACCTCAGATCAGTAGAAGAATGGCCTCCTCTGAAGTTCATGGGATCAGCCAGTGACCAATCACTCTTCATGGACACACAGCTGGGTTCAGGTGAGTCTGATCTTTTACTTTCCACCCATCTAAAGCACAGAAGAAGAACCACTGGAGTTTGTTTGTTTGTTTATTAGGATCGTAACGTCATGTTTTACACTTGTGGTTACATTCATGACAGGAATGGTAGTTACTCATTACCCAAGATTCATCATTTCACAAGATTATATCAAACACAGTCATGGATGATTTAGTGTCTCCAGTTCACCTCACATGCATGTCTTTGGAATGTGTGAGGAAACTGGAGCACCCGGAGGAAACCCACACAGACACGGGGAAAGGACCTGGACCGTCCCATCTGGGGATCGAACCCAGGACCTTCTTGCTGTGAGGTGACAGTGCTACCCACTTAGCCACCGTTCCGCCCCCACTGGAGATTAAAATGTGATTATTAAACTTGTATAGTGATGAAATGTTGAAAATAATTTCCACCTATTCATAAAATGATGATGAATAAAGTAATGATGGTACACAATTTACTTCGGGAATTAGCATTACTAACATGCTACATTCGGAAGTAAAGAACACCTGATGTACCATTTTAGTATAGGTATAACTATTTATATTTATATTAAGCCATATCTCATGAGGGTGAAAACTATACAGCCAAAAGTATGTGGACAACCAGCTATTAATTAGTGATTACATTTCAAAACCAGGGACAGTTACTCTGTTTTCTGTACAGGCTCCACAAGATTTTGTATGTGAGAACTGTTCCCATTTAGGGTGCGTTCAGATGAGAAACGGTAAAACCTCGTCCCTGAGCCACAGCGTACAAAGTTCAGTCTAACAAAGAGCATCTTTGCATCTCTCTCCTGAACTTCATGATGGCTGCATCATAAACATTTGTTTTAAAACACTGTGTCATGTGCAGTAGAAGTTAGTTTTATATTCGACATTCGTTTAACATTCGCCATTCCGATCTATATAAATGGTTGAAAAAACACCTAACATCTACTTATTTTATAAATTCTTGCACAGATTAAAGTGGACAACATACTACAAAAACTATTTTATAATAATTTTAAGGTTAAATGTATTTATTTAAAGAAAGATTAAAATGAAACCGCTGATCAAGCGCCAAGTTCAGCTAACGCGTTAGGGAGCATCATCAAACTAACAGAGAAACGTAGGAAACATTTACTCTGCACTTATTACAGAGAAATAAATCCATTAAAGTCTTGTAATATATTAATGGATTCATGTCAATCTATTTTTTATAAACACAAATTAATGTATCTCACAACCTACAAACCTTGTTTTGTAGATACTGTTTTTATGTCATTTATTTTAATTTAGAATTAAGATCAATAAATCCATGATATTTTGATATTGGAGACAAATAAATCTATTCAACTATGATATGATTTAATATAATAAACCCAAACTATTTTTAATATTTACATATTAATGTCCCTCACATCCTACAAAACTTTTTATATATATTTTAAATAATATTTTTAAATAATATTTTTATTTATTTATTTTTTTAATTTATGCTTATGATTAATGAATCCATAATACTTTTATATTGGAACTAAAGAAATCTATTAAACTCTTACATGATTTTATATACTAAACCCAAACTATTTTTAATATACACATATTAATGTCCCTCACATCCTACAAAACTTGTTTTTTAAATAATACTTTTATTTTTATTTTATTTTAATTAATAGTTTATATCAATGAATACGTAATAAGTGTGTATAAGAGATAAATCTATTAAACTCTGATATCATTTAATAAAATAAACCCAAACTATTTTTAATATACACAAATTAATGTCCCTCACAACCTACGAAAGTTGTTTTTTAAATAATACTTTTATTTATTTATTTTTTTAATTTATACTTATGATCAATGAATCCATAATACACTTATATTGGAACTAAATAAATATATTAAACTCTGATATCATTTAATGTACTAAACCCAAACTATTTTTAATATACACATAATAATGTCCCTCACAACCTACAAACCTTGTTTTTTAAATAATACTTTTATTTTTATTTTATTTTAATTTATAGTTAAGATCAATGAATATGTAATAAGTGTGTATAAGAGATAAATCTATTAAACTCTGATATCATTTAATAAAATAAACCCAAACTATTTTTAATATACACAAATTAATGTCCCTCACAACCTACAAACCTTGTTTTTTAAATAATATTTTTTTTTTATTTTAATTTATAGTTAAGATCAATGAATATGTAATGTGTGTATAAGAGATAAATGTATTAAACTCTGATATCATTTAATAAAATAAACCCAAACTATTTTTAATATACACATATTAATGTCCCTCACAACCTACAAACCTTGTTTTTTAAATAATACTTTTATTTTTATTTTATTTTTATTTATAGTTAAGATCAATGAATATGTAATGTGTGTATAAGAGATAAATGTATTAAACTCAGATATCATTTAATAAAATAAACCCAAACTATTTTTAATATACACATATTAATGTCCCTCACATCCTACAAAAGTTGTTTTTTAAATAATACTTTAATTTTTATTTTATTTTAATTTATAGTTAAGATCAATGAATATGTAATGTGTGTATAAGAGATAAATCTATTAAACTCTTACATGATTTAATATAAGAAACCCAAACTATTTTTAATATTTACATATTAATGTCCCTCACATCCTACAAAACTTGTTTTTTAAATAATACTTTTATTTTTAATTTATTTTAATTTATAGTTAAGATCAGTAAATCCGTAATAATTTTCTATTGTAGATAAATAAATCTATTAAACACTTATATGATTTAATATAATAAACCCAAACTATTTTTAATGTACACATATTAATGTCCTTCACACCCTACAAACCTAATATTTTTATTTTTAATTTATTTTAATTAAAAGTTAGAATCAATGAATCCATAGTACTTTTATATTGGAACTAAAGAAATCTATTAAACTTTGTTATCATTTAATATAATGAACCCAAACTATTTTAGTAAACACATATCAATGTCCCTCACATCCTACAAATGTTGTTTTAAAAATACTGCTTTTTTTAATTTATAGTTAACATTTTTATATACATAATACTTTTATATTGGAATTAAATAAATCTATTAAACTCTGATATCATTTTATATAATAAACCCAAACTATTTTTTATAAACACATATTAGTATCCCTTACATCCTACAAACCTTGTTTTGTAGATACTGCTTTTATTTTTATTTTATTTTTATTTATAGTTAAGATCAATGGATCCATAATATGTGTATATCAGAGATAAATCTATTAAACTCTAAAATGATTTAATATAATAAAACCAAACTATTTTTTATATACACATATTAATGTCTCTCACATCCTACAAACCTTGTTTTATAGATACTGTTTTTATTTATATTATTTTAATTTATAGTTAAGATCATTAAATCCAAAATAAGTTTGTACAAGAGATAAACCTATTAAGTTCTGATATAATTTAATATAATTAATTTTTATATACACATATTAATGTCCATAACATCCTACAACAGTTGTTTTGTAGATACTTCTTTTATTTAGATTTTATTTTATTTTATGGTTCAAATCCATAATAATAAATCCATAATAAGTGTGTATCATAGATAAATCTATTAAACTCTGATTTGATTTAATATAATAAAATAAAACTATTTTTTTTAAACACATATTAATGTCCCTCACATCCTACAAACCTTGTTTTGTAATTACTTTATTGTAAATTAAAGTTAATATCAGTAAATACATTATAATTGTATATCAGAGATAACTCTATTAAACTCTGATATAATCTACTATAGTAAAGTAAAACTATTTTTTATATACACATATTAATGTCCCTCACATCCTCCAAACATTGTTCATAAGATTTATTTATTTCCAGTATAAAAGTATTATGGATTTTTTGATCATGACTATAAATAATAAAAAAAATAACAATAAAAACAGTATCTACAAAACAAGGTTTGTAGGATGTGAGAGACATTAATATGTAATTAATAAAAAAAGTTAACATTAATATGTGTATTTAAAAAATAGTTTGGGTTTATTATATTACATCATATCAGAGTTTAAAAGATTAATTTAGTTCCAATATAAAAGTATTATGTATATAACAATTTTAACTATAAATTAAAATAAAAAAAATAAATAAAAGCAGTATCTATAAAACAAGGTTTGTAGGTTGTGAGGGACATTAATATGTGTATATTAAAAATAGTTTGGGTTTATTATATTAAATGATATCAGAGTTTAATAGATTTATTTATCTCCAATATAAATGTATTATGGGTTTACTGATTTAAACTACAAATTAAAATAAAATAAAAATAAAATTATTATTTAAAAAATATGGTTTGTAGGTCGTGAGGGACAATAATATGTGTATATTAAAAATAGTTTTGGTTTATTATATTAAATGGTATGAGAGTTTAATAGATTTATTTATCTCCAATATAAAAGTATTATGAATTCATTTATCTTAAATAAAAATTAAAATAAATTAAAAATGAAAGTATTATTTAATAAAACAACTTTTGTAGGATGTGAGAGACATTAATATGTGTATATTAAAAATAGTTTGGGTTTATTATATTAAATCATGTAAGAGTTTAATAGATTTATCTCTTATACACACTTATTACGTATTCATTAATCTTAAGTATAAATTAAAATAAAATAAAAATAAAAGTCTAATTTAAAAAACAATGTTTGTATGATGTGAGGGACAATAATATGTGTATATTAAAAATAGTTTGGGTTTATTATATTAAAATGATATTAGAGTTTAATAGATTTTTTAGTTCCAATATAAAAATATTATGGATTCATTGATCATAAGTATAAATTAAAATAAAATAAAAGTATTTTTTTTAAAACAAGTTATTTTAGGTTGTGAGGGACATTAATATGTGTATATTAAAAATAGTTTGGGTTTATTAAATTAAATCATATCAGAGTTTAATAGATTTATTTGTCTCCAATATCAAAATATCATAAAGTATTATCTATAAAACAGGTAGGTTGTGAGATACATTAATTTGTGTTTATAAAAAATAGATTGACATGAATCCATCAAATCATTACAAGACTTTAATGGATTTATTTCTCTGTAATAAGTGCAGAGTAAATGTTTCCTACGTTTCTCTGTTAGTTTGATGATGCTCCCTAACACGTTAGCTGAACTTGGCGCTTGATCAGCGGTTTCATTTTAATCTTTCTTTAAATAAATACATTTAACCTTAAAATTATTATAAAATAGTTTTTGTAGTATGTAGCTTACTTTAATCTGTGCAAGAATTTCTAAAATAAGTAGATGTTAGGTGTTTTTTCAACCATTTATATAGATCAGAATGGCGAATGTTAAACGAATGTCAAATATTAGAGAGTAAAATACAAGTAAGATTTTCTCAGTGAGTAAATTACAAGTAAGATTCTCTCAGTGAGTAAAATACAGGTAAGATTCTCTCAGTGAGTAAATTACAAGTAAGATTTTCTCAGTGAGTAAATTACAAGTAAGATTCTCTCACTGAGTAAAATACAGGTAAGATTCTCTCAGTGAGTAAAATACAGGTAAGATTCTCTCAGTGAGTAAAATACAGGTAAGATTCTCTCAGTGAGTAAAATACAGGTAAGATTTTCTCAGTGAGTAAAATACAGGTAAGATTTTCTCAGTGAGTAAAATACAGGTAAGATTCTCTCAGTGAGTAAAATACAAGTAAGATTCTCTCAGTGAGTAAAATACAGGTAAGATTCTCTCAGTGAGTAAAATACAGGTAAGATTCTCTCAGTGAGTAAATTACAAGTAAGATTCTCTCAGAGAGTAAAATACAGGTAAGAATTTCTCAGTGAGTAAAATACAGGTAAGATTCTCTCAGTGAGTAAAATACAGGTAAGATTCTCTCAGTGAGTAAAATACAAGTAAGATTCTCTCAGTGAGTAAAATACAGGTAAGATTCTCTCAGTGAGTAAAATACAGGTAAGATTCTCTCAGTGAGTAAAATACAGGTAAGATTCTCTCTCTGAGTAAAATACAGGTAAGATTCTCTCAGTGAGTAAAATACAGGTAAGATTCTCTCAGTGAGTAAAATACAGGTAAGATTCTCTCAGTGAGTAAAATACAGGTAAGATTCTCTCAGTGAGTAAAACTGATGAAATGTGCTGGAGATAAACAGTAAAAATCAGCCAGAACTTGTTAGTGTTACATACCAGCAGGATCCTAAATCACTTCATATACACTACATACTGACTACATAGTGAATAGAAGGCATTGTTATTGTACCCTACATAGTGTACAGGAGTAGGAGGTAAGAAACTATTTGAGATTCGGACTGACGGTTGAAAACGTATTTACGGAGTTTAATGAAGCTTTTATTTACTTTTCTGGAGATTTTATACCAAATTACTTTAATCAGTCAGTTACAGAAACACTCAGAGTGAAGAATTTTAATGAATCCTCAACATTATTTATTATCTATATTGAGAGATAAATTCACTCACCTGTTTTTCTTCTCTTCCTCAGAGAGATTCATTTCAGAGCTCATTTCTCTTCCTACAGCAGCACAACAGAATTCTTCTTTATGAGGTCTAGATTTATAACATTCACATATTACAGCTTTAAATTCAGTTTCTCAGTGTGATTTTCTCCTGAACAACTTTATATTTCTCTCTTTACTAAACTGCGCTGATACTTTCTCTTTTAAAACCGGATTGAACTGGTTTATTTAGCAGAAGAGCAGGAGGAGGGAGGAGCTACAGTACAGGTACAAACACACCTGTACTCTCTCTGACACACACACAAACACACACACACACAGTACAGAAATGATTGTAAACAGCAGCCATTTTAGGTTTCCCAGACTGGGTTGAGTTATTCGTGGTAGTCAGAGAGCGCCGTGTTTCCCAGGATGCATCACACCACTGGCTAAAATGGTCTCAATCAAATGTAAATAATTTAGTGAATATTGTTATATGTTAGATAAAAATGTCACCAGTATAAATCAGTTCTTAAAACATCCTAAATTTATCTAGCAGAGTTTTTTTTTCACAAATTGGATTCTCTTATTTTGGAGTTTATATGAAATAAAAAAACAAGATTGCAGAGGCAACTTTTACAGAGACCCAGGGAGCTTGGTGGTATGGCCTTACAAAATTTTAGGTTTTATTTCTGGGCAGTCAACCTTAGTTATACAGTACTGGTTGCAATATAGTCCCTATTCAGCGTCACCGGCCTGGCTTCACTTGGAATTTAACTCAGTCAAACCGGCCTCCCTTGGCGCCTTGGTCTGTTCACTGACTAAAACATCCTATTCATCTTACACAATGAATGTGATGGTTAGAAATTCCGTGAGAATGTGGAACCAATTTAAATGTTATTTCCGGTTTCAATCACCCTCTGTTCTTACTCCGATAGCTGCAAATCCATACTTTTCTCCATCACTTGTAGATGGTGCATTTAATATTTGGTGCAGTTTGGGTACATAGAACATTGAAGACCTATACAGTATATTGATGGCTCAGTTGCAAAATTCCACCAACCAGCTGAATGGTTTGTATTGCCTCAGCAACATATTTTATTAAACCCTTACTCTCAATGAGGGGTCAGATCTCACATATTTATGAAGAGATTAATTATCTGCGTTTAGCCTCTCTTACGAGTATTAAGTCACGCTGGGAGTCTGAGTTGGGGGAGGAAATCTCAGAAGAGCTGTGGAGTATGACACTGAAAAAGGTTCATAAATCGTCCATCTGTGCTAAACATGGCCTTATTCAATGTAAAATAATTCACAGATTCCACTAGACTAGAGTTAAACTCTCTCATATACATAAGAATATAGACCCCATATGTGACAGATGCCGTCAAGCCCCAGCTGACCACGTTCACACATTCTGGTCCTGCCCCTCTCTGTTTCCGTTCTGGTCAGAGATCTTTAAATCTTTATTAAAGATGATGAATAAACCTCTTGAGCCCAGTGCTCTTACAGCTTTGTTTGGGGAACCTTCTATATCAGCCCCGGTTTCATCTATAGAGGCTGATTTGATATATTTTGTCACTCTTCTTGCTAGGAGATTGTTATTGCTCAAGTGGAAATCACCTATACCTTATTTAATCAGGTAGGACTGGGAGTGAAGAACCTAACAAATTATAAAATACAACCCTGACTCTATGTATGAGATCATCTATTGACTGATCACTCTCCATGGACACACAGCTGGGTTCAGGTGAGTCTGATCTTTTAACTTCCATCTATCTAATGCAGGGGTTTTCAACCTTTTTGGATATGCGCCCCCCTTCGTGTGCCAACCGTGAACTTGTGCCCCCCCTCCCCCAACTTGCGCCACACCCCCCTCCCCTTTGTCAACCACCGCACAGAAATCATTGAGAAAGCTTCTGACAAGCTAAAATAACGTAATTAATGTTGTGCACATTATATAATTTTGCTGATTGAAAATATTATTTTAAAAAGATAATACAGTCCGACCCCATCTGAGCCGATTCTATCAGCACATTATATAAATTCGTGGTTCACTTTGGTAAATCATAAGCGGTTCTTGCTTTTTGATGTAGATGAGAGCAGAAAACGTTACTTCACAGAGCATAGACAAAAGTTCATCAATTATGTTATGTTTAGTACTTAACGAGAAATACAAATGACACTTGTTATATGGAGAACGTGTTGTCTTTATTGCAAAAACCAGCAACTTGGAGCAGCACACTCGAACATTACACACACCGTTATTCGCTGTTACCTGATACACACATCAGCTCAGTGACGTATAACACACAGTGGTAACGTGATACTCAGATCACGTAAATGATATATATCACATCCCTCCTGTTAAGAATAATGTTTACAGTAACAGCATAAAACACTTGATTACTGTCTACCAGCATTATATATTCTTTCACCAACAGGATTCCATTAACAAAACATACATACAGTTTCAACAGAACTTCAATTGAACAAAATGCATCTGTTTCAAGTAACAATCCATATACTAAGTACCTTACTTTTCAATTTCTTTATTTTGGTACTGTTACATTTGTTCAATAAGCCGTTGAGGTGTTTTAACTACTCTACTAGACCTCCTAACTTCCTTTTGTGTCTCAGTCTGTCCAGAACTTTTAGTCACAGGTGTCTCCTGCACTTGACTGACTGGATTACTGTTTACATCTGAGTTACTTCCCACATTGATAGTCTGTTCTCTTTCAGGAACCTCCAGTAAATGTCTGCGATTTCTCCTGTATGTTACCCCCTCTGAAGTTTGTACTACATAGGATCTAGGAGCTACATTCTCGGAGCACTTTTTACCATCATGCATTCGGACACGATCATTTGGTTTTAGCTCTTTGAGTTGTCTTGACCCTTTATCGTAGTATTTTTTCTGTGTGTGTTTCGCTTTTTGTTTCTTCTCAACTACATTAACTCAACTGCACGCTCTCATCCTGCAGTAACTGTGGAATGCGAGTTTTAAGCTTTCTATTAAACAGTAGCTCGGCTGGTGACTTGCCATGTGACATAGGTGTTGATCTGTAGTTCAGAAGTGCTACGTAAGGGTCAGTCTTTGAGTCATTAGCCTTCTTGACCAAAAGTTTCACTATTTTCACTCCATTTTCAACTAGACCGTTGGACTGTGGGTACAGTGGACTCGATGTTACATGTCTAAACTCAAAAGTCTTAGCAAAATTACGAAACTCTTCACAGCTGAACTGAGGTCCATTATCAGTCATGACTACATCAGGAATACCATGACGTGCGAAAAATGACTTTACGTGAGTTATAACCTGGGATGCTGTGGTCTCTTTTAGGAGCGCCATTTCCGGGTAGTGGGAGTAGTAATCGATAAGTAGCACATAATTCTTTCCATCTAGCTCAAACAAGTCAATTCCCACTTTACTCCATGGTCTATGCACTTCACTATCCTCAATCCACATTGGCTCTTTTCTCTGTTTGGCCCTATATTTTTGACAGGTTTCACACAATCTAATGGTCCTCTCTATATCTAAACCCATTCCTGGCCAGTATAGCACTGCTTTGGCCCGTCTCTTAGACTTTTCCATACCTAAATGTCCCTCATGTATTTTTAACAACATATTATGTTGCAAAACATTGGGTATCACTATTCTTGAACCCTTGAACAGGACACCATCTAATACAGACAATTCATCTCTGTATTGATAGTAAGGAGCAGGTACAGAATGCACTGACCAACCTTGTGTTATCGCTTTAATGAGTCTCATCCTCTGCGGTGGCCCTAGCAATAACAGTCCACATTTCATCTGAGACTGGACAGCTTTTCCTGACCAGATTGACATGTACAATTTCATCCTGCTCATAAGGTTGCACCGGTACTGTGCAGTCATAAGCACGTGATAAAGTGTCAGCAACTAGCAGTTCTTTTCCTGGTTTGTACTCTAGCTGTATGTCATACTTTTGCATCTTCAGAAACATTCTTTGTACTCTAGGTGGTGTATTAGCTAGACCCTTTTTTGCAATGGTCACAAGCGGTCTGTGATCTGTCTCTGCCCATATACTTCTACCATATATGAACACATGGAACTTCTCACACCCATATGCAAGTGCTAAGGCTTCCTTTTCTATTTGTGCATAATTGCACTCTGAAGCTGTCAGAGCCCTAGATGCATATGCTATTGGGTGCCATCTTGTACCATATAACTGTAATAACACTGCACCTATGCCTGACTTTGATGCATCAGCTGAGATTTTAGTTTGTCGTTTCTCATCAAAATACTTCAAAACAGGAGCTCTTGTGATTAAACATTTAAGCTCTACAAACTCTTTTTGATGACTGCTATTCCAGCACCATTCAGTACTCTCACATAGTAAACTTCTCATCTGAGATGTGTGACTAGCTAGATTTGGAATAAATTTGCCTACATAGTTCACCATGCCTAAGAATCTTTGAACACCCTCTTTGTCAGCAGGTGGCGGCATGTTCTTGATGGCTATTACTTTATCTTGGTCTATTTCAACACCTGCTTGTGTTAGCTTTTCCCCAAGAAAAGTTATTTCTGTTTGTCTGTATTGACACTTATTTGCATTCAGTTTTAACCCATTGGCTCTAGCTGCATCCAATACCATTTTCAATCTCTCATTATGTTCCTCCATTGTACTACCACAAATCAAAATGTCATCTATGTACACTTTTGTACCAGGTACATGCTCAAAAATCTGCTGAACAGTTCTGTGAAACACTTCTGGAGATGAGGCTAATCCAAAAGGTAACCTTTTAAAGGAATACCTGCCGAAAGGTGTGTTAAATGTGCAGAGTCTGGTACTCTCTTTGTCCAGACAAATCTGCCAAAACCCTGCTGAAGCATCTAATTTGGTGAAATATTTAGCTCCAGCTATGTCACCAAAAATTTCTCCCCTCGTTGGCAGTTGGTAATGTTCGCGTTTCACATATCTGTTTAGCTCTTTTGGATCCATACACAATCTAAGTGAGCCATCTTTTTTCTCTACTATAACTAGTGAGTTTACCCATACAGTGGGCTCTTCCACTTTTTCTAAAATGTCTAAGGCCTCTAACCTTTGCAGCTCTGCCTTTAGTTTGTCTCTTAGGGCAAGCGGTACCTTTCTAGCAGCATGAATGACAGGATTATTGGGCTTTTCTAGCTCAATCTTGTACATTTACATTTACATTTTCAGCATTTAGCAGACGCTCTTATCCAGAGCGACTTACAGAAGTGCTTCTATAGTGAACATTTCATTTCTCAAGTTTAGGAAAACAACAGTCAAAGAACACAAATCTGCTAAAAACCTGTTAGAACCAAAGTGCTTTTTTTTTTTTTTTTTTTTTTTTTTTTTTTGGAAATGAATAAGAATGGAACAAAATGTTAGTAAATAAGTACAAGTCAGCCTAAGTGTTTAGTAAAAAGGTGAGTTTTTAATCGTTTTTTAAAGACAGCAAGAGACTCAGATGTTCGGACAGACAGAGGAAGTTCATTCCACCACTTCGGCGCTAGAACAGAGAACAGCCTTGATGCTTGTCTTCCTTTAGTCCTGGATGGGGGCTCAAGTCGAGCGAGACTAGAGGCTCGGAGGTTGCGTGGTACAGAGCGGGGTTTGATTAGGCCACAAAGGTAGCTTGGGGCTGGTCCATTTTTGGCTTTGTAGGCGAGCGTCAGTGTTTTAAACTGAATGCGTGCAGCTACAGGAAGCCAGTGAAGAGAACGTAGCAGTGGGGTGATGTGGCAGTGTTTAGGTTGGTTAAAAACCAGACGTGCAGCTGCATTTTGAATGAGCTGTAAGGGTTTAATCGTGGACATGGGAGCTCCAGCCAGAAGGGAGTTGCAGTAGTCCAACCGTGAGATTACAAGTGATTGCACCAGAATCTGGGTAGCTTCCCTAGAGAGAAATGGACGAATCTTCCTGATGTTGTACAGGAGGAACCGACATGCTCTTGTCATGTTGGCTATATGAGGAGAGAATGTCAGCTGGTTATCAAGGACAACACCAAGACTTCTTACCTTATCAGATGGTCTGATCTGGGAGTCATCCAGAGAAATTACTAGGTCCTGGGTTGGAGACTGATCTCCAGGAATGAGCAACATCTCTGTCTTGCTGGGATTAAGTTTCAGATGATGAGCTGACATCCATTGTGAGATATCTTGCAGACATGCTGAGATGCGAGCTGAGACTTGCGCGTCAGGAGGAAATGACAGAATGAGCTGAGTGTCATCTGCATAGGAGTGGTAGGAGAAGCCATGGGAGGCTATGACCTTGCCTAGAGAGCGAGTGTAGATAGAGAAAAGAAGTGGGCCAAGTACAGAGCCCTGAGGAACACCGGTTGAGAGAGTGCATGGAGGAGATATGGATCCCCTCCATGACACTTGGTAGGAGCGCCCTTCCAGGTAGGAGGCCATCCATTGCCATGCTGAACCTGTTACTCCAAGGTTGGAGAGAGTGGACAAGAGAATGCTGTGATTCACTGTGTCGAAGGCTGCAGAGAGGTCAAGAAGAATAAGGACAGATGACAGTTTGGCTACTTTGGCTGCATGAAGCTTCTCAGTAACCGCTACAAGAGCTGTTTCCGTAGAATGCGCTGCCTTGAAGCCAGACTGGTACGGATCGTGGAGGTCATTCTGAGTGAGAAAGGCAGATAGTTGGTTATAGACAGCACGTTCAAGAATTTTGGATAGAAAAGAGAGGAGTGAGACAGGTCTGTAGTTGTTGATGTCTGTAGTGTCTAGTGTAGGTTTCTTAAGAAGGGGGATGACCTGAGCCTTCTTAAATGCAGTAGGGACAACACCTGATGTAAGGGAGTTGTTGATGATGGGTGTGATGAAGGGGATTAGGTCCTGTGAGATGTCTTTGAGGATGGTGGATGGTATAGGGTCAAGTGCACATGTAGTGGGATTGCTGGATGAGAGGAGCTGTGTAACCTCATCCATGGTGAGTGGGGTGAAGCTGGTGAGTGTGTTGGTGGGTTGAGGGTCAGTTGAAAGTGGGTCAGTCGGAGAGAAGGATTGATTGATTTTGTCGATCTTGTCCTGAAAGAATGTTGAAAAGTCAGTAGCAGTGAGAGAGGCAGAAGGGGGAGGAGGAGGAGGGTTTAAAAGAGAGGAAAAGATAGCATGAAGCTTACGTGGGTCAGCAGCAGATTGTTCAAGCTTGGCTTTGTAAAAAGATGTTTTTGCAGCAGTCACGTCAGATGAGAACCTGGACAGCAGATCGTGGTAGGAGTGGAGATCACCACTGAGCTTAGATTTCCTCCACTTTCTCTCAGCTGCCCTTAATTCTCTTCTGTTGCTGCGCAGTGCATCTGAAAGCCAAGGAGCAGGGCGAGAAGGTTTTCCTCGTTTGAGGGTAGGAGGACAGAGCTGATCGAGGGATGTTGAAAGAGAAGAGAGTAAAGTATTAGTTGCGGAGTTGAGTGGAAGGGTAGCAAGCATGTCAGGGTTAGGTAGTGAAGTTAGGATGGTGGAGATCAACAGGGAGGAAGATATAGAGTGAAGATTGGGGCGTGTTGTAAGGGTGAAAGTGTGGTTGGAGGTAGGAAGAGTTGGGAGACAGAGAGAGAAGGACACAAAGTGATGGTCAGAGAGGTGGAGTGGGGTGACAGTGAGGTCCAGAACAGAAGCTGGACGGCTGAAGACCAGGTCCAGAAGATTGCCTCCTTTGTGTGTCGGAGGGCTGTGGTTAAAGAGGAGGTCGAAAGATGAAAGAAGAGGAAGAAGACAGGAGGACTGAAGTGTAGGGAGATTAAAGTCACCAAGAAGAGTTAGAGGAGTTCCATCTGAAGGGAAGAAACTCAGAAGAACATCCAGCTCTTCTATGAAGTCTCCCAGTGTGCCAGGTGGTCTGTAGATGACAATGATATGAAGAGTAATTGGAAAAGTAACAGTAATAGCATGAAATTCAAAAGATGAAATGTTAAGGTGAGAAACATTCACAGTAGTGAATTGCCATTTCCTGGTCAGGAGCAAACCTGTACCACCACCCCTACCAGATCCTCTCGGTGTATGAGAGAAGGTGTAGGCAGAGGATAAGGCTGCTGGTGTTGCTGAGTTCTCGGTGGTGATCCATGTCTCAGTCAGTGCCAGGAAGTCAAGGCTGTGATAAAGTGCAAAAGCTGAGATAAAGTCAGCTTTCTGGACGGCTTATTGACAGTTCCAGACCCCACCTACCACCACTGTTTGAGACTGTTGCGACAGTTGGGGGTAGATGAGGTTGCTGGCGTTGCTGTTCCTATAATGTGCCCTCTGATGTCTGCAGGGTCTGTGAGATATAAGCACAGGAATAATTGAGTAGCACATGCTGAGAAAAAGTTTGATAGATTAAACAATGTCAGAGACTGATAGTAGTTAGTTTAGATTAGTAGAAAAAACCTAGTGATGGAGAAGAACAGATTTAATTTTATACTAAGCTTAGCCCTGCCCCTCAATTCACACCTAGGCCTCTAACAAAAGGCACCTGAAGCCACTTTAACCAATCAGCAAAACACAGATTAATGCATCAACAGACTATTTAACAATAGTTAAATGCTACTTAAATGCTACTTCAATTCTAGCAATGTTAATAATCAAAGTTACAAAGATAGAGTCTAGAACAAGTTACAGCAAAAAATATACACTTTAACCAGAAGCTTACCTTACCCAGGAATACAAATGAACACTATAAAAGTTACAAGCACACTTGTAGGTGTAGGTGACCTTGAGCTTCCCGATACCTTCAAAAACATCTGCGTAAGCATCCTCTATATTTGCTTTACTCTGTACCTCAGTTACATTTTTTATTTCATGTACACGTTTTACCAGACCTAGCATATTGCATGTTTTCAGCCCTATTATCGGTGGTTTGTTTCCCTTCACAATCACAAATGGCACATCAAATCTCTCACCTTTTATGCATATCACCAAAATACATGTACCTACTGTGGGGATGGTTTCACCACTGTATGACTTTAGTTTCACTTTGTCCTTAGTGTTCACAACAGGCTCTACGTCCAACTTGGACAGCTCTGTTTGAGGCAGTATGTTTGCCTGAGCTCCAGTGTCCAGTTTAAAGCAGATATCAGTTCCATTGACTGTGTATGTACCAGTCCATTTTTCATCTTGAGCAGATCCTGAGACTGATCCTATGAAGAGATCTCCTGATGCTTCACTGGTTTCATCACTCTGGTCGATGCAGTGAACCTTTTTTTGCTGTTTACGTTGTCTGCAAACTTTCGCAAAGTGATTCATTTTGCCGCACTTTCGACATTCTTTGCCGTAAGCTGGACATTCTCGTAGTTTGTGGTCCCCTCCACAGCGTGAACAATGACGAATCTCTGTATTCTCTGCTTTTTTCTTTGGGTGCTTTTCAAAACTTTGTCGTTTCCCTATGTTTTTTGATGAACTTTCGATTTGCATTACAGAAGCTTTCCACTGACTACTGTCCATGTTTTTCATTCTGTTATGTGTCGCTTCTCTCGCCTGACAAATCTGTATTGCTTTCTCTAGCGTTAGTTCAGACTCTCCAAGCAACCTCTCTTTCAGCCCCTTGTCACACACACCCATCACTATTCGGTCACGTATCAGTGAGTTGGTGAGCTCTCCAAAATTACACGATTGACTTTTTAATTTTAAGTCCATTATGAACTCTTCAACAGACTGACTCTGTCTGTGTTCTGCTGTTGAAAATGTACCTTTCATAGGTCTCGTTCTTTCTGGGAGTGCAAAAGGTTTCAAAGTTCTCCATTACCAGTCTGAAGTTTTTCTGTTCATCTGCCGTCAGCTGCATGCTGTTAAAAACATCCAGAGCATCGCCTCCTGCTGCCGTTAGAAACAGTGCAACTTTTTGACTGTCCTCTTTCTCGTCAGCTCCTATTGCAGTCAGATACAGGGTAAAACGCTGCTTGAACTTTTTCCATTGTTCCTCGACGTTCCCTGTCAGCTTTAATTCAGTCGGCGGCTTCAAGTATTGCTCCATCTTGTAAGCACGTCGCGCATGCACCTGCACAGCTCAGCAGTTTTTTAGCTTACCTTTCGAACGCCTTCGAAAGTTGTTTACTCTTCTGCACGCGAGTCAAAAGTGAGTCCGAGTAGTCCTGGTACCATGTTATGTTTAGTACTTAACGAGAAATACAAATGACACTTGTTATATGGAGAACGTGTTGTCTTTATTGCAAAAACCCGCAACTTGGAGCAGCACACTCGAACATTACACACACCGTTATTCGCTGTTACCTGATACACACATCAGCTCAGTGACGTATAACACACAGTGGTAACGTGATACGCAGATCACGTAAATTATATATATCACAAATTACTAAGTTGGTTAGTTCGGGATCATCTGCTCTGACTGAAAACGTTTAGCTCCACAGGCAGAACGACTCTGACTCTGTGGTTATACTCAGTATAATTAAGCCTGAGCTTTTTAAGGTAAGCGAGTCACACAAAATGTTCTGTAGTAGTTGGTGTTTATTTACAACCGCATCATTTATTATAACAGTAAACACGGAGAGATGACTGAGAAAAGAAACTTACACTGCGCTTAAAATGAGTCGACTCCTGAATCACTTATAATCGATACTGTGAACAGAGCGTCTCTCTTAAAGACACAAATACGTCCTATAACAGCGGTCATTGCTTTTGACACCGGTTATCTTCGCTGTGAGCCCTATTTTGAAGGGTTTTTTTTCAGACGGAACTGAATAACATTAAACGTGCGTGTGAGCGTGGTCAGTTAGAGTAATGAAATCTGTCTCTATGACGCATTTCCGTTTTCCAATAGTGCGGCTTGATCGTTTCCGGTTGTATTGTTTACATTCATCGGCATGTGCAAAACCTTCATGAGATTAAAATGAGTGTCCGGTGTAAAGTTTTTAAATCGGAACATTTCCAGAAACAGCTCAAGAAATATTCAGAGCACTGTCGTGTGCCTTTTTGCTCGGCATCGGCGAAGTTTAATGGAAGTTTAAGTTTTCATAGCTTCCCATCTCAGTGACCTCAGGAGGCAGTGGCTAATAAACATCCGTCGGGACCACTTTACTGTTTCGCCTTATACGAAGGTCTACAGCAGACATTTCTTACCAGACCACTTGGTTAAACCAAAAATTCCAGAAGGCTGCAGACAGTACCATTGCTTTTTGAATGGAACGGCTACAGCACTCGGCTAATTAATTTCCCTTTCCCATACAGTAAACATTGGCCAGTTATTTACAGTGGCATGCCTGTTGTCAAACTATCAAAAGAAAGCACTAGTTAAGGTATGGGTTAAATAGAAATAAAGCAGTAGTTATCAACTCCAGTCCTAGGGACCCCATGCCCTCTGTAGTTTATACTGTTGTATTTCTCAACACTTTAAATTCAGCTCCTGATTTAATTAAGCAAACATGTAAATAATTTGCATTACACACCAGTTCTTTACATAAAAACACAAACACTGTTTCACAAAAACACAAACACTCTTTTATTAAGTAAACATATGATTTAATTTTGTTTGTTTGTCTTTTAATGTCATGTTTTACACTTTGGTTACATTCATGACAGGAACGGTAGTTACTCATTACACAAGATTCATCAGTTCACAAGGTTATATTGAAAAGTTACAGACAATTTTATATCTCCAGTTCACCTCACTTGCACGTATTTGGACTGTGGGAGGAAACCGGAGCACCCGGAGAAAACCCACACAGACACGGGGAGAACATGCAAACTCCACACAGAAAGGACCCGGACCGCCCCACATAGGGATCAAACCCAGGACCTTCTTGCTGTGAGGCGAAAGTAATACCCACTCAGCCACCGTGCCGCCCTATAATTTAATAAGTATACAGAATATTCAATATTTACATTTTCTCATTTCTGTCCACAAATTATGTATTTATTAAACTGTAAAAGAGCACATTTAGACACACCAGGTTCTGTAAATATTTTGTATGCTCTTTGTACTCTTTGTTACTCTAGGCTTGCGGAGCAGATGCCACTCAGCCCAAGAACTCTGCTCCCGAGTTGACACCTCAGTTTTGTGAGCCATATCAAAAAGCTCCTGTTCAGTGCACACAAAAGCACAGGTGGGTCCATCAAGGTGGTGGTCTTTCAGAGGCAGAAGTGGGGTTGATGGAACATCAGGATGCAGCGTGATGTGTCGTGATGGTAAAACAGGCTGCTGATATGACAGAACACTGCCCTCCTGCACCATACCAAACGCACACTGCACAGCTGGCTTGTTGAGTTCCATGCCCATGGTGGTCACCAGCAGCTTGTCTTCCAGGCTGAATTTTTCATAAGCCTCTGCCACTCTAAACATGCATGGATCCGGTAAAGGGCCCACCATGCCCCTGTAGACACTGCTACAAATTTAAGTACAGACAATACCCCAAACTATAAGCATTCAGGTTAATAATAAATTAAAGTTAATTATAACTATTTATACATTTCAGGTGTGGTAGTGCAGGTAAATTATACAACTGCAGGTCTAATGAGCAGATTTGTAAAGTAATGAATCACCTTACCTAACTCCGCCTTGAGACTTTTGATTTGGCACAGGTTTCGTGATCATGTTGTTGATTGGTCCTGGCTTTACAGCCTTATAACAGAGACAAAAGTTGCTGTAATGCATTTCAGGCAGTGCATTAAATTAGAATGCTTATCAAGTGTGATTATTATAAACTTACAATTGTCTGAGGTTTGTGCCAGCGCTGTTCAGTTTCAGTACAGCTGTGCACAGGAGGAACTACTGGCACACTGAGCTGAGAGAAATGTGCAGTTTGAAAAAGCAAAGCCACTATGTGGTAGCATAGGGCAGTGCCTGCAACACATGAACAGCATGTGTGTGTCAGCACAACAGGAGATGAATCACGTAGCCCGATCTGTAAGGGGGTAAGCAAAATTAGTAATGACTTTGTTTAATTCAGGGGTTCCTGAATTTTAGAACAAGACAGTTATATAAGAAGTGAACATTAAATGAAGTTAATGCTAAACTCTGCAGTGCTGTGGACACAGGAGTGAAGTCTGAAACCCTGGTTCAGGCCTACACTTCCTCCCTACTCGTAAACTGTGCGCTGACTCGTTCTTCTTCATGGATCTGTAGCACAAGACTCTCACACTGACCTCCCCTGACAGCCTGTCCCTATTTGACACTGAATAAAAGTAACATACACATTAACTGTGCAGTTTGTACATTAGATGGCTAGATACCTCATGGTTAGTAAACAAATTAGCAACGTTTTCATGCTGTTAAGCTGTGTTAGCAATACTGACCATTATAGCATAACAGGGTGAAAAAAGACATAAAACGTAATAATTTTAATGGAAAACATGCCTAGAAGTAAATATCATGAACAACAGCCAAGTTGCAGTTTCAACATAAGACTTCCACTTGTCAACAGGACAAACTAACCCAGCTAACACTAATGTAGTTACCCTTGCTAACGCTAGCTAACTAGCTTCTTTCCGGGCTAACCTAAAATATAAGATAAGCATTTCCTTACCTTCGTAGTTGTGGACATATGACGAGGCATACAGTTTAAAGCCCTTCTCCAGCTTGCTAGAGGCGGCTTTACTGGTCTTCTTACATATCCGATGAACGTCGTTAATGTTCATTTTTTGAAGCTCTTGCAAACACCGACTGAAAAATACCGCCATTGCGAATGTAGTGGAAAACCGGAAACTCCAAACCGGAAACGCCGGAGCAGCACTAAAGAAAATGCGGAAGTAGTTGTGCAAAGAACCCATTACCATACTGGAGTACTTTGTAGTTCTACAATTACTGTCTGTAGTCCATCAGTTTCTCTGCATACTAAGTTATCCCTCTTCCATCCTGTTCTTCAATGGTCAGGACCCCCTGATGTGATGGTGGTGTGTTGGTGTGTGTTGCACTGGTATGAGTGGATAAGACAGCAGTGCTACTGGAGTTTTTAAGCATCTCAGTTCCACCAACCAAAACATCCAGCCAACAACGTCCTTTGGGCAGCATCCTGTGACCACTGATGAAGGACTAGAGGATGACCAACACAAACTGCAACAAGAGATGAGCGATCGTCTCTGACTTTACATCTACAAGGTGGACCAACGAGGTAGGAGTGTCTATAGAGTGGACAGTGAGTGGACACAATGTTTTAAAAACTCCAGCAGCACTGCTGTGTCTCATCCACTCATACCAGCACAACACACACTAACACACCACCACCATGTCAGAGTCACTGCAGTGCTGAGAATGATCCACCACCTAAATAATACCTGCTCTGTGGGGGTCCTGACCATTGAAGAACAGGATGGAAGAGGGATAACTAAGTATGCAGAGAAACTGATGGACTACAGTCAGTAATTGTAGAACTACAAAGTGCTCCAGTATGGTAAGTGGAGCTGATAAAATAGACGATGAGTGTAGATACAAGGAGGTGGTGTTAATGTTATGGTTGATTGATGTAAATAGCTAGCAAACAGTAATTATAAACAATTATTAACATTTATCATCATTTATGGCTGAAAGAAGAATAGAGCACAAACATATTTCTAATTTAAGTGTGAAAATCACTAAACTGGCTGATCACTGAACACAAACATTACATTGTAGTTTGTGATTAGTACTTTGAAGGTTGACCAGATTACAGAGAGACTCTAACAGGAAATGTTACTTAAATGTTGTTAGAAAGTTTGTCTATGTTTAAGAGCGTGTTAAACACAAACAGACTAAACTGCTTTACTGCTTGATGCTACGATACATTCTCATTACAGATAGAAATGTGCATTATGCTTGTGGTAAAAACTTGATGAAGAAATAAAAGTGATTTAAAATAATGTCTGGATGAAATACTGCTTTATTAGTAAATGATTGTTTTATAGATGTTGAGTGTTAAGTCTTTATTTGCCACTCGACCCTGAAGCAAAACAGTTGATCAGTAATCAGTAAAATAAATGAAGTGAATTAGATATGACATATTGTAAACATTTTGGAAGAGAAATTGATTTTAAAAGAGATTTTAATTTCAGTAAGACATTGTTTTTCTTTATATAGTGCAACAGTCCACTGAGATTTTGAACGGCCTTCCAGCACTCTTCCCATCAGGAGTTGCACCACCACAGAAACTGGGACAGCCGAGTGAGGCTCTGTTTCATATTCTCATGGTAAGTATTGTCAACTGTTATTTATTAGTTGTTTAGATAGTTCACTAAACTGCTGCAAAGAAACTTTAAGTTGTGATTTAAATCCTGAATATAATTTGTTCTGTTTATGTCTGTGGCTTATAGTGCTTTTGGTTTTAGTTTTTTTCAGCCCTCTGAAAACGCTGCTGCTGTTCTTAGCAGATGTCGTCTATCAGCCCCCCTGCTTCTAACTGACCAGGATAACTGCATGATCAGTGTTGGGAAGAACCCAGTGAGAACATTCCCCAAAGACCTGCTGCACGAAGGTGTTCTGTACGTCATGGTGTACTATTATGTGCTGCAAGTCAGGTCCAGATTGAAGGACCCTTTTTATTCTTATTTTTAATGTTTAAAGATGTTATATGAAGACCAAGCAATGTTGTTAATGTTGTATACAGAAGGACATTGTTATTGGAAAGCCTTGACATCTAAGATTTACGTGTTTTAATAGAATTCTCAGAAGCTGCCTGAACCTGCTTGTTGTGTATTTGGATAAAGCTGCCATGATGGCACACTTGTTAAAGTTATTAAAATTGATAGCAAAATTCAGATTTTCTGTTTCTTTTGATAAACGGACTTGGTGTATGATGTTTTAATGTGAGTATAAAGTATATTCTTTTGAGTCTCGGATTACTAGCAATGCAGTCTTACCAATAGACTTGAAATAAGAGAAATAGACGTGTACTGAGTCTCTATATCTTACTTTTGTGCATGGAAACTGAATTTTTTGATTAAAATGCTTAATTTACATATTTTCTTACTGGTTTTAGGTCATTTAGTGTGATGCAAAAACCTGGGTATTATTGCTTATTTTAAGAAGTCTTACTAAGTAACATTTGCTTACCGCACTGGCAGATTATTTTGCTAAATATAAGCATTTACATCTCATTTCAATATTTTTTTCTTGTTTTTATACATTTCATGTTTACAGTCACATATTTTCTGGAGCTCTCATCTAAAATGATTTGCTGATATGCATGGCTCATATCTAATTTTGAGAAACATGTTCCCCTGGCTAGGTTAGCAAACATGTCCTCTGATTTGTGGAGACTACAAGCTTACGGTCAACAGAGTCTCTAGTTTAGACCAGAACTAGAGAATTTTCCATTCTGGAAATAGGGTTTTGGTCTAAACTAGAGACTCTGTTGACCGTAAGCTTGTAGTCTCCACAAATCCGTATGGAACCATCTGGTTTAACCACTGGAACAATCGGTGCTGCCCACTCTGAGAACTGGACTGGTTCTATCATGTTTTTATTTAATAACCTCAGTAGTTCCTGTTCTACTAAAGGCTTTACTGCATAGGGAACTGATCTCAGCTTGGAGAACTTAGGTGGAGCTTCTTTGTCAACTTGAATTTTAGCTTTTGTATCTCTAAGCTGACCCAGTTCCTCTTTGAACACTTCTGCTGCCTTTCTAGTACATCATTAAGCATTAACGTGGGCTTTGCTGCCACCTTGTGGACAGGTTGAATTTACACAGAGAGCTCTTTCAGCCATCTTCTACCAAACAGGTCTGGACCATTCCCTTCAACTACTAACAGAGGAAGCCTCTTTTTGGTTGACTGAGTTTCTACTGTTACTATATAACATTTCCAGAAGAAAAATGTTTGATGTTTATTTGAGCTCTGATCTTGTCTGGGTGTGGAGTTTAATATTCTGCGCATAACGCTGAGACAAGCGAGCGCAGCTACGATGGGGAGCGAGTCACAAAAACCTCCATTTAAGTCGTAGCTTTTTAATAAAATCGTTCTTAACTGATCATTTGTACAAACATGAGACCGAGTTCATGATTTGTTCTAAAACATTACAAAGGAAGTGATGAGTACAAACGGGACATGATCTGAAGATGTGACTGTTAATAATTTCCTAAAAAATGCTACAGAAGTGATCATTAGTAAAAAAAAAAAAAAAAAAACAGTTGTGTGATTTTGATCAAAATGCTACAAATGTGCTCATTCATACAAAACTGTCAGGAACAATATTTACAAACATATCAGAGATGTAATGACTGACTTTCAAATATTGAAACATGAACAGAAATAAATAAAGTTACATGTTTAAATATATGTGTGTGTTTTTTATCATGGTAAATCATTGTTAATATTTACTGTGAGGAATGAAGGAGCCGTAGCCTAGTGGTTAAGGTACTGGACTAGTAACTAAAAGGTCGTCGGTTCAAGCCCCACCACTGCCAGGCTGCTGCTGTTGGACCCTTGAGCAAGGCCCTTAACCCTCAATTGCTCAGACTGTATACTGTAACTGTACTGTAAGTCGCTTTGGATAAAAGCTTCTGCTAAATGCTGAAAATGTAAATGAATGATGAACATGTGATCAGACCGTCTCTTCACATATATGAATATTTATTATTATTATTGTTATTAATTATAATATTCTCATTAAAGGTGAACCAGGAAACGTTCTGGTATTCAGGAAGTTTGTATCCTACAAGTAGCCCTTCAGCTTCCTCAGTCCCCCTAAAGTAGCCCTCTGTTAGAAAAGCTTGGTGACCCCTGGTATAGAGTGAGATGTGATGGAGGGATTTTGTATGAAAGTTGATTTTGTTTTTTACCTGAACACACGTCACCTGAACCGTGACGTCACTTGGCTTGGCCATATGTAAAGAGCAGAAGGAAGCAAACAGGTGCTATGAAAGTGCTCCAAAAAGTTGATTGTTCCCAGGATGTTTGCTGTGTGTATTAGATATAAAGTGAGTACAGATGCTGTGCAACACTTTCTTATGTCTATAGACGGTGATACGAGTGAATATCGCCGATATAACGACATTAATGCGTGCTGGTTTATATGAAGAGCGTGGATTGTTTCTTATGTTCTGATATATTGGGTAGTATTATTATTATCTACCTGGATCAGCCCATTTGTAACTTTAATAAGGTGTGTTTGATGTAATAACAGTGTTTGAGTTAATGCTCTGTTCAGTACCCATGATATGTAGTGTATGCTGGGTAAAGCGTTACACAATTAGTTTGTTAATAATAGATTATACTTGGTGTATTAGCTATAAATGTTTTTCTATTAATATGTTTATATATTGCTGTTTTCTTGTAGACCACAGCTTTGAACCCAGCTTATTTAGCACAGCTCGCCATTCAGCTTATAAACCCCAGCATAGCAACCCCAGCATCTGTGAATAGCCCATGTAACCCAGCATATTTACAACAGCTTGTACAAGATATTTAAACACCAAATAAATGAGCAATTGAATAAGGAACCTCTCTCTGTCTTGTTCTCTAATCTGAATACAACAGTCCACTGATTGCTGCCTCAACCAGTGTTTCCTTTGGAGGGTATAATCCCCCTCCGTTACAGATTTGGTGTATAGCACATTTTGTGTTCGAGTTGTTATGAGTTTGTACAGTTACGATTTTTATTAAATGTGTTGTTTAGTGAATGATGTGTTTATTTTCACTTGTTCAGTAAGTAGGAGGGATCTGCTTTATATCAGATCTGGTCATTGTAATTCACAGTAGCTTTTTTTTTCCTAATAAAAGGGTTAATATCTGATGAAGTAAAAGTGTCATGTTTCCTTACATCTTGCAGATGTTAAGAGAAACAGAACTCACATTGATAAAAGCCACAGATATCTGTCATGCAAATGAAGTGACATCCAGTCAGGTGAAAATGTTCAACGAAGAAGTTGAAGTCAACAAAGTTAAATGTGTCAAAAGCACAAAACTGAATGACGGAACCAAAACAGAGACAGTTCAATACGAACATAAGAGCAAATCAAAAACAGTTCAAAACAGCCAGAAGCCAGACACACTTTGCTCCAGATGTGGCTATGAGCACAAATACTAACAATGTCCAGCTTATGGTCAAATTTGTAAATCTTGTAATAAGAAAAATCACTTTGCCAAAATGTGCAAATCCAGAAGTCAGAATAACATGACAAGGAAAATAAATGCAGCTGAACAGGAAGTGGAAGCAGGAAGATTTCTTCATAGGAACTGTTCAAGTTCAAAGAAAAGAAACTTTTAAAAGCATTGAAACTGTCACAACAGAAACGCAAAGTGAAAAGAATAAATGGACTCAAGATCTCATAATAAACAACAAGAACATTGTTTTCAAACTGGACACTGGTGCTGAATGCAATGTCATCTCTGCACAAATCTACAGGTCACTTGGAATCAAAACAAAGCTCATAAATTCAGTTTGCCGGTTATTTACCTATTCTGGACACCAGATGTGGTCGTTGTAAAAGCTAACACTCATCTGTAACACAAAACCCAAAAATACAACATTGAGTTCCAGATAGTTGATAGAGACGTACCAGCAATACTAGGGCGTGAAACATGAGAAATTATTCATGATCACAATATTGCAGGTAAACAGAGCTGAAGATGATCTATTGAAAGATTTTGATGATTTGTTTACTTAGGGTGACCATACCTCCTCTTTTTCCCAGACATGTCCTCTTTTTGAGACCTAAAAAATGCGTCCGGCCGGGATTTTTAAATAACCAAAAATGTCTAAACTCGCTATTCTGTGTGGATGTTTTTGCATTGGTTTGATTTTAGGTGTATTTAGGAGTGCATCTGTTTAGTTAAAATAAGTATGATTTTCACCTGCACGTACTAACACAGAGACTCTTGTCAACACCGTGATGAGTCGTTCGTGATGATCCGATTCTATTGAACGGCTCTTTGAAATGAACGAAAGGAACCGAGTCGCTCCTCTGGGAGCCGTTCTATATATTTTTATTTCTGCGCAGTTCTTATGTTTGACTGTAATTCAACCATTCAGCTTCCATCAGTAGAGGGAATCAATCAGTCATAATGAGAGCTGTTTATTGTCCAAATTCAAATCCCAGAGCGGTAGAGAGAACAAAGTGGCGACACTCCCATAGGGAACCATTGTAAAGAGGGCGGGACATTTTTCTGTGCAGCTTCCGGGTTGTGGAGCTCTGAATAGTTCCAAACATCCCATAGAGCTCCATTCATTTCCACTACTTATAAAGCATTTTCAGCTGTATGTTGCTTTGTTTAAAAAAAATAATGAATTTGATGTCATTAATATACTTAATACTGTTATTGTTTAGCATTTGCTCAGCACTAAATGTTACATGTTTATCTTAATTAATAGGTATAACCGAATTTAGCTCAGTCAGTTAAGCTAAATTATTGACACTAGAGTCTTTTCACCTAAAATGAGTTGATTAATCAAGAGTCGTGTTACAGAAATGACATAAAACATTAGAACCACAATAAATCATGCTACTTTTACTTTAATACTTAAGTACATTTGAAGGTCAATTTAGTTTAGTACTTTAGTGGAGGTAAAGAGTATTTTTTACTTTTACTACCACTTTTACTGGAGTAATATTTTACCTGGGATATCTCTACTTTAACTCAACTACATGGTTTGTGTAACTTGTCCACCAGACAAAATGAACTTGTGCATATTCATAATGAATTCATTCATGTACAGTGTATCACAAAAGTGAGTACACCCCTCACATTTCTGCAGATATTTAAGTATATCTTTTCATGGGACAACACTGACAAAATGACACTTTGACACAATGAAAAGTAGTCTGTGTGCAGCTTATATAAGAGTGTCAATTTATTCTTCCCTCAAAATAACTCAATATACAGCCATTAATGTCTAAACCACTGGCAACAAAAGTGAGTACACCCCTTAGTGAAAGTTCCTGAAGTGTCAATATTTTGTGTGGCCACCATTATTTCCCAGAACTGCCTTAACTCTCCTGGGCATGGAGTTTACCAGAGCTTCACAGGTTGCCACTGGAATGCTTTTCCACTCCTCCATGACGACATCACGGAGCTGGCGGATATTCGAGACTTTGCGCTCCTCCACCTTCCGCTTGAGGATGCCCCAAAGATGTTCTATTGGGTTTAGGTCTGGAGACATGCTTGGCCAGTCCATCACCTTTACCCTCAGCCTCTTCAATAAAGCAGTGGTCGTCTTAGAGGTGTGTTTGGGGTCATTATCATGCTGGAACACTGCCCTGCGACCCAGTTTCCGGAGGGAGGGGATCATGCTCTGCTTAGTATTTCACAGTACATATTGGAGTTCATGTGTCCCTCAATGAAATGTAACTCCCCAACACCTGCTGCACTCATGCAGCCCCAGACCATGGCATTCCCACCACCATGCTTGACTGTAGGCATGACACACTTATCTTTGTACTTCTCACCTGATTGCCGCCACACATGCTTGAGACCATCTGAACCAAATAAATTAATCTTGGTCTCATCAGACCATAGGACATGGTTCCAGTAATCCATGTCCTTTGTTGACATGTCTTCAGCATACTGTTTGCGGGCTTTCTTGTGTAGAGACTTCAGAAGAGGCTTCCTTCTGGGGTGACAGCCATGCAGACTAATTTGATGTAGTGTGCGGCGTATGGTCTGAGCACTGACAGGCTGACCCCCCACCTTTTCAATCTCTGCAGCAATGCTGACAGCACTCCTGCGCCTATCTTTCAAAGACAGCAGTTGGATGTGACGCTGAGCACGTGCACTCAGCTTCTTTGGACGACCAACGCGAGGTCTGTTCTGAGTGGACCCTGCTCTTTTAAAACGCTGGATGATCTTGGCCACTGTGCTGCAGCTCAGTTTCAGGGTGTTGGCAATCTTCTTGTAGCCTTGGCCATCTTCATGTAGCGCAACAATTCGTCTTTTAAGATCCTCAGAGAGTTCTTTGCCATGAGGTGCCATGTTGGAACTTTCAGTGACCAGTATGAGAGAGTGTGAGAGCTGTACTACTAAATTGAACACACCTGCTCCCTATGCACACCTGAGACCTAGTAACACTAACAAATCACATGACATTTTGGAGGGAAAATGACAAGCAGTGCTCAATTTGGACATTTAGGGGTGTAGTCTCTTAGGGGTGTACTCACTTTTGTTGCCGGTGGTTTAGACATTAATGGCTGTATATTGAGTTATTTTGAGGGAAGAATAAATTTACACTGTTATATAAGCTGCACACAGACTACTTTTCATTGTGTCAAAGTGTCATTTTGTCAGTGTTGTTCCATGAAAAGATATACTTAAATATCTGCAGAAATGTGAGGGGTGTACTCACTTTTGTGATACACTGTATTACATGTAGGAATAAATTATCAATCACTCATGAAATAAGAGATGAATGAAGCTATTTCATGTACCTGCACTATAATGTTAAAGGTACGGAGGTGTGTTTATGAATCTGTTCATTCAGTGC
This sequence comes from Trichomycterus rosablanca, assembly GCF_030014385.1. Classification (NCBI taxonomy): domain Eukaryota; kingdom Metazoa; phylum Chordata; class Actinopteri; order Siluriformes; family Trichomycteridae; genus Trichomycterus; species Trichomycterus rosablanca. The sequence goes on along the minus strand of NC_085990.1, from coordinate 55,145,995 downwards.
AGGTAAACATTATGAATCCAGCCACATGGCTTAGTGTTTAACCAAAATGATTATTATTATGAATCCTCAGGAAAGTGAAGGGAGATTAGTTTATGCAAAAAACAAAACAAAAACTCTTTAATCTCTGTACTGTATCTTGTCTCTACTACTTAATGATATCGCATTATGTAATGTATGCTAATATAATGAACTGTGTTAACAAAAACCACCTAGTAACAAGTCATTATAAACATCAATCTTCCACTTCATATACCAAACTGACATTAAAGCAGATGCAGTAAATGTAAAGACAATGAAAATATCCAGAAATTGTACAAACGTTTATTATTAACTGTTTAATATTTCACTCACTGCTGCCTGTCCCATATGAGAAC